>NC_088392.1:21887500-22218750 GCF_037993035.2 Macaca fascicularis
TGGGAAAATCATATTTTAAAGGATACTACAGTATGGACCCAATTATATAAAGCTTAAAAACAGACAGTATACCATTTATAGACACATGCATATTGGTTTAAAAAAAAAGGGTGAAACTTGGATAAAAGGGAGGAAGTAAATGGGATGCAGGGAGGTCTACAATTGAGTTTACAATGTTTTATTTTTTAACCTAACAAAAAGAAGTACCTCTGAAGGAAAAATGGCAAAATGTTAACCTGTGTTTAATTGGGATTGTGGATATGTGGGGTATGAATTGTTTCATTCTCTAGACTTGTTTGAAATGTTTAGTTTTTTAAATTAAACATTTTAAAATAAATACATCTGGAAAAGGCAAAACTATAGGGGATTGAAAACAGATAGGTGGTTGCCAAGGGCCAGGGATGGGGGTAGGGGTTGACTACAAAGGGGCCCCAGGAATCTTCAGGAGTGATGGAACTGTTCTATATCCTGCTTATGGTGGTGGTTATACAACTGTATTCATCCGTCAAACCTCACAGACATGTACACTTCTTAAAAGGTGAATTTTATTGTATGAAAATTATACATTAATGAAAAAATAAACATGAAAAAATATCTGCTAATAATGGTAGGAACAAAAGGTGCAGAATTAGACATTAATTATTTTAAGTTTCTTACCTAACAAAAAGGAAATACTATATAAAATTGGGTTGTTACTTGGAAGCATATATCAATGCATTCCTAGGTATAATCAATACATTTTAAAAATTCGATCAACATTTGAATTAATAATAATAAATGCATTTATATCACAGAATCTGCTGAAATACCCAGCACTTTATCCCCTTCTTAAACAAGAGCAAAATGCAACTTCAGCTCATTCTCCCTGCTCTGGGTGCCGGAACAGAAGAGGATTTCTGACATTCATATTAATATTCTTGACGTTCTTATAATAAGTAGCTGTCAGAAATATTTGGTTATTGAATGAATGACTGAGTCAATAACCAAATGAGTGAAAGAAAGAAGAATCACTTCTCTGTCTTAACATCCTGTTTCTATTTTACTGGGGCAAGATCTTCTCTTACCTCTACAAGGATAGTGATAGTTTCATTAAGTTTTCTTCTCTCTGCATAATCTCCTGTCTCGAAATTCCTTTTTCTGTGGATTCCTTTTAGTCTTGCCCCTTCCAGATATCAAAGGCTTTTCTCAGGTTTGTGGTAACCCTGGTTGTGCTCATGATTAAGGATGAGGGACTTAGAAGCTGAATGGAAGCTTTGAGTCAGGGTGACCAACACTGAGGGGTGACGCGGAATGTGGGAGTTTCAGCACTAAAACCAAAAAAGTCCCAGGCAAGCCAGACTGAGTCGATCACCCTACTCTGAGCCCATGGTGTGAGCTTCACGGGAGGGGATCAGGCTGAGACTTTTCTGGAAGAGCCTTTAATATAAATATTTTTAGGGATTTCATCTTGGGCCAGTCAGAATCCCCAAAGAAGCAGTTTCCAACCTTCTGCCTGGAGGGTCAAGGCCTGTCTGGCGGGGATCGGGCAGCCTCCAGGATGCGGTATTCACACAGCTCTCACTCCTCTGATCTCTTCTGATCTGAGCGTAGAATCCCCATCCTCCTGGCTTCCCTCAGCCTAGAGATCCTGCTCTGTCAGCCTCTGGGCATCAGCCTTGTCCTTCTTCACATTTACAGATCTAGAAGTGTGACAAGGCTGAAGGTGGTAAGGACAAGGACTTTCTCCATGATGCCACCCCCACTCCAGCCATGCCCATCTTTCCCAGAAGTCCCCAGGGCACTTCTCCTTGTGTATCATTGGTCAGAGTTGGGTCACGTGACCAAACCTGCACCAATCACAGGGAAAGAAAAAGAGGAGGAACATTATTGGTTTCTACCAAATATGATGATTTCCCTTGGTGTGGGCACATTGATAAGGGAACAACATCAGGGTTTGTGTAGTGAAAGAGGAAGGGGTGCAAATGTGAGTAGGCCACCAAAAGTGGCCACCTCTCAGCATATACAAACACAGTGTTGATTTAAATCCCACTTGGGGTCTAGGGACTAAAGTTCTAAAGGTTTCTCATCCTTTCAAAGGCCCTGGGGCCTCTCAACTTTGAGCTTCACTAGAAGTGTTACCAGTGCAAAGTGTCCAGGTTCTTGGTGTTTTGAACAAAGAATTGAACAAAATGCACAAAGCAAGGAAAGAATGAAGCAACAAAAGCAGCGATTTATTGAAAGTGAAAGTAGACGCTCCAAGGTGGGAGTGGCCTGAGCATAGGGCTTCAAGAGTCCCTTTACAGAAATTTCTGGGGTTTAAATACCTGTTCTAGAGGTTTCCCATTGGTTACTTGGTATGCACCCTATGTAAATGAACTAATGGCACACAATCAGTCTGATTGGTTGTGGAAAGCAACCAATCAGAGGCTGAAGTGAAGTTACAAAGGTTACACCCTGTGCAAGCATCTAATTGGCTGTGGAAAGCAACCAATCAGAGATACTTTCAATTTTCCATCTGCCACACAGAAAATGGCAGGTGGGGGTGGTTTGCAAAGGGACTAGCCGCTGATCCTTTTGTTGCTTAGATGTGGAAAATTGGGATTTTCCTTTTGATTTAGTTCTAGGAAGTCAGCGTGAATTGGCCTTAAGTTCCCTGACTCCAGACCCTATTCTCCTGCCTCAGAAGGGGGACTGATTGGGCGGTTTGAGGGTATGATTCTTGTAAAATTGAGCATCTCTGAGACCTGGGTGAGAGGAGCCTGCCCAACTGTACGAGAAGCCTCCTGGAAAAGAAATCATCTAAAGAAAGAAGGGGTCATTTCCAACATTAGTGTCAACTAATGTTTATTTAACACCCACCGTGTACCAGTCATAGTGCAAAGAACTAGAGACATAGTGATGAAAAGGACAAATGCAGAAGGAAAGCAATTGTCACTCCATCCAGTCACCCTCCATCTTAGCGCCCACAGACTCATACTGCATCCAAGGGAGATGAATCGATATTGGAATGAGTGAAAATTGTAAGAGTAGTTTCAATGAAAACGTGACGAGCACCCCGTGTACTGCTTCAAAGCCTGAATGAGAAAGTATAGATAGCCCAAGGGGATCTATACTTGCTTGTGGCATTTGTGGAGGACACTTGTGCACTGAATGGACAACATGGTCTGGGCAGGTGGCTGTCCCAGCCCACGTGGTGACAAGCTTTGAGAGTGGAGTGGGGATGTCAGCAGGTGCTGGAAGCACCCCCACCCCACCCCCACCCCCGCCGCCTCCACCTGCAGCTTTGGGTGGCTCTGAGAGCAGAGCAGGGGTAGGGGCAGCTCTGAAGGGAGCCAGATCCAGAACGAGGAAAGAGCAGAATTCAGGTGTTCACAAGACAAGCAAGTTGTCTCTGAAATCCCCCAAAATGAGTCTGGAGGAAAGTAAGGAGGGTTGAAGTTCCTTTCAATCTGCTGTGGTGATTGTTTACAGTTAATGTAACCTATTTTTATCCACAGTTGATACATGGGTACAAAACATGGATTTCAGAATCTAGAAGACTTAGAGGAGGTACCTGTCAACTATACTCTGAAACTGCTCTTTCTATAAATTTGTTTTCTCTTTATTATTATATGATTTTCAAACATATACAAAAGTAGAAGGCTGGGCATGGTGGCTCATGCCTGTAATCCTAGCAATTTGGGAGGCCGAGGCAGAAGAATCCCTTGAGGCCAGGAGTTGGAGACCAGCCTAGGCAACATAGTAAGACCCCATCTCTACAAAGAACTTTAAAAAATTAGCTGGGAGGTCAGGTGCAGTGGCTCATAACCTGTAATCCTAGCACTTTGGGAGGCTGAGGTGGGTGGATTGCTTGAGCCCAGGAGTTCAAGACCAGCCTGAGCAACATGACGAAACCCCATCTCTACAAAAAATACAAAAATCAGCCAGGCATGGTGGCACATGCCTGTAATCCTAGCTACTTGGGAGGCTGAGGCAGGAGGATTGCTTGAGTCTGGGTACAGAGGTTGCAGTGAGCTGTGATCAAGCCACTACACTCCAGCACTCCAGGCTGGGCGACAGAGCCAGACCTTGTCTCACAAAAAAAAAAAAAAAAAAAAATTAGCTGGGTATGTCAGCACTCACCTATAGTCCCAGCTACTTGGGAGGCTGAGGCAGGAGGATCACTTGAGCCCAGGAGTTTGAGGCTGCAGTGTGATATTGCACTGCACCCCAGCCTGGGCAACAGAGCAAGATGCTATCTCTAAAAAAATAAAAATGAACATAGAGAAAAAGTATAATGAGGTTCCATGGATCCATCACCCAGCTTCAAACATTAACCAAATGGCCAGTCTTATTTCATCTATGCCAGGTCCTCCCAATATTGTTTTGAGGCAAATATCAGATTGTATATGATTTTGTTCATAAATATTTTAGTATGCAACTAAAAGATAAGGGATATAAATGTATGTATATATATGTAGTAATATATACTATAATATTATTACATAAAAAGTGCAATCAGTCCTTAATATCATCAAATACCTAATCAGTATTTAAATTTCCAGTCTTATAAACATCATAATTTGCCGGGCGCGGTGGCTCACGCCTGTAATCCCAGCACTTTGGGAGGCCGAGGCGGGCGGATCACAAGGTCAGGAGATCGAGACCACGGTGAAACCCCGTCTCTACTAAAAATACAAAAAATTAGCCGGGCGCGGTTGTGGGCGCCTGTAGTCCCAGCTACTCGGGAGGCTGAGGCAGGAGAATGGCGTGAACCCGGGAGGCGGAGCTTGCAGTGAGCCGAGATCGCGCCACTGCACTCCAGCCTGGGCGACAGAGCGAGACTCCGTCTCAAAAAAAAAAAAAAACCATCATAATTTTTACAATTTGTTTCAGGATCCAAATAAGGTACACACAATCTATAAATCTGAAACTTCGAGGGAATTCTAGATTGAAACAAACCCAGAACAAAACTGGATTTCTCTAACCCTACCTTATGTTATATGAAACTACAACAGTGGGACGATTGGGTTTTTTCCCCTTATAAAAAAGTCTTTCCAAAGCTGTGTCAGTCATTAGCTAGCTACTTCCACAGGTCCCAGATTTCTGGTCTCATCACTGGAAGCATTTGGCAATTTGGCTGCAGAACGATGTTGGCAGGTGAGTCATTTCCCACCGGAGTCCACCCATGTGGCAGTGTTACCCTGAAAATGCCCCTGGTCCTCAGCAGCTCCTCGGAGGCCTAATGAAGTGAGAGGGTTCAGGTGCCAAAGCAGCCACCAGGGGGCTCCCGAGGAACTCGATGAACTTCGGCGTTCACTGAAAAGCCGATTTGGCTGCTTTCTTACGGCATGTCTGTTGAGCGTTGGCGCCCCACTCCCTCAGGCTGGCTTCCGCAGCAGGGGCACCAGACCTCAGGGAGATAAGGCTTGTCCCCTGTGGCTGGCTGGCAAAGCCAAGGTTAGCTGTCCATGGCCATCACAGTGTTTGAAACGTTCAGCCCTCCCCTCCCCACCCACTTGGGTCATCTTTGCAAAATGCACTAGACAGCAAAGAGCATCCCCTGATGTGGCGCGTCCCACGCTAACAAGGACCCTGTAGCCTGTGGTTGTTAATACTTTAATGATTAAGTAAACAAAGAACTTTATTATAAGCGATGGAATGGACTTAATTAATCCGTAAGTGTAGACAGCTAATGTGAAATTATACACCTAGAAAAAACACACCTGAGAACCGGGATCCCAACTTCTCTGTTTGGCCTTGTGAGTCTCTCCTCATCTCTAGGTCTCATCGCTGGAAATTGAGGGGGTTGGGCTAGAAGCCACAGGCTGAGGTCTCTTCCTTCTCTATTAGTTTTTGTTGGGGCCTTATCTTGGTGCATAGGGATATCCATCTATCTAGGGCTGCTGTGACAAAGTACCAAAAACTGGGTGGCTTGAAACAACAGACATAAATTATCTCACAGTTCTGGAGGCCAGAAATCCAAAATCGAGGTGTCCCATGGGGCCGTGCTGTCTCGGGCAGCTCCAGGGCAGACTCTGTCCCTACCTCCCCCGGCTTCTGGGGTTTGCCTTGGTGTTCCTGGGTTTGCATGTGACTGTCTTCTCCCCGGGTCTTCACATCGTCTTCCCTGTGTGCATGCCTGTCTCCGTGACCAAACTTCTGATTCGTATAAGGACACCAGTCATATTGGATTAGAGTGTCCATCCCCAGTGACTTCACTGGACTTCATTACCTCTGTAAAGACCCTATCTCCAAATAACACCACATTCTGAGGCACTGGGAGTTAGGACTTCAACAGATCTTTTGCGGGAGGGGATACAATTCAGTCCAAAACAGGGACTATGGTGAAGAATAGGTGATATTTGAAAGGCCCTATAATGACAGACCCATGAAGTATGCATGCTAGCGGGTCACACCACTGAGGTTCTACGATAAAGTTACAAGTCTGCAAAGATGCCATAATAACATATTGACAGTTATGTCGTGGGAAAGTACATACTGTGATTTTACAGAGAAAAGTGAAGAGCATAACCCAAATGAGCTTCATAACCCAAATTACATTAAATTCATATTTAGGGCCGGGCGCAGTGGCTCATGCCTGTAATCCCAGCACTTTGGGAGGCCGAGGTGGGCGGATCATCTGAGGTCTAAAGTTCAAGATCAGCCTGACCAAGATGGAGAAACCCCGTCTCTACTAAAAAGACAAAATTAGCCGGGCGTGGTGGCGCATGCCTGTAATCCCAGCTACTCAGGAAGGCTGAGGCAGGAGAATCGCCTGAATTCCGGGAGGCGGAGGTTGCAGTGAGCCGAGATTGCTCCATTGCACTCCAGCCTGGGCAACAAAAAAAAAGCGAAACTCCATCTCAAAAAAAAAAATTCATATTTAATCATTTCCTGTGATAATATAGACAATCAAATACAGATTAAACCAAAAAGAAATCCAGTTTTTTTTTTTTTGCTAAAATGGTACAACAAAAGTTTATTATTGTGCTACTAAAAATTTATAGAACATCATAAGCACTAAGAACTCTTTCACATATTAAATACAAAGAACATGTATATATTAAACTTTCACAAAATGAGATTCACACCCCTTCTTAGGAACGCAAGCATTCATTGCATAAACAAGGCCACCTCATCTTTGCTCGTCATTACCAATGAGGTCCATCCATTCTTTTGTGTTTTAACCAGAACATTCGTGGCCCAGCAGGCACTGCTTCAGTTCCTGACATGGTTTCTCAATGAACAGCGTCAGGGCCAGCCCAGTGACGAAGGTCAGCACACAGTGTCCAGAGAAAAGATAGAACTGGAGACAAAGTGGGCAGGGTGAACACAGTTTTACTCTGGGATTCCTATTGTGTTCAGATCTAAAGTGTACCATCCTAGCTCTATGAAGTGTATCTGTAGGACAATCAGTGCTACATATTAAAAATAAAATAAATAAAATAAAAGATATTATCCTGTGCTGAAGCCCTCCCTCTTTCTCCTACATATAAAGCAAAGAACAAAGAAGCTCTTAGAAAAAAAAAGAAAAAAGCCTTCCATAAAAAAAAAAGCCTTCATAAAAGCAAATAGAATGCCTTGTTGCTCAAGAAGAGAACAAGCTATGGTACCATAACATACCATAACAGAACTAGGAGCGCGTGCTTGCGTGCTAACTCACCATGTTTGCGTCAGTGTAGTGAATCAGTGTTTCCTGAAGGCCATTGTAAAGGATGATCAGAATCGGATGCACCAAGTAGCAAGCATAACTGATGCTGGACAGGAAACTCCAGATGTCCCAAGAAAGCACACGGTTCACCAGACCTGGAGGGAACAAGCACTGATGCATGAAGCCACAGCCTGTCTCTGGGCTGGTGAAGATGCCTCGTTGTCCCATTGATGCTCCCGTTGCATTCTGCACCTAAGTCTGTGAACTTTTCCTAAGAAAGTCTTTATGCGTCATAATTTTAAGACAATGTACCAAACCAAAAACCACCTTTCCATTGCAAGAATTATGATAACACAAGAGAGATATATGGTTTCAGCCCCTGAGCATAAAACATTCCATGTATAAAACAAGGTATACATTCCTCATACTCACCTGGGTTCTGGATCAAGATGTAGCCACAGGGGGGCCTTGGGATAAGGCATTTAACATTGCCAGGCCTCCAACTCTTCATCTGTCAGTGAGAGCCTTGCATTTGATCACCCTTTAGGTGCCTTTCAGGACAAATATTCTGTAACTTGGTATATATTCTAGAACTGTGTTGTCCCAGGCAATAGCCCCTAGCCACTTGTGGCTATTTAACTTAATTAAAATTAGATACGATGAAAACTTCCTTTCTGAATAGGACTTATTGCTAACCTTATTTGGAATAAGGGTCTTTGCAGATGTCATTAAGATAAGGAACCAGAGATGAAATCATCCTGGATTAGGGTAGACCCTAAACCCAGTGACAAATGTCCTTATAAGAGACAGAAAAGGAGTCACAAAAGCAGAGGAGAGATGCAAGGAAGAGAACCATGTGATGACGAAGACAGAGACTGGAGTGAAGAGTCCACGAGCCAAGGAATGCCAAGGCTTGCCAGCAGCTACCAGAGGCTACGAGAGGGGATGGGACAGATTCTCCTTCAGAAAATCCAGAGGGAACCAATCCTGCTGACACTTGGATTTTGAACAGCTAGCCTCCAGAACTGTGAGAGAATAAAGTTCTGTTGTTTTAAGCCACAGAAATAAAATATAACTTCTGTTTCTCCTCTGCCTCCTCCTCATTTAAAGTGCTCAGTAGTGCATCACAATTTGCTCATGATAAATCTTTGGAGCCATCCTAGACTCCTTTCCTTCCAGACTCCACAGAGTGCTTCCAAAAATGTGTCTCAAATCAGAGCACTGCTCCTCACCTCCATGGCTAACACCCTCGTGAATCTTCCATCACCTCCTGTGTGGGCCTCCGTGGGAGCTTCCCGGTGGATCTGTTGGTCTCTGCTCTTGTTCTTGCCACCCTATAGTCCCCATACCACATCCAGAGTAATCTTTTAAAATCACATATCAGGGAGAAATGGGGAAGGGGAAGATATTGATCAAAGAGTACAAAGTTTCAGTTAAACTGTTGGAGTAAGTTTTAGTAATCTATTGCACTGCAGTGACCACAGTTAATAATAATGTACTGGATATTTTTCAGTGGCTGAAAGAAAAGATTCTTAACATTCTCACCACAAAAAAAGAGAACTTGGCGAAGTGATGCATATGTTAATTAACTTGATTTCATCTTTCTACTATGTATACATATACCAAAACATCACGCTGTACTCCATAAATACATACAGTTATTATTTGTCAATTTGAAAATAAATTTTACAAATCCACAAATCAAATCATGAGCTATGATCTGAATGTTTACATTCCCCCAAAATTCATACGTTGAGATCCTAATCCCCAAGGCGATAGTATTAAGAGGTGGAGTCTTTGGAGAGGCAATTAGTTCATGAGGGCTGGGCCTTCAGGAATGGGATTAGTGCTCTTATAAAAGTGACCCCAGAGCCGGGTGTGGTGGCTCATGCCTGTAATCCCAGCACTTTGGGTGGCGGAGGCGGGTGGATCACCTGAGGTTGGGAGTTCGAGACCAGCCTGACCAACATGGAGAAACCCCATCTCCACTAAAAATACAAAATTGGCTGGGCGTGGTGGCACATGCCTATAATCCCAGCTACTAGGGAGGCTGAGGCAGGAGAATCGCTTGAACCCAGGAGGCGGAGGTTGCAGTGAGCCGTGATCGTGCCATTGCACTCCAGCCTAGGCAAACAAGAGTGAAACTCTGCCTAAAAAAAAAAAAAAAAGTGACCCCAGAGAGATCGCTCTACCCTTCCACCATGTGAGGACACATCTAGAAAGTTCCATCTAAGAACCAGAAAGCAGGCCTTCCCCAAACACTAAATCTGCTGGTGCCTTGATCTTAGATCTCCTAGCTCCAGAACTGTGAGATATAAATTTCTGTTGTTTTTAAGCCACCTCATTTATGAGATTTTTGTTATAGCAGCTGAAATGGACTAAGACTTCATGTGACGTGGCATTTAAAATAAAATAAAAACTCTTCCCATGGCCTTGAAAGCTCTGCCTAACCTGGGTCCTATCTTCCTCTCTGAGTTCCCTTCCCACCTCTCTCTCCCCCTTGACCCTTGATTCCTATCTCACTGGTCATTTTGCTCTTCCTCCAAGTCACTAAGCTCGTTCCACTCTAGAGACCTCTGCCTTCACATTCCATCTGCCCAGAATGCTTTTGTAACACATCTATGCAAATGTACCCCTAGTCCAGTTAGTTACCCACTAATCCCTGCTTTATTTTTATTCACTGTATTTAAACTTTCCCCGACCCCACAGTAATCTCTCACAAGGACGGGATTTTTCTTGTCTATTGCTGTATCCCCAGATTCTAGAACAGTACCTGGCATAGAATAAGCGTTCAAGAAGTATTTTATGTAATTAAGTGAAAAAACACAGATGGACTTACAGAAAAAAGACACATTTCCCCCAAGTGAAGGCTATAAAGGTAAACCACAATTTCACGGTAGAAAAAAACCAAGTAATTGCAGAAAAATGAAGTCAGCAAAGAATCCAGGCTCATGCAGATAAGCCAGACACAAAAGAATGCGCCCTAAAGCAAATAATACCGTGTTCATGTTACGAGCCACAAGTGATTCCAGCAACTATTCATCATATCATATTAATGTTGCTAATGCGAATTTTATTGGTTTTATAGTTTTATGATTACTTCATAAATTTGCTTTGGCTTTCTGAATGCATGTGCTATAAACATAAAATTTTGTATCTAGGTTTATGTTTGTTCATGTTTAGGCAAAATTGGAACAAAAATAAGAGCATATAGTCAGGGTAACTTGAATCTATGTACCCAGGGAAACAAAATGTATTGAATAAAAAAGAATACAAATAATTTGGGCCAACACCAAGAAGCCAAAAGAATTCTTATTTCTTTGGAATAGACCCACATATACTTAAGTTTGAGGACGAAAACTGTAGGTGACAGACCACCACTGAAGGACTTTAACTGAAGGAGTAATGTGGTCAGATGACTCTGGCAGCTCAACAGAAGACAACTTTGAGCATAACAAGACCAGCATGGTCTACATTGCTACCAAGCAAAAAGATGGTTAAAGATTCATTGAATCATCAAGATCCCTTCTAGTCCTGAGAATCTCAACTAAACATTTCTTCTTATTCAAACTTCTTATTTTTTTTTCTAAAGGTCATCAGCTAGAAACTTCTTTTTTTTTTTTTTTTTTTTTTTTTTTTTTTTTTTTTTTGGAGATAGGGTCTCACTCTGTTGCCTAGGCTAGAGTGCAGTGGCACGATCTCAGCTCACTGCAACCTCCGCCTCCCAGGCTCAAGCAATTCTCCTGCCTCAGCATCCCAAGGAGCTGAGATTACAAACGCGTGCTGCCATGCCCAGCTAATTTTTGTATTTTTAATAGAGACGGGGTTTTGCCTCGTTGCCCAGGCTGGTCTTGAAATCCCAGGCTCAAGCAATCCACCTGCCTTGGCCTCTCAAAGTGCTGGGATTACAGGTGTGAGTCAGGTAGACACATATTTTCCAAAAATGTATTTAAGCTATCACCTCCTACATTCACCTACTAATCCATCTTGATATCTCGTAGATAGTTTTGGAGATACAAATCTAGGACATCAGGTGCCCCTACAGTTGTGGATTGGCTAATGACAACACACTTTTGAATGATAAATTGTTCAAGAATAAGTAAACTGGCTTGCTCATCACCTGGGTGACGAGATCGCACCCTTTCTCAGACTAATGACGGAGAGCATTGACTTGTTCCACTGTAATAATAATGCTGCAGGCTGGACGTGGTGGCTCACGCCTGTAATCCCAGCACTTTGGAAGGCCGAAGCAGGTGGATCACAAGGTCACAAGTTCGAGACCAGCCTGGCTAACATGGCAAAACCCCATCTCTACTGAAAATACAAAAATTAGCTCGGCGTGGTGGCAGGTGCCTGTAATCCCAGCTAATCAGGAGGCTGAGGCAGGAGAATCAATTGAACCCAGGAGGCGGAGGTTGCTGTGAGCCGAGATCATGCCATTACACTCCAGCCTGGGTGACAAGAGCAACAGTCCGTCTCAAAAATAATAATAATAATGCAAATTTGTTTAATCTTCTAACTTAACCTAAGTCATTGCTCTCTAATATCATTTATGTTAGCCAGTTATTTTTGATAAACAGCAGCACCTCTCACAGTAGAGAAGAACACTGTGATGTTTGCAACATTAGAAATGACCTGTGCCAGGCCACGGGGAGCAGTTGTTTATGAGGCTCTATGACAGCACAGGAACATGATCGTGGGGTGAGGCGGCAAGGTTGTGGTAATGTATCCCAGAATTTCCCATAAATGCAAATACATCTGTCAGAGAGAACGCAGTCCATTTCCTCTTTAATATCACTTTTCCATATAAGGGAAAGCTTTTAAAATTAAAATATGAAAGATCATTAAGGCTCATTTTAAAATTAAAATATTAAAGAGCATCGCTATATTAAAATACTTCTAACATTTAGGAACCGTTTTAATTAACATCCGGGAGAAGTGCTGCCACTTAGGCGTGAAGAGCACTGGCTTTGGACTTCTTGCTGAGACCTGGGTTCATTTTCTAGTTCGACCACTCACCAGCAGTGGGACTTTCACTGTGTTGCTTTCTCTCCAGACACGGTTGTTCTCATTGCTAATTATAGGTCTTCCTCCCAGGGGTGTGGTCAGTGCTACTGGGGATCTGGGTGGTGTTTCCCACAAGGTCTAGTATATACCATGTGCCCAGTCAGCTGGCCACTGTGTTTCTCTTTCAATCATTATTTCCCACCACCTACCTTTGCTGAGGCTGACTGGCATGGGTTTACAGGCTAAGTTTAAACTCTTCCTGATGGGTTATTTCCCTAGAGTATGAAGTGGGCATGCCTCCCCCCAGATCCACTGCTCCTGTTCCAGGGCTCTGGGTAGCTTGAGGCCAGAACCTCTTCTGGGAGCTTTCTGCCAGCCTTGTCCTGTTGTTTGCTGACATCCCAAGCACACAGTTCCTACCTCTCGCCAAATAGAGAGGAGAGGGAGGAAAGCATCAGGTGACTTGGATACACCTTTCTAACCTGGAGAAGATTCTTTTCCACTGAAGCCTTTTATCTGCTTGGCTCTCTGCATGTTGAAAGCCAACTCAGTTATCAAAGGGGATCTTGGCAAGCATTTAGTCTACACCTTCAGATGGGGAAACCAAGGCTCAAGGTGCTGTGACTGGAAGTCTTGCTCCTAAGCACTAATTTTTTTTTCTCGTGACATTACTCTGCCTGAATTCACTTTCCAACTTCTAAACTAGCTTCATTGGAGGGGCTGCATCTTTTTCTTTCAGAACCCCCACTTGTGCATACATCCATGTAAAAATCTTACACTTAAATTCTCTGTCTTTTCCAAGGACAGAGAGAAATTGATATTTTTGAATCAATATCAGTCATTCATCAACCACCCCAGAAAATAGAAGACCCTCTGGTACACTCCTTGTGTGTTCAATTTGTCACCTTTGAAGGAACAGGGTGTGAACCCAACAGCAAAGCCCGGAGCCGCTTCCATACCTCCATATCCTCCCTGGCACGCAAAAAGGACCCAGCCCACGGCCGCCGCCCACAGGGTCCGGTGGAGGGCTTGGTAGAGAGCTGCAGCTACTGGAAAGGAAGCAGAGGCGTCGTCCACCACGTATGCCAGAGCGGCCACCGCAAATAGGGTGGCCAGGGAGCAGCTCCACCCCAGCAGGACCTGCATCTGCGGGGAGAGGAGAGGCGGGGCCCAACCCTTTTTAGCCATTGTATAATTCCCTCCTCCTACACAAACGTATTTTTTGGTGTTATTACTGTCACTTAGGTCTTTATTCGCAAACCTCAGCCAGTGCATAGATTTGACTAAAATGGAAGGTTGTAATTTAAAAGGGGTGGCCAGGAGATCTTTGTGGTGACAGAGAGTCCGGTACCTTGACTGTGGGGGCAGGGGTTGCACAAATTTGCACATGGGACAAAATTACCCAGAACCATACAGATGTGCGCAAATGAGTACGTGTAGAGTTGGTGGATCTGAGGTCTATTGTGCCAATGTCCATTTTCTGGCTGTGGTCAGGTACCATAGTTATGTCACACGTTGCCTGCTGGGGAGCCAGAGCACACAGCACCTCTCTGTACTAGTTTTGCAACTTTTGGGGCATCTTTAATCATTTCAAAATGAAAGTGAAAAGAAAATCAATAAGTAATGTTCTAACCCACTCCTAATCTCCCATTTTGTCCCTTAACCAAATTAAAGCTCCTTGATGGCTTCTGCCTTCACCATAAATGTGAGGGCCTCAGCGCACAGCCCCGGCCTGGGCAGCAGCCTAGTCAAGTGGAAGGAATGGGAGGATGAGAAGTCTTCAGCTCAAAGAATAGCCCCAAGAGTTAAATCCTAACACGTGACTCAGTTCAAGATCTTGACCTTGCATCACCTGACTTGACCTTTTTAGACCCAGACCTGTCTCCCAAGTAGCTGTCTTGCTTCTCTGTGCTGTACTCAAGCTGCTGTGACGATGTCTACACTGCACTGAACCAACATCGGATCAGTCCACCGTCTTGTCTCTGAGACCTGCTTAGGTCTCAGGTTCCTGGCTGCGGGAGAGGAAAGGTACATACTCAGGGGCACTCTACTCTTTTAGCCTGGGATCTCCCTCACCCCTTTGCTACTTCCCTGGCCCAAATGGGCCTGCAGTCTCTCAAAATTCATCTTGGGTATCATGTTCTGTTTCTGTACTTGTCTGCTTATCTTTATTATGGTGCATCCGGCCTTATCTCACTCTTGGCAGCTTCCTCCAGCTTAGACCCTGGGTCTTTATTTTCTAGCTTCTAAAGCTTTGAGTTTGGTCTACCCAACTGTTTGCATTGTTTCTCCAGGTTAACGTGGCTTGTGTTCCAGCTCCGGGCTTCCTGGTCCTGACCTTGGCCCTTGAAATCATTCCCAAATGCTCTCTCTTCATGTTAAGTTTGGCCCTTTGCTGACACACATTTTCTCCCTGGGACCCCATGTAACCTGGACTATGTTGAAGCCTCTCTTTAAAGGCATTCTGTTATAATCTACAACTGAATTATGCATTTCCTGGAAAATATCGTAACTCCAACCAAAAAAAAAAAAAAAAAAAATCACATAGCTTCTGTATATTCATTCCTTTCGGTGAAATCTTATCTCCTCTTCCTCCCATGGGCAACACAAGGTTTTCCAAGGACCAGGGTCTCTCCTCTGGAACATCTAGATAAGGTACCCACAAAGCCTAGGCAAACAGAGGTAGGACCTGGCAGAGGGGTTTGGGGCAGGAGGTATATCCTAATTCCTGGCCCTTCTTCCATTGAGAAGAAAATTCTCTTTCATCCATTCATGTGTTGAGTACCTTCAGTGAGTCAGGGTCTCAGAACCAGATGCTGGTGATTCAGAAGTGAGACAAGTAGTGAACTCCAGGAGCTCACCGTCTATGGGGTGAATAAATGCTTTATCATGTGGTACAAACCAGGGCCCAGAAATGCACAGTGCACAGAGGAACCCAAAAGAAGGACATGGCCTGGCCTGGAGGGATAAGGAAAGACTTCCTGGGCGTGAAAACTCTAGGTGAGCCCTCTAGGCAAAACAGGAGTTAAGTCAGATGAAAGGGAGAGGTGAGTAGGGGGAAGGGGTAAGAGGCAGATTCCAGACAGAGAAGGAGACATGAGCAACTGCACAGATGCCAGGAAAAGCTTGTGTGTATCAGTGGTGGCAGTCAAGGGCACTGTGAGCAGGTTGGTATCACTGACGTGCAAAGGGCAAGGCAGGGAGTGGTGAGAGAGATGACGCTAGAGAGACAGGCAGAGTGATGTCATGGGGACTCTGAAGGCCTTGTTGAACAGATCAAGCCTTATCATGGATGTCAAAGGAAGTCATGGAGAGATTTTGCATCGTTCAAGGGTATAGCCAAGGTGGTGTCTCACATAGATCACCATCTATTTAAGACATTTAACTTAGCATGAAGAGGGAGCATTTGGGAATGACTTCAAGGGCCAGGGTCAAATCTACTCATCAAGAGTAGAGTTGAGATCAATAAGACTGGAGGCAAGGAAACAAGTGACAACATCCAGGCAAGAGATGAGAAAAGCTTTAAGGTCAGTTCAAAAGGCTGAGAGAGGATGGCAGGAGAAACCATCGGCAGGGTGTAGGGAATGATTGACTGAGAGCGGTGGTCAGTGAGGAGGAGGCATCCAAGATGAACCCAGGTTTCCAGCTTGAGTAACGAGATTGGATGGTGAACCAGAATGATTGCCCACAAAGGAGCCAGAGAAGAAAATGAGTGTTGGGGTACATCTGGAAAAGCAAAGTAACAGCTTCTTCCCCTCTAGACACCTCATGTCCTGATTCCCACATACAACCATCAAATCTGACCAAGAATCTTGTGTATAGAAACCACTGAGAGTGTGCTGTTAAAAATCCAACCCAACTCAGTATCCTCTTCCAGAAGAGAGTCTTGCCATTGTAATCTCACTGGGTAGTTTTCTCACATTGGTGGTTTCTTTGGGTCAGTACCAAGGCTCCTACTGATGGGACCACGCTGGGTTCCAAATCTGGAGCATCATAAGGAGAGCTCAGTGAAGAAAGCAGAGATTCAAGCTCTGGCAGGAAGATAAAGGCCTTCTTATCTTAAAAAAAAAAAAAAAAAAAAAAATGAAGACGGGGGTCTCAGCATGTTGCCTGAGCTGGTCCTGAACTGGACTCAAGGTATCCTCCTGCCTCAGCCTCCCAAAGTGCTGGGATTACAGGTGTTAACCACTGCACCTGGCCAATTCGTTCTTATTCTTTAGCATGGAGAGACATCAATAACACTCTACAGCACAATACAGTACCCAGCAGGCTGACTCCTTCATCCACAGCTTTGGAAGAGCCTGGCCAGGTGGGCCACACAGACCCAGCCAGACCCATGCCCATAAAGTGAGGCACGGGAAATCATACCTTGGTTCTGAGAATGTTTTCCTGGTTGTTTTGGTGCATGTAAATGCTCAGAAAGAGGCCCACAAGAAATGGCCCGAATCGGCAGTAGGGCTTTGTGTAGTACTCCACAAAATACGATACAGTCGCCTCTTCACTGAAAAATACAAGGAAATAAGGCAAAATGTTATGTTTAATCTGGACATGGCAAAGGGAATCCAAATCCCTGATGGCCATTGGGATAATCAGCAAGCCCAAAGGTACATTTAGGGCACACTTGTTCATTTCCTCAGTCATGGTGTGCAAACAGTACCTCATGGTCCCGTCTCAGCCAAAGCTGTCTTGTTTAGGTTCCATATTCCCTCAGGCCCCTCCACCCCAGATCCCAAGGAAATATGATGAGTGTGTTCATTTTAAATAGCTGTGTCTGGTGGCCAGTATGTCAGAATGCTCTAAAAATGTAGCACCCAGATGTGAACCCAAGGGTCCCAAGGACAGAGACTGTCCTGAGAGAGAAGTGATGAGAGGTCCAGGCCAGGCCTTTAAAAGGATACCAAAAACTATTCTTTGAAGCTGTGTTTTTCAAGGTGTGGTACCTTGACATCAACAGCTGCATCAGGCCAGACATGGTGGCTCACACATGTAATCCCAGCACTTTGGGAAGCCGAGGCAAGATGATCGCTTGAGCCCAGGAGTTTGAGACCAATCTGGGCAACATAGGGAGACCCCATCTCTACAAAAAAAAAAAAAATTAGCCAGGCCTGGTGGCACATGCCTACAGTCCCAGCTACTCAGGAGGCTGAAGCAGGAGGTTTGCTTGAACTCAGGAGGTTGAGGCTGCAGTGAGCTGTGATCATGCCACTGTGCTCCAGCTTGGGTGACAGAGTGAGACTCTGTTGCAATAGAATAAAAAACACACAAACAAAAACAAAACACCTGCATTACCCAAGAACTTATTAGGAACCCAGACTCATGGGCCCCACCCAGACCTACTGGCAGTGGACCCAACCATCTGTGTGTTAAGAAGCCGTCCAGGTGACCCTGGCCCCTCAAGGCTGCGAAGCATTGCCTAAACAGTGCCCTTCACAGGAGACGTCCAGGTTATACCCAAGACCATGGAATCATCATCTCTGCACATGGGACCCAGGCACTAAAAATTTTAAAACTCTCCTGAGCTTCCCAAATGCAGATTGAGAACCCCTGCTCTAAATTTATCATCATTAAAATTATCACCGTTCCCCACTGAAGCTAGACACACTCTCAGCACCTAACTGCCCATGCAGGGACTGCTGGAGAAAGGGAAGGTGTTTGAGGACTAGACGTATGGTTCTTCGACTGTGGCTGCACATTTGAATACCCTGGGAGTGCTTACAAAAGTCAGCTGCCTGGGCCCCATGCCCAGAGATTCTGATTCAATTGTTTGGAGATGGGGCTGGAAGCATCAGTGGATTTAGAAGCTCCCAAGTGACTCTAATATATGGCCAGGGTTGGAAAACACTGGACTAGACATGAGTAAGCCTCCTCCTCGATCACTTGGCCATGCCATGAAATGGGAAGGGCATGATAGTCTCCTGGTCAGGAGGCTTGGGATGTCATCATCGATTCGTTCATTTATTCTCACATGCCACCCACTCACGGATTCACATGGAGCACTCACATGCCAGGAATGGTTCTGGCCATTTTATTTTGGAAGGTCAGCAGAGGCTGCTCTGAGAAGGTGACATTGGCACAGACACCTGAAAGATGTGAAGGAGAAAGCCCTGCCAAGATCTTAGATGTTAACAGAAGAGTAATTCAGGCTGAACAGCAAGTGCTGAGGCCCCGGGTTGGGGAGGGTGGGGAAGGGGGTTCGGGGAGCATGCTTGGTGTGGCTGGTCCAGTGTCAGCAGGTAGGAGGGTGACCAGTGAGGCCACTGGAGGAATTCGAGCAGATGACTGACGTGATCTGATATTCATTTGTGTCACTGCATTGAGAAAAGATTATCAGGTAATCATACCAGGTTTTCCTGTGTCATTGTCATACATGCCTCATTGGGGAGGCGAAATAGCACTGTGGATTGGCTCCTAGGTTCAAATCACATTGTGCCACCTACTAGTTGTGTGACCTTGGAGAGGTAGGTTCAGTCTCTCCATCCAACAGAGCCACCGAGCAGCAATTGGCTGCTGGAGGAGAAACACAGTGGAGCCACATGGGGGCGCTCCTTTCCTCTGAGAAGCGCTTCAGTGGGCAACGTGAGCTCAGAGAGGACCTACCAGTGCAGGCTGAAAGGTTCAGAAGTTTGGAAGCAAGAAGGCAATCAGCTTTCCCATCCAGACCAAAAGTTTCATACCCACTTTTTCCATGAACCAAAGGGCACAGGGTGAGCAGCCTGGCATTCAGCAGCCCTCCCCGGGAAGTCCTGGCCAGAGAGGGGCAGGCTGGGGAACCACATTACCTGGCTTCTGATGGAGCCACCACAGGAAGTTTATATGCCAATGTGATCAGAGCAGTGGCTGTGAAAGATGCCAAGAACAGCATGGCTCCAAGGAGGATGAGGATTTGTGTACTCCTGCAAAGAAGAGAGGACACAGAGAGGACTGCCCTTCAGTTTCTTGCCCCACAGATGTACTTCCTGTGGCACAAAAGGCTGGAAATCCTGAGTGTCAGAGGAACTTCCTGCTGGACCTGCTTTTGAGAGGCTGATGAGGGGCAGGGAGAGCTGGGCTGGGGCTGGAGGACCTGAGGCAGCCTCGGTCTTGACCATCCATTAGCCGTGCCACACAGGGCAGAGCCTTGAACTTGAGTTTCCTGGTCTAGATAGGAACAGTAATCACATCGATGCCTGACCACCCTGAGGCTTACTGTGTAGCTCAAAAGGAGTCCATGCCTGGGAATGCCCCTTGTCACCTATGAAACACGATATGGATACAAGTGGTGGTGGGTTTGGGAGAGAGGACTGTCAAAGACAGGATGGGACACAGAGTGGACCCACTCCAAGCACAGGGGAGAGAGGATCGAGAAGGAGGATAGTATGGTTTGGATCTTTGTCCCTGTCCAAATCTCATGTGGAATTGTAATCCCCAGTGTTGGAAGTGGGGCCTGATGGGAGGTGACTGGATCATGGGAGTGGATTTCCCCCTTGCTGTTCTTGTGATAGTGAGTGAATTCTCATGAGATCTGGTTGTTTAAAAGTATGTAGCACCTCCCCACTTTGCTCTCTTCCTCCTGCTCCCACCATATAAGATGTGCCTGCTTCCCATTCTGCCCTGATTGTAAGTTTCCTGAGGCCTCCCCAGAAGCAGAAGCCTGTACAGCCTGCAGAACCATGGGTCAATTAAACCTCTTTTCTTTATAAATTACCCAGTCTTGGGTAGTTCTTTATAGCAGTGTGAAAATAGACTAATACAGAGGGGGAACCAGACATGCCTTCAACTGAGGAGCAGAGCCTGAGACAAATGTCTGGGTGCAGGTAGTTCACGTGGGAGTAGGAATGAGGGATAGGGTAGGAGAATAGGGAAGCAGGGAAAACCAATACCAGGATGTGTTATCAAGGTAGCCAATGCTCAATTCTTCCAGAATGTTCCACGGGGCCTTATGAAATGTACCTTAAAACTGTCCTTTGAGATGAAAGAGAGAAGCATTTTCCCACTGTCTTCTGTCTCACATGGGTTAAAGATGGTCCCACACAAATTAATTCCTCCACACTTTGGGATCGTGCATGTATAAAACTAGGATGTTCCCTGAAGCACCCAGAGTGAGGCACTGTCTGGTTGTACCTGCTCGGAAGTGTGAGGGTTGGCATTTAGAGGATCTACAGTGGTGTGGAAGAAATGCTAAACACAGGTGCAAGACCATCCAGGCACAGCCTCACCTGGAAAATGCCTTTGACAATGCAATTCTGCTAGTGGAATTTGCCATGGCTGCTCATGAGGAAGGGATAAGATAGATACTATTCAGTTATCACCACAGTGATACAGGGAGAAAATTATTTTCAGCCAGAGTACCAATGTTAGTATAATGTTTGGAAAGAAGGATGAATTCTAGCTCCATGGTGCTATGATTGATTAGTAATGTCTGCTATGAGGGTAGGCAGGGGGTTATGGTAATAATGCTGTATGTATATTTACTGTGACTTCTGCCAGACCCCTTAGCTCTTCGCTCCTTGAATTACTGAGCTCCAGAAAGACCTGATTCCACTGGCATTCCATGGAATTATATTCTCTAAAGGAAGAAAAGCCCTACTTTTATACTTCCCTCCACTTACAAGCTAAATCTTGTTGCATAGTCACAAGCTTGGACAGTGTGGGCTTTCAGTTGAAGGACTGAAATTCACCTTCCACCACAGCCTTTAGGAAAGATGCTGACATTGGGGCCAGGGCTTCTCAGTCATAAGGACACTCACATGGGTTCCCAGGGAAGTCTAGAGTGGGCAGGCATAAGAACTCGGTGTCCTAGGTAGGTGGTAGTCAGGCCATCCAATAAAAACCCACAGCCACCCAAGTAAATATGTGTTTAACTCCCTGGGGGACTTAAGACCAGTCCCTGGCACCTACTTCCAAGATCAGTATCTCCACCACAGACTCCACAACTCTCTTCCAGCTAGCACCATGTCAACTAAACTCATACATCTTCCTGACATTGAATGTTATGGGCTGAATTATATCCCCAACAAAGTCCTATCTTGAAATCCTAACCCCCAGTAATTCAGAATGTGACTGTATTTGAAGATGGAGTCTCTAAAGCAATAATTAACATTAAATGAGGTCATTGGGGTGGGCCTTAATCCAATATGACTGTGTCCTTATAAGAAGAGGAAACTTGGAAACAGAAGGAAGAACATGTAAAGACTCAGATGTTTTGTTTTATTATTAATATTCCACTCTGACAACAGTTAAATTGGATGACTAGAGGACTGAATATTGATGTTCCCTCTAAGGAAAGTGATTTATCATTATGATTCAAGAGCGCAAAAGACATTCATGCCCTTTGAACTAGTAATTCCCCTCAAAGATATATATTATACAGAAATATCAAAGTTGGAGACAAATCCAGGCACTGATAAATATTTCCATGAAAATATTTATCAAACCATTATTTACAAAAGCATAACATTGGAATAATCCCAGTATTAAACAATAGAAGGTATACATAAATTATATATTTTATTCATGGAATGGAATGTTATGCAGACATTTAAATTATGTTGCTTTAAAAATAAAATAATATAGGGAAATGCATGTGTCATAAAACTATTGAAAGAAAGATACTAAGGTGTATATACAGAATGCTTTTCTGTATCAAAAGCTGGGCAGAGCCTGGGCAACATAGCAAGACCTCATCTCTTTAGAGAAGTTAAAAAATTAGCAAAGTGCAGTGGTTCATGCCTGTGAGTCCCAACCACTTGAGAGATTGAGGCAGGAAGGTCGTTTGAGCCCAGGAGTTGGAGGCTGCAGTGAGCTATGATGGCACCACTATAGCAGCCTGGGTGACAGAGTGAGACCCTCATCTCTTAAAAACAAACAAACAAACAAACAAAAAACTGGGCAGAAAAAATATCAGAAGAATAAGCCCCAAAATATTAGCAGCAAATTCTCCTTCCCTTGACTGACAAAGTGGAACTGGGGTGATTTTTCTCCCCCTCTCTGAACTCCTAATGTTTTCCAATGTTTCTCAAATTGAACATATATTTTAACAAAAAAGAACAATAAATTTTTTAAATATGGCATGAATAATCCACAACTCTAAGTCTCTCCATGAATTATTGAGGCCTTAAGGTGTTTCTAAAACTAACAAAAATTAAGGTGATAAATATCCAATGTGGGAAAGCTGGTGCAGCGATACATTGCTGAGGGTGTTGTAAATTACTTCGCTCTTTCTGGAGGGCAATCTCACAATATGTGACAAGTGCCACAAAACTGTTCCTACCCTTTGACCTAGCAATTCCACTTGGAAATCTGCCCGCATGGAAGTAACTAAGAGAAAAAGTAGTGTGTTCAAAGGCATGCATTACAGTGACATTTATAATCATGAAAAATTGGCCACAATCTAGACACCCAACCATAAAAATGGTAGATAAACCCTAAAACTGACAAGTATGCAGGTTATGTCAATATGTGGCAATGTTTATAAGAACAGTTAAATGGAAAAAGCTGAGCACTAGATATTACATGCACACAATGATTGTAACTCTGCAAAACACACACTGACTGGAGCAGGATCAATGTTGGAGGAGAATGCGGAAGAAGGCAGACAGTAGAGGATTTGGTATTTACTTTTCTGTAAAGTTAGTTTCCTACATTTTAAAAAGCGGCTCTGCACAGAACTGGGACACTTTCTGAGGGTTTTGTGAAAGAGGCCACATGAGGAGAAAAGCTTGTCCCAATCAGACTCACTTTGCGTGTATGAAGATAATCACTGGTGTGGTGAGGTGGAACTGGAAGTCATTGGCAAGGTACCAGGTCCAGCCATTGCACTGAAAAGAGAGCAGCAAAGTTCACTCTTCCTTCATTTACCAGTTCTGCTCCACACTCTCCACCTGCCTGGACTAGGAGGCAGAATTCAGTAGGGTGGGGCGAATTTCCATGGGAAGACAAAGGAAATTGAGTTAGAGATACTCATATTTCACATCCCTCATCTTGAGCCTTCTACCAAGCCTGGATGGCAGGTATTATTGCTGCCATTTTACAAAATGGAGATTCAGACACATTTTCTCTTTTGTTTAAAAAAGAAAAATGATCATAGCCCATCTCCTAGGACAGTTGTGGGACATGAACTCTGTCATGTTACAGGAATGTAAGAGTTTCTCATCATTATGGTGCAGTTGGAAGTCAGAGGGGTCAACGTTTTTCTCTTTTCCTTGCCACTCCCCATGCCCCAACTCTAGGTGGAAAGAACAAGTTCATTTAGAACCAGGGCTTGGCTCCAGATGATGTTTTGTGGAGAACCCCAGAGTTCCCATGGATGACTGACGTGGGATCGCCTGGCCAAAATGAGTTCCACAGATGGTCTGTGCTTGTGCCAGATGAGATGGTTACCAGTGTTTTTTTCTTCAGTGTGAGGAAGTCCCTGAGGGCAATTCTCTCCAAAGGGCCCTGGCACTTCTGCTTTCAAGGATCTAAGGTGGGCTGTACCTCAAAAACGTCACTGGCTGGTATCCTTGCCACTGCTTCCTGCAAATGGCCCAAATCAGTTTGCATTGGGGAAAACAGCCCAGATTATCCCCCAGGGACCCCATCACAGCCAGGCGGCCCCCACCTGCGGGCAGGTAGATGGTGATGCAAGCCTGTCCATATGGCTGGGCCTTTGCAAACGGAAGGCAGCCATCTAGTTAGTGAGTTGCTATATGCAATGATTAGGGCCCTGCCACGCTTTAGCGATTCCGTTTTCAGCCTTGATTTCAAGGCATATGTGGAACTGGTGATATAATTTCATTACAGCTATTTCACTTTCACTTGCTTCAAATTCATTATGAGGAAACTGGGGCTTTGGAGAAGCCAAGACATACATAGATCTTGTTGCTCCAAAGCAACTCGGTCAGGTCTACTTTGAACTTGAGTAGAATCCAACATAGTAAGGGTGTGATGCAATGTCCCATTGCAGTATAGACTCAACAGACAGAGGGGAGGAATCTGTCCTTTCCCTGTTGGGCAACATGGGCTGGCACAGGAACAGTGATGGGGCAGGGTCAGCTGCCTCCAGGACATGTGCCAGGATGGCTGGCCCCTTGCTGGCCACTGCTATGCCCCCCTCCCTCTGCTGTTCACAGCGGCTGCCCCTGCATAGCCTGGCAGGGTTACACCCACCCCATGACCAGAAGCCATCCCCCACTCACACAGCCCACCTTCCTACAGCATCACCAGTACTCCAGAGAAAACACCAGAATCAGGTTGGCCCTTGGAAAGTTCAGCATACCGGTTGAAGAAATGAGACGCCAGGTTGCACCCTTCTGCCTTTCCAAAGCCAGCAACTCGAGACTCACCGCATTCTCGACCGACACAAAGTTGTTTAGTAACAGCAGATTTGTCCACCATGCTTGCCGGCAGTTATCCCAGTGGAATTTGGGCACTTCCCAGACAGGTCCCCAGGGAACAAGAGAGAACAGTCCAACCAACAAGCACACTGAATACAGGTGAAGAGGCTGCAACCTGGCAGGAGAGAGCCGGGAGAAAGAAGGTGACTTTCCACTGAGGTCCCTCCAGTCCCCTCAGCGGGAACGTGGCGGGTGGGGCATAAGGTGCTCTAAAACAGATTGTACTGTCGGCAGCTGCCACCCAGCCACACCTCAAACGCTCAAGCATCCACAAGTTCAAGATCACTTACTGAGCACCGATCATGTACTGGCTCAGGTGCTACTGCTGCAAAAATACTGCTGTTTATTTCTTTTTTTTTAGAGACAGGGTCTCACTCACTATGGCCCTGACTTCCACCTCCGGGGCTCAAGCAATCCTCTCACCTCAACCTCCCAAGTAGCTAGAACTGCAGGCGCATGCCACCATGTTCCACTAAAAATACTGTTATTTATTGAGCAAGTCATATAGGTGAACCACGGTGGGAGGAGCCTGCTACAGATTTCTAAACCTCAGAACAATCCTGCAAGGTAGCTGTGACCTCCCTTTTATGAAGAAATTATAGCTAAGAGAAGTTAGGGTGACTTACCCAAGGCCACCAATCACAGAGCAGTACCAAGATCTGACACCGGTTCATGTTCTTTCCACATGACCTCACAAGATGAAAAACTCTTTCTCCCTTCCCTCCCTCCCTCGCTTGCTTCATTTCTCCCCTCCTCACACCCTACCTCCTCCAAGCAAGATCTAAAGCAGCTACAAAGGGGAAGAATCAGGAGTAAGGTGTCTAGACCAGCACTGCTCAATAGAAACAGGATGCAAGCACGGCTGCCCCCAATTTCACACTTTCCAGTAGCCACAACTTAAAAAGAAATAGGTACAACTCATTTTACTATTATTTATTTAGACCAATATATCCAAAATATTATCACTACAAACATGTACCCAATATGAAACATTGTTAAGAAGCTATTTGACATTCTTTTCCCTTTTACTGAGTCTTCAGAGTCCAATGTGGGCTTTGCACACATAGCACATCTCAACTGGCCACTTATCTGGTGGCTATTTGCTGGACAGTGTGGGTTTAGAGTTTAGAAGTGAGATGGCAGCCTGGAGGCGCATACAATTCTGGCATGGATTCTGGATGGGCTGGGCTCAGAGCCCTCTTCTAAAAGAATATAACTAAAAATCCAGGGTGGTTTTGGCTCAACTAGGGCAGAACAACGGCCCAGCAGTACCTCCAAACATCTGGGTGAGAGGGTGAGGTCCGGGGTGGCGTTGACAGATGGGAAGTGGCAGGACTTGGAGCGTCTCCACTTAGAGGCGCACCCCCAGCAGAGAGGGGCTCAGCACCAAGCCTCTGGTCTGCACCCGGGGACGGGGACCACTGATTCCCCTGTTCTCCCCACAATGAGAACGTCCTACATAGAGAGTGTCCGGTGGGTGGGAGGGTGGTAAGCATTCCAGGAGAGGGAGTGGAATTGTTGATCAATGTGATAGAGAAAAGGCAGGCAACTCTGTCAAGACACAGCTTCCCAGATCAGCTCGCCTGCACATTTGCTCCGGCGACAGCCTCCCTGGGTCCTAGGCACTGGGTCCTGCCATGTTTGCCATCTGACCGTGCTGCCCTGCAGCTGCCCCTACAAGTCTCCGGCCTCGCCTTTCTGATCATCCTTCCCACCATCTGTCGCCTCCCCTCCCCGGGGAAAGTAGTCAGCGCTGCTCCCTTCAGAAGCAGAGCAGAAGGGAGCATCCCCCTGCCCCCCACTCCAGGCAGCATCCCTCACCTCTGCCAAGTCCCCCCTCCCCAGGGTGCTTGTTAAAATGCAGACTTGGAGTCTGCAGGCTGTTGGGTGGGCCACGCCTTGAGTATCAAGCTTGTCTAAACTTTTCACACTGAGAAAATCATGTGATGTCTCCTCTTTCCTCTTGTCTAAAAGGGAAATGAGGGTTTCTGCTTTCTAAGATTTTTTGACAATCTAATGAGATAAACAAGAAAACAGTTTGATACATCTAAACCACCCTAAAATGTACACGTGCTACATTTTTGTCCAAGTTTCCAAGAAAATAAAAGTCAAAGTGGGTTTTCAAAGATTAAAATGTGGGATACTGGCCAGTGTGGTGGAGGGGTGAGAAGCAGGGATTCTCATACCTGGTGGGTAGGAAGGTAAATTGGAAAATGCACATTACGAAGGTAAATTGGAAAATGCACATTACGATGTTAAATGCCCAAAACCCCTAATTCCACCTGTAGGCATTTAGCCCACAAACAGATCTACACACGTGCACAAAAATATATACAGATTGTCCCATTGTCTAAGACAGCAAAGAATTACCTCCATGCCCACTAATGGGGACAAGTTAAATACATAATGGTACACCCCACTGTGCCGTACTGATAACCTTTAACATCAGGGATGTGGGTCCTTGTGTGCTAACAGAGAAATAGGCCAATTCTGTATTATAAGTGAACACATCACATGCAAACAGTGAAGTATACAGTGCAATCCTACGCGTGCAGGAGAAGAACAGTGCTTATATGTACGTGGAAAGTTTCTGCAAGAATTCCTAAGAAACTTAAATACAGGTGTCCTGCGGGGAGTGAGACTGGAAGGGGGACCGATTGTTTTAGCTATAACCTTGTGTTATAATTAGACATTTTTATCACAAGGTATAAAAAAAAACACCTTAATTTTTAAAACGTAGCTGCTAGTTGACATAACCAGGCAGTTCCACGGTTCTAGAGCTTTACTCTCTTCCTTTCCTGTTAGATAATCTCTGTCCTGACTTACCCCTAGAAGTTAAGTTTGGGGATTTTATAATCACTTGCAATAGCTCCCAAATGGTCTCCCCGTATCTGGCCCCTACAGCCATTCTCTGCCCTGCAGCCAGAGTGAGTCTTGCAAGATGTAAATCTCCCCATGCCACTCCCTTGCTGGGATCCTTCAAAGCTTTCTGTCTCAGAACAACAGGGAGCATCCTTAGGGCAGCCCCTGCCCATCTCTGACCTCATTCCTCCCACTGTCCACGTGGCTCGCTTCACTCCACAGAGCACCTTTGGGCTCTTTGAGGCTCTTCAGACACTGCGACACTCCTCCTTTCCCAGGACCTTTGTGATTCGGTTTTCCCAGAATGGACCATTCTTCCGCCACAGGATTTTCTTTGCTTAGAACATTCCTTTACTTTCTTCTAGGCTCTGGCCAAAAGTCACCTCCCATGACTGCCCTTCCGGAAAAAGCCTCCACCTTGCTTACTTCGATTGATTGATTGATTGATTGATTGATTGATTGAGGCAAAGTCTCATTCTGTCACCCAGGCTGGAAGGCAGTGATGCAATCACAGCTCACTGAAGCGTCCACCTCCTGGGCTCAAGCAATCCTCCTGCCTCAGCCTCCCAAGGAGCTGGGACCACAGGCACGCGCCACCACACTGGGCTAATTTTTTGTATGTTTTGTAGAGATGAGGTCTCACTATGTTGGCCAGGCTGGTCTCAAACTCCTGAGCTCAAGGGATCATCCCACCTTTGCCTCCTGAAGTGCTGGGATTGTGAGGCATGAGCCACTGCAGCCGCCTCTTCTCCAAATGATCACTTTGTAGCAGCCATCCTCCCTGGCCTAGCATACATTTATTTGCATGCTGCAACTTCAAATTGCATATTCATTTATTTATTGTCTGCCTCTATTCACTGGAATGTAACCTATGGGCTGGAAGGCACCTTTGCATGGCTTATTAAAACTATTCTCAGGGATTAGGACAGTGCCTGGCACAAAATGGGCCTCCAGTGAACACAGAATGAGTGAGTAAACAGATGGTCTGACCCCGTCCTCCTGGAGATAAGCAGACAAGTGATAAGTGCTAACCAGGTAGCATCAGTGAGTTATACCAGCACACGTGAGAACCTCAAAATGGCCAGGAGCATGACTCTTTTGTCACGGGTTACCTTAGTGAAGGTGAGTTCGAGTTGTGGGTTGGTGACAGTTCCCTCCATTTTCAACACAGTTTTTTCCCAGGTTGGACTGATTGTCTCCCTAGCTCCCACTCTGACCTGCCTTCCTTCCAGAGTTCCCCAGCTCAAGAATGCCAGCACCACCTGCCATGTTGCTCAAGCCAGAAAATTCCTGAGTCCTTGATTTCTCCTCTCTCCATTCCCACTGCCAATTGCCAGTGAAAACCTGCTCTCCTGCCCAGATACTGCAGTAATTTACTCACTGGGGTCCTTGCCTTACAAGGCCTCACTACCACCTCACTCTCACCCCGTGCTCCTCCTGCCCCCACTGCTGCTCTATCCACCTTGGAAAGAACCCCTCTCTGCTCAATACCCAGCTCCAGACTTTTACCCTGCAGTAGGTTTCCCAAAGCTGGACGCAGTGGCTCACACCTGTAATCCCAGCACTTTGGGAGGCCAAAGCAGGCAGATCTGAGGTCAGGAGTTTGAGACTGTTTTGTTTCTCAATCAACAAAGGCCAAAATGAGCGAAGAAAGTGGCAGCCTTTTATTTGCAAATATGCATACACTCTCGGACGAGGTTCTCTGGTCCTCAGGTGTGGGTGGGGGGGGCCAGGGAAGTCGTGCCGCGCTCTCGGGTGATGTTCTCCAGTCCACAAATGTGGGGGGCCGAAGAAGTCAGCCGGCTCCTGCTGGCGGTGGACTTTTATGCCTGGGAGCTGGAGGGGGAGGAGTTTGGGGTGTGTGTGTAGGAGTGGCTGCTTGAATTTCGGTGTCCCCGGCTTGACGTCATTCTGTGCAGGCTCAGTTGATTTGGTTCTTTTCCCCGGCACGGGAATTTTTCCCGGGCGTGGGAAAATCTGTGATGAAGAACCCGGAAACAACAGGAACTGCTCCATCTTGTTCACCTTCCTCCATCTTGTCCCTTTTCCCTCACCCAAACAGAGACCAGCCTGGCTAAGACAAGAAAGCCTGTCTCTACTAAAAATACAAAAATGAGCCAGGCATGGTGGTGGAACCCTGTAATCCCAGCTACTCAGAAGGCTGAGGCAGAAGAATCGCTTGAACCCAGGAGGAGGAGGAGGTTGCAGTGAGCCAAGATCATGCCACTGCACTCTAGCCTGGGCGACACAGAAAGACTCCATCTCAAAAAATAAATAAATAGGCTGGGCATGGTGACTCATGCCTGTAATCCCAGCACTTTGGGAGGCCAAGGTGGGCCTGAGGTCAGGAGTTCAAGACCAGCCTGACCAATATGATGAAATCCCGTCTCTACTAAAAATACAAAAATTAGCTGGGCGTGGTGGTGGGCGCCTGTAATCCCAGCTACTCGGGAGGCTGAGACAGGAGAATTGCTTGAACCTGAGAGGCGGAGGTTGCAGTGAGCTGAGATTGCACCACTGCACTCCAGCAAGAGCAAAACTCTGTCTCAAAAAACAAATAAATAAAATAAAATAAAATAAAGTTGGTTTCCCAAGCAGAACCCACCATGCCATTAGATCCCCTGCCCCAACCCCCACCTAACCCCTCTTAGTATTCATCACCATGACCCCTCAGCCTGTATGCCAGCCTCTCACCCCCAGAAAACCTCAGGGCAGGACAGGCTGCTTACCCCAGTGCCACACACCCAAAATATTATTGAAATCATAAGCCTTCTGTCCTTCCCTGGAGGAGGGTTAGATTTTATAAAGCTTGGAAGAAACCACAAAGACCGTGGTGAAAAGAAACCAACAAAGGTCTATGCCTTAGCTTGTCCCCATTCTTCACCTATTTGATGGAAAGCTTAAAAGGTATAAATAACAACCACACTAATAATGATAGCTCCTACTTATTGAGGGCCTACTATGTGTAAAGCACGCTTCCAAGTTATTTACATACATTATCTCACTGAATCCTCACAAGAGTCCTATGAAGTGTCACTATTCTTCCCATTTTAGAGATGAGCAAACTCAAGCACAGAAAGACTGAGACACTTACTCAAGGTCACTCAGCTGCTGTGTGACTGAGCCAGAATACACGCTCAGCCGCCCAACTACAGAGTCTGCACATGCCCACTGCATTTCACTAGCTCCAAATATTATGACAACACTCCTCTTCCTATTTTGTGACAGTGTGGAAACAAGATGAACGTGAACCGGGAGTCAGGAGTGCTGGCTTCCAGCTCAGCAAATAACCACAACGTAGAAAATACATCAGTGGCAGGGTTGGATGACATGAGCTGAAGTTTCCTTTTGTCCCTTAACTTTGTTGTTTTTGTTTGTTTGTTTTGAGACAAGGTCTCACTCTGTTGCCCACACTGGAGTGCAGTGGCACAATCTTGGCTCACTGCAACCTCCACCTCTGGAGTTCAAGTGATTCTCCCACCTCAACCTCCAGAGTAGCTGGGATTACAGGCATGTGCCACCATGCTCAGCTAATTTTTTGTATTTTTGGTAGAGAAAGGGTTTCACCATGTTAGCCAGGCTGGTCTCCAATTCCTGACCTCAAGTGATATGCCCCCCTCAGCCTCCCAAGGGCCTCCCCAAAATGCCTGGGATTACAGGCATGAGCCACCGTGCCCAGCCCCTCCGCCCTTAACTTTGGTTGTCTCATTCCATCACTGCCACTCTGCTACCACTGATTCCATATTCTGCCCCAATGTTGGAATCCCTTCTGCATCAACCAACCACACATTCCTAAAGAAGACCATTGGCCACGCACGGTGGCTCACGCCTGTGATCCCAGCACTTTGGGAGGCCAGGACGGGCAGATCACGAGGTCAGGAGTTCAAGACCAGCCTGGTCAACATAGTGAAACCCCGTCTCTACTAAAAATACAAAATATATATATATATCTTAGCCGGGCATGGTGGCAGGTGCCTGTAATCCCACCTACTTGGGAGGCTGAGGCAGGAGAATTGCTTGAACCCAAGAGACGGAGGTTGCAGTGAGCAGAGATGGCGCCACTGCACTCCAGCCTGGGTGACAGTGCGAGACTCCGTCTCAAAAAAAAAAAAAAAAAAAAAAAAAATCGTCATTCTTCTTGCCTCCCTCCCAGCAGAATGGCCATGGCCCAGAGCTTCGACCAAGTTCCTCTCGTGGTCATGTATCGTTTTATTTTTATCATTACCATTAGCACTCTGATTTACAGGATCCAATTACTACTAATTTGCAGACAAACAAATTTTCCTGTTGAATACAGATTCCATGGAAATCTGACAGTGCATTTATTGAACTCTGCTGCCCATCAGCTGAGGACTAAGGATGTTTTTGCCAGTGGAACATACCAGTTTTCATGGTATTTTTCCCAATAGAATTTGAACCATATTAAACCAGCTTAAATCAACTGTATTTAGGGAACAAAACTATTTCAGTTTACTTTTCTTTGGAAATTCTTTTATTGTTTTTTTTTTTTTTTTTTGAGACGGAGTGTCGCTCTGTCGCCCAGGCTGGAGTGCAGTGGCCGCATCTCAGCTCACTGCAAGCTCCGCCTCCCGGGTCTACGCCATTCTCCTGCCTCAGCCTCCCGAGTAGCTGGGACTACAGGCGCCCGCCACCTCACCCGGCTAGTTTTTTGTATTTTTTAGTAGAGACGGGGTTTCACCGTATTAGCCAGGCTGGTCTCGATCTCCTGACCTTGTGATCCACCCGTCTCGGCCTCCCAAAGTGCTGGGATTACAGGCTTGAGCCACTGCGCCCGGCCTGGAAATTCTTTTAAAAGAAGGTTAAAGACAGAAAACTAATAAATTATTACACAGCAATGAGGAATTGAGAAATTATGTAAATAAACCTACTGTCAGGCCTCTGAGCCCAAGCTAAGCCATCATATCCCCTGTGACCTTCACGTATACACCCAGATGGCCTGAAGCAACTGAAGATCCACAAAAGAAGTGAAAATAGCCTCAACTGATGACATTCCACCATTGTGATTTGTTTCTGCCCCACCCTAACTGATCAATGTACTTTGTAATCTCCCCCACCCTTAAGAAGGTTCTTTGTAATCTCCCCACCCTTTAGAAGGTTCTTTTTAATTCTCCCCACCCTTGAGAATGTACTTTGTGAGATCCACCCCCTGCCCACAAAACATTGCTCCTAACTCCACCGCCTATCCCCAAACCTATAAGAACTAATGATAATCCCACCACCCCTTGCTGACTCTGTTTTTGGACTCAGCCCACCTGCACCCAGGTGAAATAAACAGCCTTGTTGTTCACACAAAGCCTGTTCGGTGGACTCTCTTCACACAGACACACGTGACACCTACCTTGCCAGGCGACTGAGAAAGTATCTGAGTATGACTTTAGGGGTTATTCCTTTGTCTGAATTCTGATGCATCTTTAAAAACGACCTTGCACTTAACCAACCACTAAAAGAGAAAGAAGAATTGTCACAGGAATTACTTATCAATAATACAGTTCACTGATTGATTCATTTGGTTGTCCCAATCTGGATAGAATAAATTATGATGCATTAACAAAGCACCTCCAAGTCTTAAAATAATTTTTTTTTTTTTTAGATGGTGTCTACCACTGTCACCCAGGCTGAAGTGCAGTGGTGTAATCTCGGCTCACTGCAACCTCCGCCTCTCGGGTTCAAGCAATTCTCCTGCCTCAGCTGGGATTAGAGGCGCCTACCACCACGCCTAGCTAATTGTTGTATTTTTAGTAGAGACGGTGTTTCACTATGTTGCCCACACTGGTCTTGAACTCCTGACCTCATGATCCGCCCGCCTCAGCCTCCCAAAGTGCTGGGATTACAAGTGTGAGTCACCGCACCCAGCCAAAAACAATTGGTTTATTCTTGCTCATGCTGCATGCCCAGGTTGACAGAGCAGCCACCGTCTGAAACCTCACCAGTGACCATGGAAGATGACAACAGCCTTCTGGAGGGCCACAAACTAGCAATGAAACTGTCTAATCTAAAAGTGTCATGTTTAAAGCTCTTAGCATAAGAGTTTAAAGCACTTAGCATAATGGCAATACCAGGTACCACTTGGTCAGAACTAATGATGTGACCCACCCAATCACAATGGGGCCAGGAAGTGGAATGTTGCCAGGTGCCCAAAAGGGAAGGAGATAGAAAGATTTGTTGACCACTATTAACAACCACCATTGGGTCTTTTGAAATAATAACACCAAGACTTTCCATTTGTGTAGAAGCACGTGACTTTCAAAGTACTTTCGCTAATGAGATTGCTTTTCCTTCTCCAGTCGTACCAAACTACTTTGCAAAAAACGTTTGTTGGCAGGACCCAGTGACTCACACCTGTAATCCCAGCACTTTGGGAGACGGGTGGATCACCTGAGGTCAGGAGTTCAAGACCAGCCTGGCCAACATGGCAAGACACCACGTCTAATAAAAATATAAAAATTTGCTGAGCGTGGTGGCATATGCCTGTAGTCCCAGCTACTCAGGGGGCTGAGGCAGGAGAATCGTTTGAACCTGGGAGGCGGAGGTTGCAGTGAGCTGAGATCATGCCACTGTACTCCAGCCTGGATGACATAGCGAGACTCCATCTCAAAAAAATAAATAAATAGTTGTTTGTTGAGTGAATGATTGAATAGATGAATAAACAGCTCTATTAGGTAAAAAGGAAGATACTATCATTCCTGCTTCTCTGATGGGAAAAGTGAGACCTACAGATTATTAAGAGGGTTGCCCAAGATCGCAGAATTCTTAACCAACACACCCTGATGACAAATTCATTACCCAGAATGTGCAGCTAAAGAAACCAAAGTGATGCCTTTTAATTGCAACTGGATGGTAAGCAAGTATGTGAGTTTCTCTTTTTTTTTTTTTTTTTTTTTTTTTTTTTTTTTGAGACGGAGTCTCACGCTGTTGCCCAGGCTGGAGTGCAGTGGCGCGATCTCGGCTCACTGCAAGCTCCGCCTCCTGGGTTCACGCCATTCTCCTGCCTCAGCCTCCTGAGTAGCTGGGACTACAGGCGCCCGCCACCGCGCCCGGCTAATTTTTTTGTATTTTTAGTAGAGACGGGGTTTCACTGTGGTCTCGATCTCCTGACCTTGTGATCCACCCGCCTCGGCCTCCCAAAGTGCTGGGATTACAGGCTTGAGCCACCGCGCCCTTTTGACATTTGTACCAGCGATCCTTGTGGGTGTTTCCCTAAGGAGCTAATGTATTTCCTATTGCGAAACAAAGCCGTGGGTTGGGTGGGACTTGGAAGGGATCAGGCAGGGTTGGAGAATGTCTCTATTCTCTGCCTGCCAGATTTTCCTTTGAAAAGCAGCAACTTGGACTCATTAAATAGGAACAAAATTTATAGAGACATCTAAAAGACAGTGCTAAGAGGGGGAAGCAGGGCAGCCAATTCTGATTCCGGCCTCCTCTTAATTTCAGGAAAGGATAAATCAGGGCAATTCTTTCTTTTCAGAGTGACTGGCTCCCGCTCTGCCAGCACGGTTGCTAAGCAAAACCTGGGCCTCGTTGTGTGTGTGGGCACGCACCTCCCGGCTTGCAAGTTCATCAAGAGAGGGCTACAAGAAAGGCTGGCAGGGAAACAGGCTGTAAGCAAGATAACTAACTCCACGGGGCTAAGACCCAAAGACTTGAACACACTGCAACAGAGAAAAGCACGCACTAGTGATAGATGAAGTCAGCCCGAGAGGTAGGAGAGGATTACAAAACAGTCGCCAACTAATTATTCTTCAGGATAATCAGAAGGCTTTGGTTTTGCTATGTAAATATCAGTGACAAAGTGAGTAAGACATGGTTTCCTTGTGAAACAAGCTACACTTAAGCTCTAATTCTAACCTTACTAGCTGTGTAGACTTGGACAAATCACCTCATTACTGAACATCAAGAAGTTTCTCATCTGTAAAAATGGGGATGATATGTGTACCAGCTTTAGAGGTTTATTGTGAGAATTGCATGGGATAAAAGATTTCAAGCTCTTAGCATAATGGCAATACTAGGTATCACTATTAATAATGGTTCCATTGTTCAAAAGAAAATGTGAAACTTTGAAAGTAATACAATAAAAACTGAAGGAAAAGGAGAAAAAGACAGTCACGGAGACTGATGGTGAGAAATGGAAGCAAACAGAGATAAAGAGAAAAGAAATGTACTTCTCCGTCTCTAGGCTGCTGTCAGAATCTGCCCGGCTTCCGCCACCTCTGTTGGCCTCAGCTCTTCCTGCCTGGGCTCACACAGAGCTTTTCAGGCTTCAGCAGGCACAACCCGGAGAGCTTCTGACAGTCCAGACTGCTGGACCCATGCCCCCAGAAAGTCTGATTCAGTGGGTCTGGGGTGGTGCCCAAGAATTTGCACTTCTACCAATTCCAGGTGATGCTGGTGAATTTGCAGTGGGATGGCTGTCTGAGGACCACTGACATAAGGCAAGGCACGGCCCTCCCTGACCCCAGACCAATCCAGGTGGCAGATACGTCATCTTTATATATTTGTAGTTTTCTGGGCTGTTTGGTATCTCAATAGCCTTGGCCTGTGCTTTAGATATCTCAGGACTGACCTGGTGGCTTCTCTGGTGTCTCCGATTCCCACTGATGATCCAGAGATGACCAGTGGCCTTTCGTGCCCTCTATCTTTCCATCCTAGTGACAGCTTTTCTAGTCTCCAGATTGAGTTTGGCTTCGGTGCCTGCCATCCTGATCTGTCTGTGCCGGTGTCCCTCCCAGGGCTTGGACCCTGCCAGTCAGTCCCATCCTAGCATACAGTTGTTTTTGCCTGGCTTATAGGGAACAGAGTTCTGGTCTTTGCCTGCTGCCCTGTGGGCAGACCTCCCCGTTCTCCAGGGGCCCACTCCCGGTCTTCTGCAGCTGGGCTTCCTCTGCCTGGTGAGACCCAGTGCTGCCCTCTTGGAAAGTCTGGAACCCAGGGGTTCCCCTATCACTGCTGGTTTGCTGCATACTGTGGACCCTGAGCCTGGCCTGTCTGGGCTACTTGCCACCTTAATGGATAGGTCTGAGCTCATTCTGCATCCCTCTTTCTCAGCATTACCACAAGAAACTATCACACCAGATTCTGGAGATAAGACAAGAAATCATTCATTTCAACAATGACTTATTGAACATACTCTGTGGCTAGCACTGCCTCAGTGACCTGGTAACACAGCAGTACACAAAACAGAAAAACAAACTTTATGCCTTACATTCTACTGAAAGGACACAGACAATTAATCAATCAAAAATGGCAGCTATAGTATGTGGATAAATAGAAAAAATGAAGTCTAGAAGGCTGGGTAGTTGCACTTCAAAGAGAGGGGACGAGGAAGGCTTTGCTGTGTAAAACCTTGAAGGAGAACAGGAATCAAGCAACCAGGCTGTTAGGGAGGTAGGTGGCACAGAAGGTGGCTGGTGATTAGTAATCCCTTACCATTGTTCTGTGCAGCATGGGAGCTAGTTCTCCCCTAACTGGGTGGGTCACACACATTTGAATTTAATGACTTTTTTTTTTTTTTCCCAAGACAGAGTCTCACTGTTGCACAGGCTGGAGTGCAGTGGCACGATCTTGGCTCACTGTAACCTCCGCCTCCTGGGTTCAAGCAATTCTCTTGCCTCAGCCTCCTGAGTAGCTGGGATTACCACGCCCACCTAATTTCTGTATTTTTAGCAGAAACGTGGCTCCGTCATGTTGTCCAGGCTGATCTTGAACTCCTGGCCTCAAGCAATTCGCCTGCCTTGGGCTCCCAAAGTGCTGAGATTACAGGTGTGAGCCACCATGCCTGGCCTTAGTGGCCTTTTTTAAAAAATGGGGGCACTTATGAAAACATTGCTCTGTGGCTCTTGTAGTTTGGCCGACAATAGCATCTCCAGCAGCCATCAGTTTGCCCCTTTCTCCTCAGTCATTCTCAACATACCACAGATATGTCTTGGGTCCCTTCTCTTTTAACAGCCTTTCTTTGTGCCCCGTACAGAGTCCAGCTCCACTCCATTTCTTTGCTCCCTAAAACAGCAAAACATCTTGAAAGAGTTGTCCAAAGTCATTGTGTCTACATCCTCCCATCCTCACCCCACTCCCCCAGACTTCCATGTCCACCACGCCACTGACTCTGCTCCTGACAATGTCACCAAAAGGCTTCTGGTTGCCAAAGTCAAAGATTGTTTCTTTACACAATGAACTCCCGGAGCGCTGGGCCCCGCTGACCACAGCATTCCTTCTTGAGGCGCTTTCTTCTCTTGGCTTCCTGGTCCCCGCAGTGTCTGACTTGTGCCCCATTTCACTGGTCATTCATTCTCAGACTCCTTTGTGGGTTCTTCTCAGCTTCTAAAGGTTGGAACACCAGAGGTCCTGGCCTTCAGTCCCCATCGGTCATTCCATTCTCCTCTTAATGTGATCAGATTCAATACTGTGGCTTTAAATGCCTCCTGTATCCCAAGGACTCCAAAATTTACGTCTCCAGGCTTGATGTTTCCACTGATCTCCCGACTTACGAATGTCAGCTACCATATCACAGTTATGATATGACTTATGAATGTCAGCTACCATATCACAGTTATGATATGACTTATGAATGTCAGCTACCATATCACGAGTTATGATATGACTTAAAAATAAATGTCAGCAGTCATATCACAAGTTATAATATGACTTACGAATGTCAGCTACCATATCACGAGTTATAATATGACTTATGAATGTCAGTTACCATATCACAAGTTACGATATGACTTACGAATGTCAGTTATATCACGAGTTATGATATGACTTATGAATGTCAGCTATATCACGAGTTACGATATGACTTACGAATGTCAGGTACCACATCACAAGTTACAATATGACTTATGAATGTCGGCTACCATATCACAAGTTATGATATGACTTATGAATATCAGCTATCATATCACAAGTTATGATATGACTTATGAATGTCAGCTACCATATCATGAGTTATGATATGACTTACAAATAAATGTCAGCTATCATATCACAAGTTATAATATGACTTACGAATGTCAGCTACCATATCACAAGTTATGATATGACTTACGAATGTCAGCTATATCACGAGTTACGAGATGACTTACGAATGTCAGCTACCATCTCACAAGTTACAATATGACTTATGAATGTCGGCTACCATATCATGAGTTATGATATGACTTATGAATATCAGCTATCATATCACAAGTTATGATATGACTTATGATACGTCAGCTGCTCACCTGCCATTTCTACATGGCTGTCTAAAAGGCCTCTTCATCTTAATTCATCCAAAACAGAAAGCTCGGTTTTCCCTCCAGACCCAGCTTCTCCTCCCATCTTTCCCATCTTAATGAATGCCATCACCATCGACTCAGACACTGAAACCAAAATCTAGAAATCATCCTCAACTTGTCTCTTTTCTCACATGTCACATCTGATGCATCAACAAGCCTTAGCAATTCCACATCTTAAACATATCCTGAATGTGACCTTCTTTCTTGATTCCAGCCACCACCACCCCAGCCTTACCATTTCTCATCTGAAATAGGGCAAATCGATCCTCGTCAATCCTGCTTCCACTCTTGCCCTTCTTAGGTGCATTACTCACATAGGAGCCAGAGCGATCATCTTTCCAATAAATCAGATCACATCACTGTCCAGATTAAAACAAGCTCTCTCACTCCTTCCCGTTCCACCAAGACTGAAGTCTAAACTCCTTAGTGTTGTTACAAGGTCCCCCATGGTCTACCCTTGCCCTTCTCTTGGGTTTTCTGCCACTCTTCCTCACCTTCACTAAGCTTCACCCTTCTTTCTTCTCCTTAACAAGGCTCCCCGCTCTTGCCTGAGCACTTTTGCACTAATTGACCCTTTGCCTGAACTTTCTTATCTCAGATTTTCCCATGGCCAGCTCCTTCTTGCCATTCTGATCCCAGCTGAAATAGCACCTCTTCCATCAGACAAGCCTTCTCAGACCTTTGGAAGTAGATAAAAGTAGTTGCACAGGCTGGGTGCAGTGGCTCACTCCTGTAATCCTAGCATTTTGGGAGGCCAAGGTGAACAGATCACCTGAGGTCAGGAGTTTGAGACCAGCCTGGCCAACGTGGCAAAACCCCATCTCTACTAAAAATATAAAAATTAGCCAGGTGTGGTGGCAAGCATCTGTAGTTCCAGCTACTCGGGAGGCTGAGGCAGGAGAATCACTTGAACCCAGGAGGCAGAGGTTGTGGTGAGCCGAAATTGTGCCACTGTACTCCAGCCTGGACGACAGAGTGAGACTCTATCTCAAAAAAAAAAAAAAAAGGGGGGGGTTGCACAATATCGTAAATGTATTAAATGCCCGAAATTTTACACTGAGTGGTTAATTTTGTTATGTAAATTTTACCCCAATTTTTAAAAACAAAAATTAGAATTTTCATGAGGATTAAATGAGATACTATTTCGAAGTGCTTACCACAGTGCCCGACACTTCTCAATTAAGAAATTTTACCTCTTAATAGTTCATATAAATAAACATAACTTTCTGAAACATCATGTCATTTTCTGAATTTTTCCCATTTCGCTATAGCGAGAATTCAGAACTTCATCAAGCACCTGTACTACTCTGTGGGTCAGACTTTGAGAAGTACTGAAATAAACAATTTTGATGAATACAATCAATGTTTGTAAAAGGCCTGTGTTATAGAGCCATCGTAACTCATGTAATAAACTGAAGGTACAGTGGAGAATCTCTTGTGACAACAGTACCGTCTAGAAATGGACAAAGGCCCAGGTGAATAAATGTGGGTCATTCAGCTTTTCTCATTAGAGTGAGAATGGTAACACATACGCACACACACATCCCAGAACAAACACCACAAGCCCCACAGCAGTGAAAACATAGTTCAACCTTATTACCTGATCAGGAAAAATGTATCAACTCCAAGATAGAAGGGACCGCTCCGAGAGTAAATGTACAGTGGGTTTCTAAGCACTCTGCTTTTCCATTCAAGCACATTATCTGTAACAAACATTAAAAAGCAGTGTCTTTTTATTTCATAGAAGAAAATCATGTGATTTCTCTTTTCAGAAAAAGCAAGAGGAACACCTTCAACTTTTGGTTGTACTGGGCAGGTTTTAAGAATCACTATAGGCCGGGCCGATGGCTCACGCCTGTAATCCCAGCACTTGGGAGGCCAAGGCAGGTGGATCACGAGGTCAGGAGTTCGAGACCAGCCTGGCCAACATAGTGAAACCCCGTGTCTACTAAAAATACAAAAAATTAGCCGGCTGTGGTGGTGGGCGCCTACAATCCCAGCTACTTGGGAGGCTGAGACAGGAGAATCGCTTGAACCTGGGAGGTGGAGGTTGCAGTGAGCCAAGATCACGCCATTGTACTCTAGCCCAGGGGGTAACAGAGTGAGACTCCGTCTCAAAAAAAAAAAAAAAAAAAAAAAAAGAAAGAAAAAAGAAGAAGAAGAAGAATCACTGTAACTCATGTAGGAGGAGAAGTTAGACTGGGAATAAAAGGTGGTGACTGAGGTCCCTAACCGTCGTTCAGGAGCTTTAAGCTCCTTCGTGCAGTCACAGTGGCCACAACCCCCTTGGACTGTAGCACTACCTATCATGGGCTGGTACAGATCACCCAGGAGGCTTCTTCAATCTGCCCTGGGCTGTGTTTGCCCCCTGTTTAGAGAGTACCACTATTATTGATAGGAGCGCTTCAGGACGGTAGCAGCAAGAAGAAGGTGGAGAAACACTGATTTGATATTAGTGGACCATTTTTATTTATGCTTGTCTGCTTTTCAAGGAAAAATAAATGTTAGGTCCTGGCTTCGTTAACCATGATGAGAGAGAACTCGGCTTTTTGGATAACGAAAATACAATACCCAGGTATCAGTATTCACCTGGCAGCCAGGTGCCTGATTTGTACCTAGAGAGAGTGAAATGAGCCACTAGACACTGGCCTGGAAACCTTACTGATGGGAGGTCACACACAGTGTCTCTAAAACAGAAGGAAGGCTGCTCGTGGGAAGGCTGCCAGACCCCCATCCTTTGGCCACCATGATCCCGCCATACCAAAGAGTGTCTCTTCCCTGACTGCTCCCAGAGTAAAGGCTCATCAACTCTCCGCACCCAAAGACAGCCATGCAGTCATCTGACTGGTATGTCCCGAGATGATCCACAGAAGACTCAAAACACGAATGCCATTCAGTGCAGAGCAGGTGCTGCCTGGTGTCTTTGTAGTCCAGATGGCTGGCACATTCTTCTGCCAAGAAAAGCACTCCAGAGCATGAACCATGGCTCCTAGAAACCCTGGGCAAGAGCAAAGGTGTTACTGTCCACCCTGACTGCCAGGGTATCCACACACCGCCCCGCAACAAGAACCAAAGTGCAATCCACAGATCTTGGCAGTTACACGGAGGCTCTCTTGCTCTGACCGTGGGCTTCTCAGCTCAGCCTCCACGGTTCCCTCTTGATCTATCTGTGGACTTTCATACTTAGTATCCCTCCCTTTTGAATCTTGACTTTCGCTAACAGACTTGACCTGAGTTTGGTGCCCCACATGCTTTGTGCAGAATACGCTGCCCAAGCTCAGGCCCCAGAGATGCCAACCCCTGACCCCAGTCCTGCTTGACGAAGAGTTGAGGGAAGGAGAACGCAGACATCAGTAAGAATCGATGTGATCCACAAAGCAAGCACTTCACGTGAAAGAACACCCCTGCAATTCTGAGGACTAGTTGCTTATGAATAATGAGCCGGGCATGGTGGCTCACGCCTGTAATCCCAACACTTTCGGAGGCCAAGGCAGGTGGATCAGTTGAGGTCAGAAGTTTGAGACCAGCCTGACCAACATGAAACCTCATCTCTACTGAAAATACAAAACAGTTAGCTGGACGTGGTGCGCATGCCTGTAGTTCCAGCTACTCCAGAAGCTGAGGCAGGAGAATTACTTGAACCCAGGAGGTGGAGGTTGCAGTGAGCCAAGATTGCACCATTGCTTTCTAGCCTGGGTGACAGAGTGAGACTCCATCTCAAAAATAATAATAATAATAATAATAATAATAAATAATGTAGGTCAAAGTATAGGCACAAAAACAGAGGGACTGCTGGCACAGGAGCTTAGGGCACAGGCTATACAGCCAGATGCTCGTGGCTCTGATTCTGTCACTTATCAGCTCTGTGACCCCCCCCGGCAAGTGAATTAACTTCTCTGTGTCTAAGTTTCCACATCTGCAAAATAATCAAAGTAGATTTTATAGGATTATCATGAAAAACAAATGAGATAATGCTTATAGATCACATTAAACAGAGGCAACCCACAGTATGTACTCTTGAGAACGCAGCTACTCCTACCACTATTTTAAGCCCTATCACTTTAAGAATGGTTAATACCATCTTCTTAATTCATTCCCATTCTTAAAGAATTTAATGTTTACCTATTCTGAGAACCAAGCAAGTGTTTGGAATTGCAAAACAGGGGCCTCCAAGCTCAAGCCGGCTCCAAGAGACTTCCATTTCTGCCTGGACAGAGCCCCATGCCTTCAACATTGTGGGCACAAAGAAGTTTTTGCAGAATTAAAACTTATTCACAAATAAGGTCTGGCTCATAATCAAGCTCTGGAAATCTAAATCAGTTTCTTAAACTGAAGAATTTAATTACCTAACATTTTGAATTTCCAGCCGTGAATACAAGTATTTCCATTTAAGTCACTCTTTGTGATTGCGTCTCTGTCTGAAGTCACCACACCCACCCTTTTCATTCACAGGGGTTTTCACTCAGAAATTGGCCATGAGTACAGCACGACAGTCTCCTGGAGCTGATGCACCTGCTCCTCCTCAGTTTCCCGAGCAGTGAAGAGATACAGGACCCGGGCTCTGCCAGGTTTGGCCAACTTCTTTAGCCTCCCTGAGCCTCAGTTTCTTCACTTTTAGAATGGGCATAATTTTGACCAGGGTTGTGATGAGGATTCTAGAACATCAAATATCTGGTTTGACGCCTAATGTGGCAAGCTAGTGCTCAATATGTTTTGTTATTATGTTTTTCTGTCTAAATTCTACTCGTGAATGAACTCACCCATCAGCGGTTTATAAAGGCTTCTGAAAATAACTGCTCCTGAGACTCACTTAGCTCATCTGTAAATGGAAAGTGTTATAAACCATGAGGACGTGGAGAAGATTGGATGAAACGATGCAGGCAATCACCGGTTCTCAAAGTGGAGGTCTCCCAGCCAGCAGCTTCAGCATCACCTGGGAACTTATTAGAAATGCACATTCCCAGGCCCCACCACAGACCTATGAGGTCAGAGTCTTTGGGTCAGGGCCCAGGAATCTGTGCTGTAATAGTCATCCAGGTGACTCTGATGCTCGCCAAAGTTTGAGACCCATTGGTTGTGACAATGCTCTAAAAAACCTTGCAGCCACTTCTGCTCTGTTCAATCACAGTGAGCCCACATTTTTTTTTTTTTTTTTTTGAGACGGAGTCTCGCTCTGTCGTCAAGGCTGGGGTGCAGTGGCCGTATCTCAGCTCACTGCAAGCTCCTCTTCCCAGGTTTACGCCATTCTCCTGCCTCAGCCTCCCGAGTAGTTGGGACTACAGGCACCCGCCACCTCGCCCGGCTAGTTTTTTGTGTTTTTTAGTAGAGACGGGGTTTCACCGTGTTAGCCAGGATGGTCTCGACCTCCGACCTCGTGATCTGCCCATCTCGGCCTCCCAAAGTGCTGGGATTACAGGCTTGAGCCACCGCGCCCGGCCACAGTGAGCCCACTTTAAACAACAGGCCATTAAGTAAGAGCCCTGATGCCCAGGGCCTGAATCCATAGCTATGTATGTATGTCATGAAAACTTCCTCATACATTCGCTCATATTTTTCTCATCTAAATAGCAAAGGACAGGCTCATGTAACAGGAAACCATTCTAAGCAAATGCAATGGTTATTTGGAGGATAAAGAGTCAGGAATCCAAATACCCAACTTGGCTCCAAACTTCTAGAAGACACGGTGGTCTTATGTTGATTTGACTCACTGATTAACGTAAAAGTGGAGAGAGAAAAAAATGTTGAATCTCTGAGTCTCTCCAAATTGATTTTTATTTTCAAACATTCAGAGACATGGTATTTTACCTTTGATGTTTTTGGTTTTTTCTTTTTGAGGCAGCGTCTGGCTCTGTCACCCAGGCTAGAGTGCAGTGATATGAACTCAGTTCACACTGCAACCTCCATCTCCAGGTTCATGCAATCCTCCTGGCTCGGCCTCCTGGGTAGCGGGGACTACAGGCACACACCACCATGCCCAGCTAATTTTTGTATTTCTTTGTAGAAACGAGGTTTTACCACGTTGCCCATGCTGGTCTTGAACTCCTGGGTGCAAGCAATCTTCCTGCCTCAGCCTCCCAAAATGCTGGGATTATAGGCGTGAGCCACCATGCCCAGCATCCTTTGATGGTATTAAGTACAAAAATTAAAAAGTTGTTATGGCAACAGAACATGGAAAACCCCCATTTTGAGACCACAGTTAAATGTGCCAGATAAAAAAAGGTAACATAACTTTAATGTCCCAATCATAGGGTGCCTCATTTTGGGTGAGGAACCTAAAGTTTCAGTTCCTGACACCATACCAGGTATGTCTGGCCTAAATCCTGTCATCCAGCCTTAAAAGGTTGGGCTCTGCAATCCAGCTCTGGGGACGTGGCATGTCCCTGCAATCCAGCTGACTCTACTGGTCACTGAGCGAGGTCAGAGCAGCCCAGCGAGGTCAGAGCAGCCCAAGCATGTAGCCTTGGCAGATTTAAGCCCCTACCCTTTCTTTCCTCTCCTGGCTTAACCGAAGAGAATGGGGAAACAAGGAATGAATTTAGGAGGAGATGGTAAGTACTTATGATCTCATTTAATTCCTTCCACAGATCCCATTATATGCCCCTGTTTTACACATGTAGATACTGAGGTTCACAGAGGTCACACAATGTGACCACAGTCAGAGTTAGCAATCAAAGCAGGTTTGATTGGGTGACAGGATTCCTAAGCGTGTGCTCTTTCTGCCACACCAAATGTGGAACTGTCTATAGGCTGCCAGTGCGGGAGTGCGGGGTTGCGGGGGTAGCGGCACAGAGACAGAGGTCTAGAACCACATCGTGTGAAGTAATTGAGGGATTCTGAGCCACCATAACTGCCCTCAACATCTGATGGGGCTGCAATAGAAACAAGAGAGCATGATTATTTTCTGGGCCCTAGAAGGCAAAACCAGGGCCCCTGGTGGGAATTACAGGACAGCAAGGATTGCCTCTCGTTCGGAAGCCTGACCGCCAGCGCTTCCCATCACAGATGGGTCCACAGGAAGCCACCCGGCTGCTACAGCTGCTTCCAGCTTTGGGAAAGAGGTTGTGCCAGGGACCTCTAGGCCTTCTTGGCTCCTTCTTATACCATATCTCTGCTTACACAAACATGTGTTTTGTTTTTATTGTTGAGCTTTTGGTTGGTGTTGCTACTGTTTTTGTTTTTGCCTTAAGACCCGAATAGGGCCGGGCACAGTGGCTCACGCCTAAAATCCCGGCACTTTGGAAGGTCGAGGCGAGTGGATCCTTTGAGCCCAGGAGCTTGAGACCAGCCTGGGCAACACATGGCAAAACCCCATCTCTACTGAAAATACAAAGATCGTTTGAGCCAGGAGGCAGAGGTGGAAGTGAGCTGAGATCATGCCACTGCACTCCAGCCTGGGTGACAGAGGGAGATCCTGTCTCTGGAAAAAAAAAAAAAATCTGAGTAGGATCTGAGAAAATAATTTCTATGCCTTCCACAGTAGGCATATTCCCTGAAGCTGCTTTATCATTTCTTCATATCCTTCTAGTTCATTCACTGAAATTTCTTTTTTTTTGAGACAGAGTCTTGCTCTTGTCACCCAGGCTGGAATACAGTGGCATGATCTTGGCTCACTGCAACCTCTGCCTCCCAGGTTCAAGCAATTCTCCTGCCTCAGCCTTCCAAATAGCCAGGATTACAGGCACCTGCCACCATGCCTGGCTAATTTTTGTATTTTTAGTAGAGAGAAGGTTTCACCATGTTGGCCAGGTTGGTCTCGAACTCTTGACCTCAGGTGATCCACCTGCCTCGGCCTCTCGAAGTGCTGAGATTACAGGCATGAGCCACCAAGCCCAGCCATTCCATTTTATTTTTATCCCCCTAGTTGGAGTAAAAAAGGACAATTGTGTGGACCTGGATCTAAAAGAAATCTGCCAAATATTCACATTCTGGTTCTGTTCTTTTTTTTTTTTTTTTTTTTTTTTTTTTTTGAGTCAAGGTCTCTCTCTGTTGCCTGACTAATATTTAAATTATTTTTGTAGAGATGGGGGTCTTGCTACATTACACAGGCTGGCCTCAAACTCCCGAGTTCAATCAATCCTCTCACCTTGAATTCCCGAAGTGCTGGGATTACAGGCTTGAGCCACTGAGCCTGGCCCTTTTATTCCACATGTTCTGAAGGTTAGAGAGAGAGATATTCTATTTGCCTTGGTGCATAGGCAGGCAGTAGAAATGAAGGCAATGCTCTTGATTTTTCACTAAAACACAGTGCAGTCTATCTCAATGAAATCCAGCCTCTCACTACCTAGGCTGGGTTAATCTGTTTCTGGTTCACACGTACCGTACTGCGTGAATTACCTTGTGTTACAAGCTCAACACCCTCCCTTCAGTTTCTATGTAAATCATTCACCTTCCTGCGGATGGCAGGAAGCTTCTACGGGTCATGTGTATAAGTGTGACACTGAAAGCAGACACTGTGGCCACGGAATTGTTCTCAGAGAATTGCCGCAGTGAAACCCCAAGCCCTGTTTGAACCTAGTCTTTGATCAGCACAAAAACACACTGGATAATTGTACTCACAAAATAAAGCAGCATTTTTAGTGACCTTGCCTGACCTTAGCACGCTGATGGTAAACAAAGACGGGACAGTCAAGAGCAGAGATCTAACCTCCACACTGACATTTGGAAGCTGCCGGACGTTCACTAGGAGCCAGCACTGTAGGCATTCGTATCCAACTGCACACTCGGCTAAGTCACCTCTCCTGGGTGGTCTTAGTTTCATTCAAATGCCTACTTTTTCCTCCGCTCGGGGCTGCTGACAGGGGCAGATGTGCCGGGCAGTGCGTCCGTGGGATTCTGCTTCTTTGTTCATTGCTCTCCGCCTTGCTCAGCGGCAGACTCCCGTAAGTGGCCAGAGGTGCCCCATGTTCCTGCGATGTCCTGCAGGCTGACCCCCATTCCCTAGCTGCCACGCAGACTGTTCCAGCCAAAGGGAGGATGAGCCCCAGCAAGGCGATGAACCTGCAGGAAGAAGACACAACAGCTGCGCCTTCCCTCATCTCAGGACGCCGAAATGAGACGCCGGGAACACGGGCCTGTGAAAAGCAAACCGCTGCATACTTATGTAGAAAAACCTTCAACAATTTTAAGGATGGAGAATGATGCTCTAAGAATAAAACGAATGAAAAAAGAGAAAATATATCAAGGAAAATGTTAACGGATTTCACTTAACTTGTCATAATTATTTTTAAAATCTTAAAGCAACCAAAATACTGAGGAAGATGTCTGCAGCTGATATGACTAAGAATTAATATTCTTTACATACATAATAAACTTTAAAAATTAGTAAGAACCTGGCTGGGTGCGGTGGCTCAAGACTGTAATCCCAGCACTTTGGGAGGCCTTGGCGGACAGATCACCTGAGGTCAGGAGTTTGAGACCAGTCCGGCCTACATGGTGAAACCCCCAACTCTACTGAAAATACAAAAATTAGCTGGGTATGGTGGTGCGTGCCTGTGGTTCCAGCTACTCGGGAGGCTGAGGCAGGAGAATCTCTTGAGCCAGGAGGCAGAGGTTGCAATGAGCTGAGATCGCCCCACTGCACTGCAGCCTGGGTGACAGAGCGAGACTGTCTCAAAAAAAAAAAGAAGAAGAAGAACCTAACTCACACATGGAAAAGGGGGTAAAGAATATGAATTTACAAGAGAAAAATACAAGTGGCAGATAAACTTAGGAAAGAAAAACCCTCTTCGCCAGTTTTTTGAAGACATAAATTAAACCAATGTATTCACCTATCAAATTGGTTCCACTTTTTATAAAGGTAGTAGCTTTTGATGCTGGTGAGAGGGTAAAGTAACACATGAGAGTTTCCTACTGGGGACAGGAAAAATGAATTGTTAAGGAAAACAACATCAAATGATTCAAGAATTATGACCCAGCAATTATACTTCTATTTAATTTATGTTAAGAGACCGGGCACGGTGGCTCACGCCTGTGATCCCAGCACTTTGGGAGGCCAAGGCAGATGGATCACGAGGTCAGGAGTTCGAGACCAGCCCGGCCAACATGGTGAAACCCCGTCTCTACTAAAAATACAAAATTAGCCTGGTGCAGTGGTGCACGCCTGTGGTCCCAGCTACTCGGGAGGCTGAGACAGGAGAATTGCTTGAACCCGTGAGGGGGAGGCTGCAGTGAGCTGAGATTACACCACTGCACTCCAGCCTGGGTGACACAGCAAGACTGTCTCAAAAAAAAAAGGTAAATGGTGATCTCCTTGTGTCTCAGTCTGTTTGGCTGCTATAACAAAATACCGTAGGCTAGGTGGCTTATACACCCCAGAAATTAATTTCTCACAGTTCTGGAGGGTGGGAAGCCCAGGATCAAAGTGCTGGAAGATTCGGTGCCTGTTGAGAGCCCACTTTCTGGTTCATAGACGGCGCCTTCTAGCTGTGTCCTCACATGTTGGAAGGGGCAAGAGAGCTCTCTGGGGTCCCTTGTCTAAGCTACCCACCCCCATTTGTGAAGGCTCTGCCCTCATGACAGGCACCTCCCAAAGGCCCCATCTGTGGAGATCATCACATTGCGGGTGACATTCCAACTTACGAATTTTGGGGGGGAAACAAAAACACTCAGACCATAATATCCTGAAACAGGCAGTACTGGCCAGACATCATGCAATGAATGAGATTTAATAGTGAAATGCAGTTGATGAGGGGAGTTGATAAAACAGTACTGACAGATCACAACCCACCCAGGTACCTCGAATGTCCATACTCACAGACATACGGCAGCAAATGTGTCCAGGGGGAACGTTCCAGTAGCACATCTGGCCACACTCCCACCAGACGAGGAGGAAGAATTTATTGTAAAAAGAAAGAGGGAAGGGGCCAAAAATGAAGTATTTCTGAATCTTAAAGTATCTACCAAAAAAGAAAAAGAGATTGTATAAATCATTTAGCTTGTAATAATGCCTTACATTTTCCCAAGTGCTTTCATATCTATTATTTCAAAATGAAACTTTTACAGTAAAAAGGGACAGCTGGGGCTGGGCGCAGTGGCTCACGCCTGTAATCCTACACTTTGGGAGGAGGCTGAGGCAGGGTGATCACTTGAGGTCAGGAGTTTGAGACCATCCTGGCCAGCATGGTGAAACCCTGTCTCTACTAAAAATAGAAAAATTAGCCAGGCATGGTGGTGCTCATCTGTAGTCCCAGCTACTCGGGAGGCTGAGACATAAGAATCACTTGAGCCGGGGAGGCAGAGGTTGCAGTGAGCTGAGATCATGCCACTGCACTCCAGCCTGGGCCACAGAGCGAGACTGTCTCCAAAAAGAAAAAGGGTGGGGACAGCTGGTTTTGAATATATCTGATTTACAGTTGGAGGGAAGTAGGGCACAAAAATGTGGAAAGTTACAGAATGAGGAACTCTTAGCCCAGCTGGAAGTAAACCCAGGTCTACTGAATCAGTCTTTTCTCCTGGCCTTTCCTAGCACACGGTACTGGGAACTAAAAACCTAAACATGCGCCGTTGCTGGCTCAAATCTATTTGTGAACAAGCCCCCCCGACAGAGAAATGCAATATAAGATGGAAATATACAATTGCAGCCCATAGTCTGGGGAAAGGTGCCATCTGAAATTGAAGGTAAGAAGCAGCAAGTCAGGACACAGCTGATGAGCACTGGAAGAAATTGCGTGTAAAGATCCTACTGGTAAGACTAGGGCTGTTGTCTCCAATTTTAGCAAGCCTCAGAATTACCTTGAGGGCCTGTTGGCTCTCTGCCTCCCCTCCCTGCAAGTTTCTGATCCAGGAGGTTTGAGGCGGAACCTGACTTTGTGCTTCTGACAAGTTTACAGGTGTTCTTGCTGCGAATCCCAGGAGCACACGGTTAAAATTAAGACCAGGGGACTTCCAAAATCTCCACAAAGGATGGGCACACAGCTCTCCTCCTTCTTTAAAATGGGGATCATAATAGTACCTACCTCCTAGGGTTGTCATGAGAACTAAATGACACAATGGTTGTAAAGCCCTTAGAACAGTGCAGGACAGGCAGTAAGTTTAATAAATGTTGGGTGTTCCTCATCTCACCACACCACATTGCCTAGTCTTGCATTCAAGAGGCTCAAGTTTGAGCTAGCTTGCTGTGTGACCCTGAGCAAGTCGCTTCATCTCTCTGGGTCTCATTTCCTCATCTGTGTAACAATGAAGGGTGGGTCAGACACGATGTATTCTTTTATTATTATTATACTTTAAGTTCTGGGATACATGTGTAGAATGTGCAGGTTTGTTACATAGGTATACACGTGCCATGGTGATTTGCTGCACCCATCAACCCGTCATCCAGGTTTTAAGCCCCGCATGCATTAGGTATTTGTCCTAATGCTCTCCCTCCCCTTGCCCCCAACCCCCCGACAGGTCTCGGTGTGTGATGTTCTCCTCCCTGTGTCCATGTGTTCTCATTGTTCAACTCCCACTTATGAGTGAGAACATGCAGCGTTTGGTTTTCTGTTCCTGTGTTAGTTTGCTGAGAATGATGGTTTCCAGCTTCATCCATGTCCCTGCAGAGGATAAAAACTCATTCTTTTTTGGGCTGCATAGTATTCCATGGTGTATATGTGCCCCATTTTGTTTATCCAGTCTATCATTGATGGGCATTTGGGTTGTTTCCAAGTCTTTGCTATTGTAAATAGTGCTGCAATAAACACAAGGGACATGATGTATTCTAATGTCCTTTCCATCTCTAACCCTCAAGGTTCCCATGAGTCTGTGACCCAAGGGTTTCTAAAACGTCCAAAAATGCTGCTGAAAGACTAATAATATGTGATTAACTGTGATTCCTAATTGTAGCATGGTAAGGGTAGAAACAAGAAGGAAAGGTCATCTGTGTGTTCTCAACCCTGGCCAAGAGTTGGGGTGCTTGATCTAGGTTACCAGCAGGTTCCCACAGGAGACCTGGCAGCAGAATTTTTCATAATCCAATTCCATTTGCTCTGAACCAATGCTACTTCCTGTTAGTATGTGGGTTTCCAAACTAAACTCTTCCACTGGAAACGAAGTGTACTGACCAGCCAGCACACGTCTGTTCCCTTTGCAAGTTCTATTTCTAATTTTAAAGGAATCAAATGACGTTTCTGTTTTGTTTTGGTTTTGTTGTTTTGGTTCGTTGGTTTTTTGGTCAATCAACCACAGCCCAGCTCTAAATCCTGCCATGGTAAACAAAGACAACCAACCGGCAGCCCGCGCACATCCAATCAGCCTTAAGTAATCAGCCTGAAGTGTCTATGCTGTGCTAGATTCCAGATCTACAAGGGGAATATGAAATCTTTATTGGGGCCGGGCACGGTGGCTCACGCCTTTAATCCTAGCACTTTGGGAGGCCAAGACGGGCGGATCACGAGCTCAGGAGATCGAGACCATCCTGGCTAACACGGTGAAACCCCGTCTCTACTAAAAAAATACGAAAAAAAACTAGCCGGGCGAGTTGGCGGGCGCCTGTAGTCCCAGCTACTCCGGAGGCTGAGGCAGGAGAATGGCGTGAACCCGGGAGGCGCAGCTTGCAGTGAGCCGAGATCCGGTCACTGCACTCCAGCCTGGGCGACAGAGCGAGACTCCGTCTCAAAAAAAAAAAAAAAAAAAGAAACCTTTATTGGAAACCTCTGTTGAATCTGTTTTCCAACAAATTCTTACCCCACCCCATCCTGACCTCTTCACTAACACAAGGTCAGCTCAAGCCCTGTCTAAATTCCCCACTCTTACTCTATCCATGCTGGGCTCTGCTTCTCTAGCTTTTATGCCCAGCCCCAACACTTGAGTGAGATTGGACATTTCTTTCCCCACAGTGTTTCCCAATAGCTCAGGCACACACACTTTTCTTCCTAACTAAATTGTACATATTTTTGAAAAGAGTAACTCCCAATCATTTTGATCCCCCCGCCCCCAGCACATACAGGTGATGTCTCATACAAAGGCCAGAGAGAAAATTGCTCAATAAATATTTTCTGAATTGAATTGAGAACACAAAATGGTATTCTGTGAAATGTTTTGGATTCCTTTTGAATTCTTAGCCAGAAAGGCAATTCTATGGGTAATTCAAGGAGTTACTATTAAAAGAGTTCCATTTTCTCCATTGGTGCTCAGGGAATCTGTAAAAGGGAATTGGAGGAGAAAAATCTTCCCTTGTGCTTCTAGCACCATTGTTCTGCTATGTAGGCCTAGTGATTCTCATAGGAAAAGCAAGGTGAAATTAACCTAATAGAGCATAGGAAAGAGCACAGTTTAACGCTTATTGTAAAGGTTTGTTAAACGTCGATTCTAAGCAGCTCAGGACTCATTGCTTTTGGCCACTGCAAACTGGGACAGTGTGATCATCATAAAACGTTATAAAGTCTCCAATGGGACAGACTTAGAGTGAGTGAGTCTTAGACTTAGAGTGAGTCCCCGAGAATGGAAATGTGCAGCCTTCAGTGTTGTGTCTGGATAAAATCAGACACAACTCAGTGTTAAACAGACCTTTAGAACAAGCCCCAGGCTGGGTGTGGTGGCTCACACCTGTGATCCCAGCACTTTGTGAGGTCGAGGCAGAAGGATCACTTGACGTCAGAAGTTTGAGACCAGCCTGGTCAACATAAGGAGACCCCATCTCTACAAAACATCTACAAATTAGACAGGTGTGGTGGTGCATGCCTGATCTCAGCTATTTGGGAGGCTGAGGTGGAAGGATTGCTTGGACCCAGGAGATTCAGGCGGCAATGAGCCATGATTGTGCCACTGCACTCCAGCCTGGGGACACAGCAAGACCTTGTCTCCGAAAAACAAAAGCAAAACCAAAAACACCCAAGCCCCTTCTTTGTCAGCTCTTGTGTGGTCCCTGTGACCAGGTAGATTGCCTCTGCCTCACAATTAAACTTCAGCAAGATTATCTAACATTTGTCAAGCATATTCTAAGAGCAGGGCCCTGAGCTAAGGGGCTATGAGTTCCCATCCTCCCAACTCCCTGTTGTGTTAAAGGGAACTCAGATAATCTAGCCAGCCTAGGAAGTAGGTATTAGGTAGTCTTTTGGGTTGAACTGTGTCCTCCAGAAAGGTTCAAGTCCTAACCCTTAGTACCTGCATATGTGACCTTATTTGGAAATAGGAAGATGAGGTTAGGTTGGGCCCTAAATCCAGTATGACTAGTGTCCTTATGCAAGGGAAGTTTGGACATACAGGGAAGAACTCCACATGTGGGTGGAGGTAGAGGCTGGAATGATGTGGCTACAAGCCAAGGAGTGCCAGGAAGTACTGACAACTACCAGGCATGTGGAGTAGGGCAAGGAACAGACTCTCCCTCAGAGCCTCCAGAAGGAACCAACCTCATCATCACCTTGACTTCAGATATTTAGCCTCCAGAACTGTGAGAGAATGAATCTCTGTTGTTCTAAGCCACCCAGTATGTGGTCACTTGTTACAGCAGCGATGGGAAAGGACTATTAATGATACTAAAATGCATGGGTCTGGATTTTTAGGAAAATATTCCATAATTGGGTTTCATAATCACCACATCCAAGTTCCATCCAGGCTCTCAGCATTCTGGTGTGAAATAATTTTATCCTTAGGAATTCAGGTAAAGTATGTTGGGTGAAATTTTATAACATTCTATGACAACAACTGTGCAGTGTTTTGCCCTAGCCCTTGGCCAAAAGCAGTTATGTCCTGACCTGCCAGGATCTTGCTCTCCCTCTGCCGTACTAGGGCATTTTTTCTCGCCCAATTTACTACTGGCCCTCCCCGCTCCCCTCCTCTGGGTGAGTGCAGTCCGTGCAAACAGCTTCAGTCTGGTATGCTGAGCTGGTTGTCTCACATCTGTAGAGGAAATATTGGCAACTCCATCAAAGAGCTTTAAGGAATAGCTGACAAATCCTTTCCAGATGGGGACACTTTACCCCGGGCAAAGACCTCCAATTTCTATCTGCTGCCTCTGTGCCAGAGCTGGAAAAACGCCTGGGCAGCAAAGACTAAATTCCCCTAATCCATCCACCCACGTCAGCTCAGTTGACAACCACCAGGCTGTTTTCTTTTCCTGGTTCCTCAAAGAGAATCTCCATCTTGTTTCTCTTTGAATGCTACTTTCTTAAAATATCTTTTTATCAATGGCAATTATTTCTAATATTTTATTTTATTCTAATGTCAACTCTGGCTAGAAAGCTTGGCATTAGTCTGAAAAATTAGGCTAATTGACAAATCTCTTAAATAATAAGGACTATTAACTCATTAGACTTAGAGTCACTTAGTCACTTGAAATGCTAATTTAATAATAACTACACATTTATCTTTGTTTCTAGGATATTTATGGCTTATCCAACAAGAATTGAAATTTGCATTTGATTTGTAATGATTTATTGCTTTTTTATTTTTATTTATTTATTTATTTATTTGAGACGGAGTCTTGCTCTGTAGCCCAGGCTGGAGTGCAGTGGCACCATCTCGGCTCACTGCAAGCTCCGCCTCCCAGGTTCACACCATTGTCCTGCCTCAGCCTACCCGAGTAGCTGGGACCACAGGCGCTCGCCACCACGCCTGGCTTATTCTTTGTATTTTTAGTAGAGATGGGGTTTCACCGTGTTAGCCAGGATGGTCTTGATCTCCTGACCTCGTGATCCGCTGGCCTCGGCCTCCCAAAGTGCTGGGATTACAGGTATGAGCCACCGTGCACAGCTGATTTATTGCTTTTTTAAACAGCACATGAAATACCTGGTTAGATAGATAATACACCCAAAGCCATAGGAATCGTCACAAATGCAGAGGACCGTTTAAGATTTTGACAACTAGCTGCAATATCAACACTTTAAAGGAGAACTCTTAATATTGTATAACTTTATTATATGTTAGTTCTTCTCACTCCTAATAATGTAGAACTTTAGTATGTGTTAGTTCTTCTCTGGATGACCAGAATAAATATAAAAGACACCAGTGGCAAAAACCTAGGCTTAAAATTCTTGCTTTGGAAACTTTAAAAGACTTAGGGGAAGTCAAATCAGTTTCTGTGGAGACTGAAATATATTCCTTCCGCATAGCTAAGGGAGAAGCGATTAGAAGGCCATAGAGAGAGCCATGCAGAGCCACCCGTCACTGTACAGAGGAAGACACTGAACTTGGGGAGATTAAGTGATTGGCCCAGGATCACACAGCTGGGAGGTGACAACCAGGACCAAATGCTGGGCTCTTAACACTAATCCATTACAACATGTTGACTGCACACAGTCCTCGTTCAGAATGGCCTCTGGATATGGCAGGTGGCAGATTGCCACACACGGGCCAGGGCACAGAACACTCACAATATTGAAACCAAACACCACCCACCTTCTTTCTTCAGCCTAACCAGGCAGCTGTGGGTGAGGAAAGATTGTTTAACTTCACATTTTTGTTACATAAAGATTCAGCTCTATCTTTTCCTTATAGTCTCCCTTCCTACCGACTCCATTACTATGCCACCATCTTTACCCTTGAACCCCTCAAACCTCCATTAGGCTCAGTTTATTGGATTGATCACGATGAAAGAGTGTTTCAGTCCTGAAGGAATTACCTTTCTTGGTTCTAAGGAGCTGGGGTTTTTCCAACATTACGCTGTGAGATGATAGTTTCACTAGATATTCTTTTGTACCTACCCAGCCGAGACATCAGAGTCACATCCTCTTCAGCACAAGAATCAGGGACACACACGCCCACACTGTAGTCAGTCCCACCCTGGGAAACACAATGCCACAATGTTCTTTCATTTTGGCATTCATAACATATATGCATGATCATCCCAAGTAAGTTTGCTGCTAAATAATCAGATTGGGAGTGGGAGAGAAGGATGTTGAAAGAAGAAGTGTTCCAACTTCTTAAAAGATGACTTTTCCATTACTGAGTGGTTCAAGTGAATTTCCAGAGCATCGGACACATGCATATTTTTTTTAAAATGCCTCAAGGCTTAATGTAGGTGATTCTTTAAAAAGCAACCAGTAGTTTTGGATAATCTGCCCCACTGCCTCTCTCTTCCAAATGAAAGGTCATTAAGAGTTGCATCTCCTGCAATTTTCAATATAATTTCCAAGTTGCCATTAATTGGTGGCAGGACACATTGTATCAAATAAAGATTTTATTAACAAATCAAGCCAATAACTAGAATGCCTGTCCCGATAAAGAAAACATCAAAGTATAAATAAAACATTCTGGGATGATTCTTCTAAACACATAATTTAGAGGATTGTGTAGGCCTGACCTTTTTCTCCAGTATCAAAACCATTAATCTGCTTTGAAAATGACATTTGTATGCACTGATTAATCCCTCAAGCAATCATTATCCCAACCCTCAGCAGGACAAATGGAGCTAGGTGGTCATCTCTCTGTCTCCACAGCGAACCATTCTAAGATCATTTTATAGCATTAATATCAGAGAGCTTGGATTTCTTATTGTTAATTTATACAACTGTTATTAGCCAACTTGTAATGTAATTTTCCTTTAGTACTGTGTGACACACATCAAGTCTATCTTTGTATTTCATAACAGGCTATGCTGTTCCTAGTTTTGTTTTCTGTTTTTGTTTTTGTTTTGTTTATTTGTTTGTTTTATTTGTTTTGTTTTGTTTCTGAGCAATAAAAGGATTAACATGCTTTGAAGATAGTCCTGCAAATTTGGTCAACTGATTTAGTAATGTTTTCATAAAAGTCATGGCCCGTCTGCTAGGATAACCTCAAATTCATGTTTAGAGTTCTGTTTCTGAGAAGAGTTAAGGGTAATGGGAAGTCCTCCCTGCCTCTGGTATTCTAAAAGCTGTTGATGAGTCAGGAGTGTGTGGAAAGCTCCTTGACTTAATCCACCTCATACCAAGTAATGATGCGGTTCCCTGACAGCAAGGATACAGAATGGGGACTTTGTCTGGGACCAAATCCAAATTTTGAGGTCCTTTAGTAAAGGAGAGTCCCTACTGGACCCCAGCAGAGAAGGGCAGAAGAGAGCTACCAGCAAACTCAAAATAACTCTCAAAAAGAGAGCCATAGCATTTGAAGCTATAGAAGCTGCTGGCCAGCATTTGACCTTGGATTCCCTGTGAAAATTGTCCAGAGGTCTTGCTCCATACAATGTGGTAGAAGGAATATCTCAAGTCCTATGTGGTTTGTGAACAAGAGTCTCGTTTAATGTCTCACACTCAAGATGCTGAGCAGGTTTCTGCCAAGTATTTAAAATTTAGTTTTTATTTTTTGCAAAACATCGTAACAGTTTTTTTTTTTTAATTATGAAAAGGAATCAATGGAGTTGTATTTTATTCTATATCATGACATTCACTTGTCCTTCAAGAGCAAGTGTGCAGGTCCCCCATACTCACCTGCAGTATGTGAAGCTTGCAGTACTGCCCTCGGAAGTTCCCCTTGGGAGCATGGGTGGAAAGACACTCGCTGTATGATCCCAGCCTGTCCATGTTTCCATTAAGAATGTTGCTCCCAAGCTTCCCCAGAGAGTCATACACTGAATTGCAAGGAAAAAGAAGTTTGCAAAATTACCTTTCTGGAGTCACTTTTAAATAAATTGATAGGTACTAAGTTCTACCTTCTGAATCTATCAAACTTATGTGACTGAAAAAGAAGAGAAAGAGATCTAGTCAGATGCTACTCTTTGAGCCTATGTTTTACATACATAGCCCCTCTCATCATGCTGGGAGAACAATGATGTGATTTTTTGTGCTATTACATTGTCTGCCAACAGTTGCTGAAAAAGATGAAGAGTTTGATTTCTTTTAAAAAACAAATGCTTTCTGGGAAGTGAAAAGGTATAACTAAAATGTGGTAGCTTTTCTTTCTCCTCTGCATATACCCAGGAGAAAATACTCATGTTTTTAAAAATTTTTATCCAGTTTTGTGGGACCTTACTTTGGAGACAGTTCATTTTTTCTTTTTTCATTTAACCTTAGAAGCAGAAGAGTGGAGTGATCAACTCCACAGTTCATGGCATTTTCAGCCCTGGTCCTGCAGAGTCTTTTTTGTTTGTTTATGCTTATTTATGGCCTTTATTCCTTCATTTTAAAAAATTCATTTCCTTTCATCTTTCTTCATCTCTTCCTTTCCTTTTCTCAGATTCCCCTCACTCCATGTATGTGTGCTGTGTATCCTCTTATTTGTAGGTACTCTTGTTTTGTGTATGTGTATCTGCCATATGTGTGAATGGTTTTGTGCTTCCACTCTCCCACTGTTTCTATATATGTCACACAGTGCTACATTTTTACAATTTTATGTGTATCTAGTCCAGGGCCACTAACTTCTGTATAATAATGCATCACCACCTTTGACTTAACTATTCCCCTGATGATGGATGGATAGATGATTCCAACCCACAGAAATACACAGTGGTCACTCCTCATATGTGTCCCTTTATAGAACAACATGAAGATGGAGCTCAGATTCTACCCGTGAGTGGAATTGATGAATGATAAGCACACAAATACTTAGTCTGTGTTAATCCAGCGAGATTGCTCACTAGAGGGACTCCTTCAATCTATATCGCCCAGGGATGCTGGCTCTTTTTGTTGTTGTTGTTCTTTTTTGCTTTGTGCTGTTTAGCTTTTTAATTTTTGGCAGTTAATGGATATAAAATGGTATTTAATTACTGCTTTGATTTTCATTTATCTAATTACAAATGAGCCAAGGTATTTTTATTGATCAGTCAGCCATTTAAATGTTCTCTTCTGAACCCATGTGTCCTTTGCCAATTTTTTATAGATTTTTTTCTTTGTGGTTTGCCAGAGCTGCTTATTATTCTATATATTGATTCTGTCTGTCTGAGTCATTGAAAGTAGATATTCTGGCAGTTCTCTGTCAGTTGACATTTCCATGATGTCTTTCATTGAACAGAAACCCATACTTTTGGTATCATGAACTCCACCAATATTTTGCTTATTGATTGTGCTTTTGGTGTTTTCCTAAGAAATTATTCCCCATTCATAGGTCACAAAAGGATTTTCTAATATTACCTCCTGCTGTCTTTATAGTTCTACCTTGTGTATTTAGGTCTTTAATCCATCTGAGTCATGGTGCATTTTTTTTTTCCCTCCAAAAGGTGGGCTGGTTATCCCAAAACCACCTCTAAATAGTTTTCCCTTTCATCATGGATTCATGGAGCAAGTTTCTTCTTATATCCAGGTCTCGTATATACATGGATCTGCCTCTGAGCTCTCTGGTTTATTTTGTTTATCTGAGATGACACTGCCTACAGAGCATGTACGGCCAATGCAAAATGACAACACAGGGCTGCTTGTTTAAAAATGTTTAAGAATTTGAAGATGATGACAGCAAATCACACTTCAGCCAAGCATAAGGCTCTTTTAAGAGTAGGTCCCTGTGTGACTGCAGGAATTGCATGCCCTGGAGGCAGCCCTGATTCTAGCACTGGACTAGATACACATAAAATTGTAAAAATGTAGCACTGTGTGACATATATAAAAATAGGAGAGTGGAAGCACAAAACCATTCATACATATGGCAAATACACATACCCAAAACAAGAACACCTACAAATGAGAGGATACACAGCACACATATATGGAGTGAGGGGAATTTGAGAAAGGGAAAGGAAGAGATGAAGACAGATGAAAGGAAATGAATTTTTTAAATGAAGGGATAAAAGGCATAAATAAGCATAAACAAAACCATATGGTTTTTATTATTATAGATTTGTATTATATCAGGCATTCTGCCTTTAGTCTTTTTTTTTTTCAAAATGGATCTAGTTAGTCGTGGACCATTAATCATGTATACAAATTTCAGAAAAAGTTTGCTGAGTTCTTCAAAACATCCAACTAGACTATTGACTTAAATTTGCTTTGAATTTTTACATTAATGTTGGGGAAGAATTGACATTATTTTTATACCAAGCCATCATTGGAGACCATGCTATTTATGCAAATCCTTTTGTGTCCTTATAATTTTACTTTTTTTTGCTTGGTAAACTTAAAACAGATTACATAAAATAACTCCTAAACAGAGTACAGTTGGCTATTTTCTGTGGTATTTTATTTTCAGTTTATATTTTCTTTTTTTTTTTTTTTTAAACGGAGTCTCGTTCATCACCCAGGCTGGAGTACAGTGGCGCTGTCTTGGCTCACTGCAAGCTCCCCCTTCCAGGTTCGCACCATTCTCCTGCCTCAGCCTCTCAAGTAGCTGGGACTACAGGCACCCGCCACCACGCCCGGCTAATTTTTTTTGTATTTTTAGTAGAGATGGGGTTTCACAGTGTTAGCCAGGATGGTCTCGATCTCCTGACCTTGTGATCCACCCGCCTCGGCCTCCCAAAGTGCTGGGATTACAGGCATGAGTCACCACGCCCAGCGACTCAGTTTATATTTTCTAATTGATTGTTGCTGGCACAGAAATATGCTATTGATTTTTATAATTTGTTCTGATATTTGGTGAATTGGCTGAACTTTCTTATTAGTTCTGCAGTTTTATTTCTCCCTCTCATAATCCTTATACCACATCTTTTTTCCTCTTCTAGTTTTGGAATTAAAGTTATAATCAAATTTACAAAGTGAGTTGGGCAGCTTTCACACTTTTTTGCTTTCAGGAACAGCTGTAATGATTATCGGCTGCCAGGGTTAGTGATGTTGAGGGAAGTAGGTTATATATGGCTGTAAAGGTGTAACCCAATGGAGAACTTTCTAGTGATGAAATTGTTCTGAATCTTGGTTGGAGTGTGGCTTACGTAAATCTACACATGCCATAATGACATAGAACTATATCCACAGATTATATCAACATCAATTTCCTTTCAAAAAAATATTGTACTATAGGTCAGGCAAGGTGGCTCACACCTGTAATTCCACTTTGGGAAGCCAAGACGGGTGGATTGCTCAAGTTCAAGACCAGCTGGGGCAATGGTGAAACCCTGTCTCTACAATACAAACAAAACAAAACAAAACAAAAAATTAGCCAAGCATGGTGGTACATGCCTATAGTCCCAGATACTCAGGAGGCTGAAGTAGGAGGATTGTTTGAGCCCAGGAGGCAGAGGTTGCAATGAGCTGAGATTTTGCCACTACACTCCAGCCTGTGTGACAGAGTGAGACCCTGTCTCAAAAAAAAAAAATGCTGTAATTATGTTTGACACAATTGGGGAAAACTGGATGAAAGATATGTGAAACCCTTCTTGTTCTGTGTTTTCATAGATTTTGTATTTGTCTATTTGGCATTCACTCATTCATCACTCAATTGTGTTAACTACATTTTCTTATTTTCTGTATTTGTCAAGCTCTGACATGTGTGGCCTCGCTGACTGAGAAGAGACTGCCCCTCCCATGGCTACCCAATTCTTAGAAGGAGCAAAGGCTCATCCTAGGAGCATACCTTTAACATGGAAATGAATCAATCCAGAGCACATGACCCCAGCTATCGCCTTTATCAAACTCTCACACACCAAGTCAATGTTCCTCTGCCCTAAAGCACCCCAGAGCCAGGTGCCAGACAATCTGAAATCACCCGTGTTACCCAGAGCCCACCTATAGTATTCAGACCAGCCGGTCCTGCACTGTTCACCCTGCTCTGCCTGGCTTCCCTTCAGAAACCCCGACAAAGGCAGTGACCTATGCTTCTCCTTCACCCTCCTGCCTCCTGGCCAATTGTATGCTTCCCCAGGTGGCTCTGTGTGGCATGGCAGGCCCCTCCCGTGTGGCATGGCAGGCCCCTCCTTCCAGGAAATGCGAGTAATAAAAATCATCTTTTTTTTTTTTTTTGAGACAGTCTCACTCTGTTTCCCAGGCTGGAGTGCAGTGGCATGATCTCGGCTCACTGCAACCTCTGCCTCCCAGGTTCAAGCAAGTCTCTGCCTCAGCCACCCGAGTAGCTGGGATTACAGGCACCCATCCACCACGCCCAGCTAATTTTTTTGTATTTTTAGTATTTTTTTGTATTTTTAGAGATGCGGTTTCACCATGTTGGCTGGGCTGGCCTTGAACTCCTGACCTCATGATCTACCTGCCTGGGCCTCCCAAAGTGCTGAGATTATAAGCGTGAGCCACCACGCCTGGCCTAAAAATCATCTTTCAATGGCATTGTCCTTTCAGTGGAGACACTAAGTCATTTCTATAAATTAAAATCCCATGGGTACAACTGATACATCACTGAACTATTCTTGCAACTTCCTGTGCACCTATAATTATTTAAAATAAAAAGGTTTAAAAAAGTAAAGTGAGATGGGCAACTTTCACACTTTCGAAGTTTGCTGGAACAACTGGGATTGTATATTGTAAGAAGTTGGGTAGAATGGAACTGTTTCAACCATCATAGTCTATAATTTGGTGAGAAGAAAGGTCTTAATTTCAAATGCTTTTCCATTTTTCTATTTCTTTTTGAACCATTCAAAATTTTTAAAATTTATTCATTTTGTTTTGCTTTCCGAATATTCATTTATTATTTTTTATTCTTTGTTGTATCTATATTTACTCATTTTTCATTCTTCAGTTTTTATTTGTATCTTTTCTCACTTGTCCTCCTTCACTATTGCTTGAGAACTCTAACAATCAGCTTTTGGTTTTGCTAACCTTGGTATTCTTTATGGGTTTGTTTCTTTTCTGTCTCATTGATTTCTGACCTTTTTTTTTTTTTTTTTGAGATGGAGTCTTACTCTGTCACCCAGACTGGAGTGCAGTGGCACCATCTCGGCTCACCGCAACCTCCACCTCCTGGGTTCAAGGGATTCTTCTGCCTCAGCCTCCGAGTAGCTAGGACTACAGGTGCCCGCCACCATGCCCAGCTAATTTTTGTATTTTTAGCAGAGACAGTGTTTCACTGTGTTGGCCAGGCTGGTCTGACCTTATTTTTATTATGTCCTTATTGTTTCTTTGAGATTGATCTGTTTGTCTTTTATAAATTTATTGAGTTGATTGCTTAGCTCATGTTTTCAAACTTTCTTATGTCCTTGTAACAGGTATTGAGAGCAAGGAATTTTCCTCTAAGTACTGCTATATCTGTATCTAAATTTTGATGTCTGGTGTTTTCATTATCATTCAGCTCTAAGTGTGTGTGTGTGTGCACTCACACAACTTTCCCATGCACTTTCTTTTTTTTTTTTTTTTTTTTACAAAGAGTTAGCTGGTAATATAATATTTAGTTTTCATACAGAGAAGATTTCTCTTTCAGCTTTTCTTCTGTAATTTTGAAGTCTGATGTCAATCTGATTGCTGTTCTCTCCAGAAGTTTTTAGAATTTCCTCATTGCTTCTAATATTCTTAATTTTATCTCTACTGACATATACTCAGGTGTAAATTTTCTTTATTTATTTTAGCGTACTATAAACCCTTTCAACCTGATATTTTTAATCTTCCTTTAATTCCAGAGAAAGTATTGTCATTATGTGTTCAAATATTGCCTTCTTCCATTTGCTTTGTTACATTTCTCCTTTTGGTTTCTATTATCCAACTGTTGGCACCTTTAGCCTCAATATTCTTTGGTTTTTCTTTCTTTTTTTTTTTTTTTTTGAGACAGAGTCTCGCTCTGCCGCCCAGGCTGGAGTGCAGTGGCGTGATCTTGGCTCACTGCAAGCTGCGCCTCCCGGGTTCACGCCATTCTCCTGCCTCAGCCTCCCGAGTAGCTGGGACTACAGGCGCCCGCCACCTCGCCCGGCTAGTTTTTTTGTATTTTTTAGTAGAGACGGGGTTTCACTGTGTCAGCCAGGATGGTCTCGATCTCCTGACCTCGTGATCCGCCCGTCTCGGCCTCCCAAAGTGCTGGGATTACAGGCTTGAGCCACCGCGCCCGGCCTTGGTTTTTCTTTAACCTTCACATCTCTTTATCCTTTCCTGCACTGTTTTGAGAGATCTTCAAACTGATCTTCCAACTCACTAATTTTTCTTGGCCTCTATCCATCTTACTATCTATCCTATCTATTTCGTTTTGATTTCAACTGTTCCTCTTGACTTTTTATGATTTTTTTTTTTTTGTGCTTTGTATCAGTCATATTCTCCCTTATCTCTGATTACATTTATTGGGCTTTTTTATATTTCTGATGACCCACCTGTTCCAATCATTCAGCTTCACGTAGTACACATGTTCTTCAGTCCAGTGTCCCTCTTTTATGTGCCTGCTCCTCAAGGATTTGGGTGTGTTGGCTTGTGCACTCTTATACTCTTTGTCTGGTTAAGTGCATGTGTTCAAGAACATGTGACAGCCCAGCCCCCAGAGTGTGTGCTGCCTCAGAAATGTAAAGAGTGCAGAGAAGACAGCACGACCCTCAGGGCAGAAAACCCTGGCACACGGAATCAGCGGCAATCCCAGCCCTGCCGAACAACTCTCTCAGTCTGGAATTTTCCCTCAAATTATCTGAAAGAAGCAGCACCGAGAAGACATAATCTCCTGCTACTGCGATCCCCCAGCTCCTTAGGGAAGAAAGAGAACCGAAGGCAGAGGCCAGAAGGGTGAATGAATGAGTGAATGACCAGGCTGGGATTACAGGCACCTGCCACCATGCCTGGCTAATTTTTGTGTTTTTAGTAGAGATGGGGTTTCACCATGTTGGTCAGGCTGGTCTCGAACTCCTGACCTCAGGTGATCCACCCGCCTTGGCCTCCCAAAGTGCAGGGATTCCAGGCGTGAGCCACCGTGCGTGGCCCAGTTGGAGTTTTTCAAGCTTGATGACTATGGTCCATTTGACTTCTTTCCCTTAAAATTACATGGCAAGACGAATGTTGCCAGGACTCAGGCAGATCTGTGCATTGTGACAATAACAACTAACATGTAGGCCCTAGTGTGTGCCAGGCATGTTTTGAGTTGCTTTCCGTCCATTGTCTCATTTAACCCTAACATAACTGTGTAACGTTATGAGCTAAGTAATCATTATAGTCCCCATTTTACAGATATGGAAACTGAGGCACAGGGAGGTCATGTCACTCACTCAAGGTCACATGACCAGTACAGGGTAGTAGAGTGAGAAAACTGAGGCTCAGAAATGATAAGTAATATGCACAACAACAGAAACCTAACTCCTTTTAATTGCTAGCAAGAATTAGAGCTGTGTATTCAAACCCAGTTTAAGCAGAATTCATAACCTCTTACTCTTTCAAATAGACACAAGGACCCAGTTTTTACTTGTCAGTTTGGAATATAGATTCTTAGGCATAACTAAAGATGATGGTATTCTTTAGAAGGAGTGGGGAGAAAACCCCAATAAAGCTTGTGAAATGACCCTGCTCCTCCTGCATTTCTGTCTTAACTACTACAGTTGGATTTCTGAGATTTAATCTGGAAATCAGGTTGAAGGAACTGCATTTTGCTTACATATGTGCTTTAAAAAAAAAAGAAAGAAAAACAAAGGGAAATATGTAGGCCGAGTGCAGTGGCTCATGCCTGTAATTCCAGCACCTTTGGGGGCTGAGGCAGGTGGATCGCTTGAGCCCACAAGCGCAAGACCACCCTGGGCAATGTGGCAAAACCCTATCTCTCTACAAAAAATACAAAAAATTAGCCAGGCATAGTGGCTTGCACCTGTAGTCCCAGCTACTCAAGAGACTGAGGTGGGTTACCTCACCAGTGGAGGTCAAGGCAGCAGTGAGCCATGATCACACCACTGCACTCAAGCCTGAGAGAGAGAGTAAGACTCTGTCTCAAAAAAAAAAAAAAAAAAAAAAAAAGGGAATATGTTATTTTGAAAACCTCCTGGTCCTAACTTGACAAACAGTACTTGCTGAGTTCACCGGGTTAACTGGCTTTTGAGGAGCCTTCGCCTCTTCTCCGGCCAGTTCCACTGCGTCAGACCACTTGGGCTCAGCCAGTGGGTGATTATCAGTGACCTCTTTTCCATAGGTTTTCATTATTCCAGGTTTTTGCTGGAATGAGAATTACTGACCCTCCCATTTTCCTTCCAATGAGTTTGAGTCTCCTTGTCTCTCACCACACTCAGAACCTTAGAGCTGGTGTGCAACTTGGCCGTTTACAGCCATCGGTGATCTTCTAGACTGAGATGAACCACAAGACTGACCATGTCCCTCCCCTCCTTTAAACTCTTCAAGGCCCCGTGAACATAGTTAAAAGATAAGGAGAGAACACGGTCACTATATTTATAACTTAGATAAAGAATTGCATTCAGAACACATAAAGCACCCTTACAAAGCAAACTTTTTTTGTTTTGAGGTGGAGTCTTGCTCTGTTGCCCAGGCTGGAGTGCAGTGGTGTGATCTCAGCTCACTGCAACCTCCACCTCCCAGGTTCAAGCAATTCTCCTGCCTCAGCCTCCCAAGTTGCTGGGATTACAGGTGTGCACCACCACACCCAGCTAAGTTTTATATTTTTATTTTTTTTATTTATTTATTTATTTTTTTATTTTTTTATTTTTTTTGTTGAGACAGAGTCTCGCTTTGTCACCCAGGCTGGAGTGCAGTGGCCGGATCTCAGTTCACTGCAAGCTCCGCCTCCCGGGTTTGTGCCATTCTCCTGCCTCAGCCTCCCGAGTAGCTGGGACTACAGGCGCCCGCCACCTCGCCCGGCTAGTTTTTTGTATTTTTTTTTTTTTAGTAGAGACGGGGTTTCACCATGTTAGCCAGGATGGTCTCGATTTCCTAACCTCGTGATCCGCCCGTCTCGGCCTCCCAAAGTGCTGGGATTACAGGCTTGAGCCACCGCACCCGGCCAGTTTTATATTTTTAGTAGAGATGGGGTTTCACCATGTTGACTAGGCTGGTGTCAAACTCCTGACTTCACGATCCACCTGCCTCAGCCTCCCAAAGTGCTGAGATTACAGGCGTGAGCCATGGTGCCCGGCATAAAGCAAACATTTTTAAAACGCCAAAGAAATGATTTAAAATCCACAAAAGCTACGAACAGGAAACCCTTGGAGAAGGAAATCCAACTGACTAATAAATAGGAGAAAGTTGTTCAGTCTTGCCAGTGAACAGCAATTAGATATTCTACTTACTGTATTGGTTGAAATTTTAAAGGTTAATACAATTAAGTATTGGTGAGTGTCCAAAATTCATGTGTTGGAAACTGAGTCCCCAATGTACCAGTATTGGAAGGTGAGGTCTAATAAGAGCTCATTAGGCCTGATAAGAGACCTAATAATGGACTAATGTCATTATTGCAGGACCAGGTCACTTGTGTAGAGAGTGGGTTATTATAAAAGCAAGCCTGGTTCCTTATGCTTTCTCTCTCATTTACCTTTCCACCTTCCACTGCGGGATAACACAGCACAAAGTCCCTTACCAGATGCCGACACCATGTTCTTAGACTTCCCAGCCTCCAGAACTGTGAGAAAATAAATCTCTTTTCTTTATAAATTATCTAGTCTATGATATTCTGTTATAGTAGCAGAAAATGAACTAAGACGGTAAAAATATGAATACATTTATTTATTTTGATAGAAACAAGGTTTTGCTGTGTAGCTCAGGCTGGTCTTGAACTCCTGAGCTCAAGCAATCCACCTGCCTCAGCCTCCCAAAGTGCTGGGATTACAGGCGTGAGCCACCACACCCTGCCTGAAGAAATTTTTTTGGTCTCCTGGAAGCCATTCTCTCTCCTTAGTAAGCAACTAGATTTTCTTTTAGAGAATACCACTGCCCAGCTGTGCACAATCTTGACCAAAAAATCAAGGTGCTCTGTCCTCTCATTACAGAGGCCAAAGGGGTCCCTGGAAGCCACTCCAAGCCTTACTGCCCATCACTGTGACACACAGTCAACCCTCTGCCAGGACTTTAGTGGAGTGAGAAAGGTCCCAAAGCCAAGCTTGGGCTCCACTCATCCGCCAGGAAGCAGGTCTTTAGCCTTTCCCTGCCTCCTCTGAGCTGGCCCATACTTTGCCAATAGCTTTCCTTTATGTTGAAGTTTGCCAGAGTCAGTGTCTGGGGTTTAGCCAAAGACTCCTTTCAAACTACGAGGCACAGTGATCCAGCAAGTCAGCGTCTCAGAATCTGCCCCAGGGATACACACATGAGCACACAATGCAAGATGCTTGCGGCAGTAATGCTTGTAATGGCAAAAAATTGGACAGACTGTGAGGTTTAACCATTTCAAAATGCCATTTTGTGGGATAAAACAGTTGAATGTTCACAATTCCAAATAGTTCAACCTCTCTCAGAAAATTGTTAAATGAGCCAGGGGCTTTCATAGTTCATATCTTATTATGCTATGCAAAAACTAAAAAGAGATACATATTTACTGCTGTGGAAATACTCCAAGACGAATTATTATGTAGGGGAAAAAGCAAGTTTAAGAAATACATACATATATATATACACACACACATACACACACAATATAAACATATACTCTCTCTCTCTCTCTTTACATATATATATATTTGAAACAGGGCATTACTCTGTCACCCAGGCTGGAGTGCAGTGGTATGATCTCAGCTCACTACAGCCTTGACCTCCCAGGCTCAAGCAATCCTTCCACCTTAGCCTCCTGAGTAGCTAGGACTACAGGTACACACCACTACACCCAGCTAATTTTGTTTTTTTATTTTTGTATAGACAGGGTCTATACATTATGTTGCCCAGGCTGGTCTCGAACTCCTGGACTCAAGTGATCCTCCCACCTTGGCCTCCCAAAGTGCCGGATTACAGGCCACCATGCCTGGCAAGAAAAATAAATACATTTTTTAAACGTAAAAAATTATATCTTTCTAGTACATACCAAAAAGAGGAAGGAGAAAATTCTAGAAAAATTTATACCTCATTGATAACAGTTATTATCTAGGAAAGGGACTGGTATTTGAATGAGGGAATAAAAAGGTCTTGAACTTTGTCTGCATTATTTAGATTCATTTACAGTGTGAACAAAATCATGTATTATTTATGTAATAATCTGTAAAAATTTTTGAATCAGTATGCTTCTTAAATTCTTAATGGCGTCCCATCATCTAGAGTAGGGGTTGGCCAACTATAACCCTGCTTGTCTTTTAAGAAAAGTTTATTTTTAATAGGGCCATGCTCATTCATTTACATATTGTCAGAGCTGCTTTCCCACAAAATGGCAGGGTGAGTAGCTGTAAGAGAGACCGTCTCGCTGACAAAGCTGAAAATATTTACTATCAGGCCCTTTAGGGAAAAGCTTTGCAGACCTCTTAGCTACGGCTGTGATTCTCAGCTCTGGCGGGAATTCTGGTGGGCATTCGAATCACCTGAGACATTAAAAAAAAAAAAAAATACACCCAGGCTCCACCCCGACAAAGAATGACTTAATTGGTCAGGGGTGAGGCTTGAGCTTTAATTGTTTTTTCAAAATGTCCCAGGTGATTGTAATGAGCAGCCAGGCTTGCCTGCTCTGACTTTGAGGATTAATTCCAGACTCCTGAGTACGGTTTAAAAGGCCCTTCGTGACCTGACTTGCCCCTTTGGGCTCATCCTCCCAACCCACGCTCATTTCCTCTGCTCCAAGATACAGAACGCACACAGGCGGCGACACTGTCTTTAAGCGTGGAATGTTCCCCTTTCCATCTGCCTGGCAAATGTTGAATCATCCTTTAAGTCTACTGAAGGATGCTCTTCCCTAAGAGGCATTCCAGATTCTTGCTTACATGTCACACTAAAAGGTAGGTTGACATTGTGTACGTGTCTCCCACGGTGAGGGGAGGGAGGAGGCGCTATGTCTTCATGTATCTCTCAGAGCAGGAGCTCAATGAACATTTGCTGAATCAAATTAAACTTAAAAAAATTTAAGTTCGGCCGGGCGCGGTGGCTCAAGCCTGTAATCCCAGCACTTTGGGAGGCCGAGGTGGGCGGATCACAAGGTCAGGAGATCGAGACCACAGTGAAACCCCGTCTCTACTAAAAATACAAAAAATTAGCCGGGCGCGGTGGCGGGCGCCTGTAGTCCCAGCTACTCAGGAGGCTGAGGCAGGAGAATGGCGGGAACCCGGGAGGCGGAGCTTGCAGTGAGCCGAGATCGCGCCACTGCACTCCAGCCTGGGCAACAGCGTGAGACTCCGTCTCAAAAAAAAAAAAAATTTAAGTTCAAATGCCCAAAATCCAGCTCCACAGAGACATTTTGAAGTCTCTTTGTGTCAGAAAAACAAAACAATTAAACTGGATGCGTTTACTGTAACAGACTAATTTTTTTTTTTTTTTTTTTTGAGACAGAATCTTGCTGTCACCCAGGCTGGAGTGCAGTGGCACAATCTCGGCTCACTGCAACCTCTGCTTCCTGGGTTCAAGCGACTTTCGTGCTTCAGCCTCCCAAGTAGCTGGGCTTACAGACATGCACCACCACACCCGGTTAATTTTCGTATTTTTAGTAGAAATGAGGTTTCACCATGTTGGCCAGGCTGGTGTCAAACTACTGACCTCAGGCGATCCACCTGCCTCGGCCTCCCTAAGTGCTGGGATTACAGGCGTGAGCCACCACACCCAGCCTATAACAGACTAAATGATTTTCAAATCCTCTTTTCCATCAGGGAGTAGCCCCAACTCTGTAGCCTGAAGTGTAAGAAAGGGTCTGGAACCATAAGCCTTGAAGGAGACAGAAACAAAAGAGATGTCAAAACTGAGGCTGTCTCCCTCCTTAGGGAAACCCTGAAGGGCACATGAAGAATATCCCATTCTTCATTTGAGAAGGTTAAATTCTAGTTTTCTTTCCAGTTGGTATTGGCTTTCTAAGCTGATTGCATTTGCAGTTGTCTAGCTGAGCTCATATTTTGTGCCATGCAAATTTTCAGATTGCATTTGCTTCCTTTCTGAGTATGAATTCAAATGGACAAGTTGCTCTTTTCCAAACTAATCCTTAATTAGCTTCTGTCAAGAACCTAAGAGATGCCAGGGCACGGGCACCCTCCAAATCAAAATACATTGTGATTGTCATGGGAGGGAGAAATAGAATAAATGAATGATTAATCGCACCTGCTACTTCAAATCATATGGCAGTTGTTCCAAGTTTCATTTTCAAAAGATTAAAAACAACTTGTTTCAATTCTGTGCTAATTGGCAGGCAAATTTTCTTTCTCACTTGGTGGCAATGAAATGTGGATATTAAAATGCACAGCTGATTAATTTCTGGGTTTGAATAGAGGAAAAAGGAGACCTTGGTCTACAGTCTTAAGTTTTTAAATATGATGTGTTGACATCATGAAGTTGAAGGCAGTGGAAGCTTCTGGAATGCTAGGCCAGAAACAAATCCTGAAAGGAATTATGTCGTTCAAGCTTTTATTAAGCACCTACCAGATTGCTGTGTTACATTGGAGAGTTTTGAAAATAAGAATAGTCCTTGCCTTACAGTTGACGATACAGGGCATGCAGGTAAAATGCTAACTAGCAGGTGCCAGAGATTTCCTTGTGGTAAAAGAGCTGAATGTGCTCTCCATTTCACAGCCTAGTTCCCGAGACAGGCTCTTAGCAGACACCTCCTGGCAGTCCCCCTTGTGTCTGGTCGGCTATTAATCTTAGACCAAAAGAACAAGAATAGCATGTATATTAATTTCTTGTGGCTGGCCGGGCGCGGTGGCTCAAGCCTGTAATCCCAGCACTTTGGGAGGCCGAGACGGGTGGATCACGAGGTCAGGAGATCGAGACCATCCTGGCTAACACGGTGAAACCCCGTCTCTACTAAAAAATACAAAAAACTAGCCGGGCGAGGTGGCGGGCGCCTGTAGTCCCAGCTACTCGGGAGGCTGAGGCAGGAGAATGGCGGGAACCCGGGAGGCGGAGCTTGCAGTGAGCCGAGATCTGGTCACTGCACTCCAGCCTGGGCGACAGAGCAAGACTCCGTCTCAAAAAAAAAAAAAAAATTTCTTGTGGCTGCTGTAACAATTACCACAGATTTCATAGCTTAAAACTATAGAAAGTTATTTTCTCACAGTTCTGGAGGCCAGAAATCCAAAATAAATATGACTGGACTGAAACCAAGGTGTTAGCAAGGGCTGCACTCCTTGTGGAGGCTTCAGGGAATAATCTGTTCTTCCTCCAGCTGCCAGCCTCCCTTGGATTGTGGCCACAGCATTCCAAACTCTGCCTCTGCGGCCACATCGTCTCCGTGTGCATGTGTGGTGGATGCATATTTCCTCCTGTCTCCCCCTTTTTTTTTTTTTTTTCTTGAGATGAAGTCTCACTGTCACCCAGGCTGGAGTGCAGTGGCACGATCTCAGCTCACTCCAACTTCTACCTTTCAGTTTCAAGCAATTCTCCTGCCTCAGCCTCCCAAGTAGCTGGGATTACAAGCACCTGCCACCATGCCTGGCTAATTTTTGTATTTATAGTAAAGACGAGGTTTCACCACGTTGGCCAGACTGGTTTCGAACTCTTGACCTTCAGTGATCCACCTGCCTCAGCCTCCCAAAGTGTGGGATTACCAGCGTGAGCCACCATGCCCGGCCTGTCACTCTCTTCTAAGGATACATGGGGCTGCATTTAGGGCCCACCTGGATAATCCAGGACAACCCCCACATTTTAAGATCCTTAATTTAATCACTTCTGCAAGGACCCTGTTTCCATATAAGGTAATATTCCCAGGCTCCGGGAATTGGGATGTCTTTTGGGGGACCGTGTTTCAGTCTACTGCAGCATGGCTATTTGGCATCCAGTGAACCCAGAATTTCAGTGAAGCCCAGTTTCACCCTTTACCTTAACATTTGCTTCATTTCAGCATCTTTTCTGTCCCTTGCTCTGGCATCAGGAGAGGGTCTGGCCTTGAGTAAAATGCCCTTCAGACTAACAGCTGGGTGGGAAAAGAGGCAATATTCAGAGACTGAAAATCAAGATGACCAGATCTGCCCTGGTGACAGGGGACCCAGGCTCGGCCAGGGGCCTGTGATGGGTGCTAGTCCATTCAGTGTCTGCCTGCAGACCCCTGCCTCCGACAAGGCATCAGCTGTGGCCTTGGCTTCCAGGAGAGAAGATGAGGCACACGGACAAGAGACATGAAGTAAGCATTCCAGGAGGGAAACGTGGAATCCAAAGGCAGCAGGTGACCCGAGTAGGAAGCTCAGTACTCTGGCCAATAGGGTGGGCTCAGGACTTGGTATAGGAACCAGGGAAGAGGGACTTAAAGGGTTAAAGTCTCAGAGCCAAAGTAGCTGCTTGGGGAAATTTTCAAGAATGTGATGAGATTAGAGAAACAGGAAATGAAAAGCCCAGCAGGCTGCTTGGGATCCTGAGGCCTCCCTTCCTCCCTCATCATTCTGTCCCAGAGGAATCAAGTGCAGCAAAATGCAGCAATCACGTGAAACCTGGGGAGGAGCTGAGATCTGCTGAGGGAAGTTAAAATTCCACATCAGTAGCTTCCCCTGCAAGTTCTCTGCTGTAGACACACATGGGCTGGTTGCACTTTAAGAAAGTGCTCTGGGGCGAGGCACAGTGGCTCACACCTGTAATCCCAGCGTGTTGGGAAGCCAAGGCAGGCAGATCACCTGAGGTCAGGAGTTCAAGACCAGCCTGGCCAACACGGCAAAACCCATCTCTATCAGAAAAAAATACAAAAATGAGCCAGGTGTGTTGGTGTGCACCTGTAGTCTCAGCTTACTCGGGAGGCTGAGGCGGGAGAATCACTTGAACCGGTGAGGTAGAGGTTGCAGTGAGCTGAGATCGTGCAACTGCACTGTAGCCTGGTGACAGAGTGAGACTCCTCAAAAAAAAAAAAAAAAAAAAAAAAAAAGCTCTGCTACATCTCAAGGAAAATGAGTCCCTGGACCTACCCGAGGCACAGTGCTTTACTTTGTTTTTTTTTTTTTTCTCTCCATTCTGGATGATAAAGACATGCTTTTGATTCTAGAGTGCATTTGAGAGGTGTTAATTCGTAGTTCTTTGTATTAGTTTGCTAGTACTGTCTTGAGAATTTTCCACAAACTGGGTGGCTTAAAACAACAGAGATGTATTATCTCATAGTTCTAGGGACTAGAAATCTGAAATCAAGGGCTGAGCAGCATTGGTTCCCTTCAGAGGCTCCGAGGAAGAACCAGTTTCATGCTCTCCTAGCTTCTAGAGGTTGCCAGCAACCCTAGGCCGGGAGGCATCACCCCAATCTCTTCTCCATCCTTATGGAACGTTCTCCCTCTGTGTCTGTGTCCAAATTTCCCTTTTATAAGGACACCAATAATGGGATTAGGGCCTACCCTAATCTACTATTACCTCCCGTTACATATCTGCAAAGACCTTATTTCCAAGTAACTTAACATTCACAGGAACCAGGGGGTTACGGTTTTAACATATCTTTTGGGAAGACACGTTCAAGCTGTAACACTCACCAGGTGGGGATTAGTATCGATTACGCTGATATAAAAACCGTGTGGGACACTGGATTCATTCGCTAGGGCTGCCATAATGAAGTACCACAGACTGGGTGGCTTCAACAACAGGAATTCATTTCTGCCAGTTCTGGAGGCTGTATGCCTGAGATCAAGGCACTGGCAGGGTTGGCTGCTTCAGAGGCCTCTCTCCTTATCCTCTAGGAGACCGTCTTCTTGTGTCCCCATGTGGTCTTCCCTCCATGTATGTCTATGTCCCAAGCACCTTTTCTTATAAGGGCCACCAGTTATTGGTTGAGACAACCCCCACCCCAACTCATCTCATCTGGGCTTAATCATTTTTTATTTTTTATTTTTTATTTTTTTTTGAGATAGGGTCTTACTCTGTCACCCAGGCTGGAATACAGTGCCACAATCACAGCTCTCTGTAGCCTCGAACTCCCAGGCTCAGGTGATCCCCCCACCTTAGACTCCTGGGCAGCCGAGATTACAGGCATGTGCCACCATGCCCAGCTAAATTTTTGTATTTTTTGTAGAGATAGTTTAGCCCTGTTGCCCAGGCTGGTCTTGAACTCCTGGGCTCAAGCAATCCTCCCACCTCGGCCTCCCAAAGAGCTGGGATTACAGGTGTGAATCACCAAGTCTGGCCCAATTATCTCTTCAAAGACCCTGTCTCCAAATAGAATCCCATCCTGACATACTGGGACTTAAACATATGAATTTGAGGGAAACACAAGTCAGCCTATAACATACACAAATTACAAATAATGAAGCCTGTAGTATAATAATGACGTCCTTAGTATCAATTCCACGTATAATGAATTGATTCTCTCAGAATACTTTCATTGATTTTTACCCAACTCTTGTGTCCGTAGCCAATCTATGGTTTCAGTTGACTAAGTATCGTCCCACATGAATGTTGATATTTTCATTCACGTTAATGAGTAATACCGACGTGAAACAAGGAAGATGTATGTCAGAACTTATTTGTCCATGATGTGAGCAAATTTTTTGCTGAATTTTATGACAGTTGGAGTACTGAAGATACTTCCTTATCTTTTTGTGCTATTCATAATGTAATGGTTAGACATTACACACTTCTAATTTGCACTCAAGATTTTATCCATCAATTTCCTCAGTCTAGACAATAAAACAATAAATCAAGCCCTGACTTACAGCTATTGCTGACTTCCCTGATGAAGACAGGCCCCCGTGGCTGACTCCCAGCTCTCAAGGTGACGTCCTTGAACACGAACTTAGAAGGCCACGCACAGTAGCACAGCAGTGACTTCCACTATACAGACACGAGAGCTGTAAAGAGCTTTAAGAATACAGATAGATTTTTTTTTTCTTTTTTATTTTGACAGTCTCACTCTGTTGCCAGGCTGGAGTGCAGTGGTGCAATTTTGGCTGTTTGCAACCTCCGCCTCCCAGGTGCAAGCGATTCTCCTGCCTCAGCCTCCTGAGTAGTTGGGATTACAGGCACATGCCACCACACCCAGCTAACTTTTGTATTTTTAATACAGACAGGGTTTCACCATGTTGGCCAGGATAGTCTCAATCTCCTGACCTCGTGATCCACCCACCTCAGCCTCCCAAAGTGCTGGGATTACAGGCGTGAGCCACTGTACCCAGCCTGTACCCAGCACAACCGGCCAGCGTTAACATAAGACATAGATTTTTTTTTAATGTAGTAAAATAATTAGGAAGTGATGAGTTTTGAATATTTATTACTTTTGGGCTGGGCATGGTGGCTTACACCTGTAATCTCAGCACTTTGGGAGGCCAAGGTGGGCAGATCACCTGAGGTCAGGAGTTTGAGAACAGCCTGACCAACTTGGTGAAACCCCATCTCTACTAAAAATACAAACATTGGCCAGGTATGGCAGCGCACACCTGTAATCCCAGCTGCTCAGAAGGCTGAGGCAGGAGAATTGCTTGAACCCAGGAGGGGGAGGCTGCAGTGAGCCAAGATTGCCCCACTGTACTCCAGCCTGGGTGACAGAGTGACTCAGTCTCAAAAAAAAAAAAAAATCTATTACTTTCGTTCTTAATATAATTTAATTGTAAATTTGCGTGAGTTAGCCCCTAAAAATAATTATATTTAACAACCACCTTGACACTTAACAATTGGCACTCTCAAGCCAGCACAGACTGTCTGTAGCACACTACTGGGCTTAAGAGTCAGAAGTCCTTTATTTTAGGTTCTGGGTATATGTGCAGGTTTGTTATAGGTAAACTATGTGTCATGAGGGTTTGGTTGGAATCCTTTAAAGTTGCTGTAGATTTCCAGAATTGAGTACACAGCCTGGCCATTTACAGGTGAGGAACCTTGTTAAAGGCAGTGTGTGAAACAAGGTGATGTGGCTTGGGTGAGGCCACGCAGCTGGTGATTGGCCTAACCAGGAGGTGGTCCCAGGCCTTATTGCCAGCCTAGCACAATTTCCACTGCTTAGTATCCTGTCTCTAAACCTTGATTCGTTTACAAGAGAAGTACAATAAGGAAAGGAACAAAGTGCCTGTGGGAAGGTTCAGGGGGTCAGGCAGAGAGAGAAAGAGAAGGAGAAAAGAGACCAATTATCAACATAGAAGGACAGCCCAGACAGGGACCAACCCTGAATTGTAATAGAAATAGACAAGTATGAAGAAAGAGGAAGGCAGCTCATTCCATGGTGGTTAATGTAAACCAAAAATACGATTCTAAGACCCCCAACCATCTGAATGCACCCTTCCTTTCAGCCAAAGGCATTCCAAAGTTAACCTGAAAAACTAGTTCAGGCCACAATGGGAAGGGAGGGGGGACATCCCTCATTATACCCTCCTCCCTGTCAGAATTCAGGCACAACTGGCCAGTGTTAACATAAGACTGATAGAGGAGACTTAAGTCTGATAAGAGACATTGACAATCTATTGTCTCTGAAGCTTGTTACCTGGAGGCTTCATCTGCATAATAACCTAGGTCTCCATAATCCCTTATCTTAACCCATACACTTCCTTCTATGGATTCCAGGTCTTTAGATAAACTCTTTCAACCAATTGCCAATAGGAAGAGCTTTGAATCCACCTATGACCTAGAAGCCACCCCACCCCCTTCCAGTTGTCCTGCCTTTTCAGACCAAACCAATACACATCTTACATGTGTTGACTGATGTCTCATATCTCCCTGAAATGTACCAACCTGCAGTCTGACCACCTGGGCATATGTTCTCAGGATCTCCTGGGACTGTGTCACAGGACATCAGTCACTCATTTTGGCTTAGAATAAATCCCTTCAAGTATTTTACAGAGTTTGACTCTTTGTAGACATCAAGGAGAAAGAACATTTAAAATAATCAGGAGAGAGGATACCAGTGATCTTTTGGGATGTGGTTTTTGTTGTGTTTTGTTTTTGAGATGCAGTTTCGCTCTTGTCACCCAGGTTGGAGTGCAATGGAGTGATCTCAGCTCACTGCAACCTCTGCCTCCTGGGTTCAAGCAACTCTCCTGCTTCAGCCTCCCAAGTAGCCAGGATTACAGGTGCCCACCACCATGCCTGGCTAATTTTTGTATTTTTAGTAAAGATGGGGCTTCACGATGTTGGCCAGTTTGCTCTTGAACTCCTGACCTCAGGTGATCTGCCTGCCTGGGCCTCTCAAAGTACTGGGATTACAGGCATGAGCCACTGTGCCTGGCCTGGATATGGTTTTTGTACGTGATAAGAGGTTGAATGTAGGACTTCTGAGGTTTACGGAGTTTAAAACAACAGCAACAAAACCAGAAGCAGACCAGAAAGCTCGCTGAGGACTGTAGCAGTAAAAAGGGACATAAAATAAAACCCCAAGATCCAGGAGGGTGGCAAAACCAAAGCATACGAAAGTATTTGGTGGATTTTATTTCTGTAAGGATGGTGGACATGAGAATGTTAGAAAGCAAATGGAAAAAGATGGTGGAAAGTTTGAAACGGAGCCTCCTTTTAGAGTTAGATTACTACAGTGTTTCCTACCATGGCTGCCCCCTTTAATCTATCTTACCCACTGCTGGATTAAGTGTCTCTAAATATCAGTCTCTCTCCTGTTCTAGAACAGCCATGACTCAAGGACTCTCTCTCCACCTTATTCCGCCGGCCCTGGCCCATTATCCAAGCTCCTATACAGCCCATGCCTGCCACAATCTTCGTGTTTAGGGATTGGAGGTGGCATTTAAAAATGCCATCACGCAGCTGGGCATGGTGGCTTATGCCTGTAATCCTAGCACTTCAGGAGGCCGAGGTGGGCAGATCTCTTAAGGTCAGGAGTTCGAGATCAGACTGTCCAACATGGCGAAACCCCGTTTCTACTAAAAATGCAAAAATTAGCCGGGTGTGGTGGCGCATGCCTGTAATCCCAGCTACTTGGGAGGTTGAGGCAGGAGAATCACTTGAATCCGGGAGGCAGAGGTGCAGAGATAACGCCATTGCACTCTAACCTGGGTGACAAGAGTGAAACTCTGTCTCAAAAAAAAAAAAAAAAAAAAGCTATTATGCAATATTTAATACATTAAAAAGTCATAAACAATAAAACAAGTGCCTATGTTCCCACCACCCAGCTTAAAAAATAAAACTTGACCAATCATTTGAAATGTGTGTTCCTAATTGCATCCCCACCAAGGCTAGCCCTGGACTGAATTTGGAGGTTATCATTCTCATGCATTTCTGAATATTTGTACTACATATGCAGAACCACATAGAGCAAGACAGCACCTTAAATTGCATTTGTTTAAACTTACATATGTATATAACTTCCTACAGCTTGTTTTTTTCTTCTTGATGTTATTTCCATGTGATCCATATGTGTAGCTCTGCTTCACTCTTTTTGCTGCTGGGTTTTATTTTGTTTTTCTTGTTTCTCTTGTGGCTTATTTTATTTTATTTTATTGAGACAGAGTCTTGCTGTGTCACCCAGGCTGGAGTGCAGTGGAGCAATCTTGGCTCTCTGCAACCTCCGCCTCCCATGCTCAAGCAATCCTCCTACCTCAGCCTCCTGAGCAGCTGGGACTACAGGCATGTGCCACCACACCAGACTAACGTCTTAATTTTTAGTAGAGACGGGTTTCACCATGTTGGCCATGCTAGTCTTAAACTCCTGAGCTCAAGCAATCCACTTGCCTCAGCCTCCCAAAGTGCTGGGGTTACAGGCGTGAGCCACTGTGCCCGGCCCTGTTATTGCTTATTTTATTCAACGATTAAAAGTGCAGACTCAGGAATTGGACGATGTGAGCTCAAATCTTATTTCTACCACTGCAGGCAGGATACTTTGCATTTCTGTGGCTCCATTTCCTCTTTTATAAAAGAGATGATACTAACACTGTCCTCCCCCGCATAGTGGCTGCTAGAACTAAATGGCACCGCTCCCGCCCAAGCCTCGGAATGATGCCTACTGTATTAAAGTACTCACTCACCAGTGCCTCTTATTCTTTTTCCATCCACATGACTGCCAGGAAAACCAAACTGAGAACTAAGGTCAGAACGACATGCTGTGCTCAAAAATCTCAGGCAAAATGTCAGAGCAACAATGCCAAGTATTTTCTGGTACATTAGAATGAAAATCAGTTTAAAAAACTACCAAGTATTCATCTGTTACAATAAATTAAGTCATCTATCCACTTAGGTAAATCATTCAATTCTTTCCCGAACCATTTATCTTGGAAAAATCTTTTTACCTTAAAAGATTTTCAATTTTCAGGCTCCTACAGATGGAACATGGTCAGTGCATGACTAGAGCAACTTACAAGGCAAATAGAGCGTTAACATGGCTGTGACTAATGATGACAATATGTGCCACCACCTCATCACCAGGAATCTGAGCCAGCCACGGCACCTTCTGGATTTTCTTGGCCGGCTTATTTGGCCCCAGTTTGTCAGAATGTTCCCTACAACATCACTAAGTGTTGGAGCAAAACACAATTTCAAAATGGGGCTTGAAGAAGATGGCTAGTAAATCAATTGGATTTGTATTCTCTTGCTATTTCATTAAGTATCCGGACATCTAATCCCGTGTAGAATGGCAACTGCTTCAAATTATGTTTTTTGGTTTGTTGTTTTTTGTTTTTTTGAGATGAAGCCTCACTCTTGTCTCCCAGGCAGGAGTGCAGTGGCACGATCTTGGCTCACTGCAACCTCCACCCCCCAGGTTCAAGCGATTCTCATTACTCAACCTCCCAAGTAGCTGGGATTATAGGCACCCACGACAATGCAGGGCTGATATTTGTATTTTTAGTAGAGATGGGGTTTCACTATGTTGGCCAGGCTGGTCCTGAACTCCTTACCTCGGCCTCGCAAAGTGCTGGGATTACAGGTGTGAGCCACCGCGCCCGGCCTTATGTGCTATTTTGAATTACAAAATATCAGATGAAAGCTTTTGATTACCTTTACGATGGATATTATGCTACTAAGCATTTTTCAATACAAAGTACATTAGTCGTGCATTCAAAATGTGAATGTAAATTGCTATGTTCGTTTGTCTGGCTTTGGGAAAAGCAAGTTTTTACGTTTTTCCTTGTTAGTGGTTCCCATCAGCATCAACTATGAATCATTCTTCTGAAAAAGAGGTTACCCCAGTGACAACACATCTGATTTTTTGTCACTTTCCGGCAGGAAAGTGTGTGTCTCTTTAGTTGTGGGAATAATTTTGGGAAACTAATAACAAACTTCTAACCATCCGAAGTCCATCTCTATCACATGCCAAGAAGTGTGGCTGCAGTCTCACTCCATCTAGCGTGAGCCCGCACATTTACTAACACACTCCTTAGCATGTATTATCAAGCACAGAATGGGCAAGACTTTTCCCCCCGAATAAGGAAGCAACTCATTACCAAAAGCAAACTAAATGTCTAAAAAAAGAAGCCCTCCAGGCGCAGTGGCTCATGCTTGTAATCCCAGCACTTTGGGAGGCCGAGGCGGGTGGATCACGAGGTCAGGAGTTCGAGACCAGCCTGACCAACATGGTGAAACCCCGTCTCTACTAAAAATACAAAAATTAGGCATGGTGGCAGGTGCCTATAATCCCAGCTACTCAGGAGGCTGAGGCAGGAAAATCACTTGAACCCAGAAGGCAGAGGTTACAGTGAGCCAAGATCACACCATTGTATTCCAGCCTGGGTGACAGAGTGAGACTCCATCTCAAAAAAAAAAACCAAGATATCTCATATAACAATATGAAATGTTGCCCATATTGATGACATCAATGATGTTAATAATAAGCATCATACAGTGTATAAACTATTCTCATCTTTCTTTTTTGAGAAGACTCGCTCTGTTGCCCAGGCTGACATGATCTCTGCTCACTGCAACCTCTGCCTTCTAGGTTCAAGTGATTCTCCTGCTTCAGCCTCCCAAGTACCTGGGATTACAGGTGTGTACCACCACACCTGGCTAATTTTTGTGTTTGTAGTAGAGATGGGGTTTTACCATGTTTGCTAGGCAGGTCTCGAACTTCTGACCTCAAGTGATCCACCCACCTTGGCCTCCGAAAGTGCTGGGATACAGATGTGAGCCCCCATGCCTGGCCTTTCATCTTAAGAGGTTGGTCTTCATGAGATTCTTCTGACTAGACTGATCGTAGAGCCTCCTACATTAAAAATTCCTCTTCCCTTTTTGATTCCTGGCAAAATGCAAATTAAGGCTCATCTTCTCTTTCCTTTCTGGTTCTGTGTCTTCAATTCTCAAGAGTTTGTCTAGAATGCTCCCAGCACAAACCTCCACTGCCCTGTGTTCACCTCCGCAATGGGCCAGGGAAACCTACTTACTTCTTAGAGCGTATTCTTTGGGCTTCACTGAATTCAGATCAGAAAGGAATTCATCAGTATCTTGCATGCACTTCAGAGAAATGTTTCTTGCAGGAAAAACAAAAGGAAATTGAAAAGACAGCAGGCAAAATAGTAGAGTCAGGCCCATCATTGTCTCCTAACCTGTTAGGATAAGCCTCACATCTTGGGTAAACAGCCTTATATTTATGAAACACTGGCGTATGATATGTTGCGGGTAAATGGGACATGCTCGCTCTTTAATAGGCAGAGAGACAAGCTGCGTCTCCCAGCCACCTGCAAAGCAGCCAAGATGAACAAACCATGGAAACCAATTTATATACAACTTGTTATTGTTGAGTAACACAGCACTGTGGATGTGGGGGCCGCTGACCACCTGGCTTCCTTTGGTTATGCAGATTAACATTTCCAGTTAACATGGATAATGCTGGATTTTCTCTGGTTAGATGGCCTGGTGTACATCTCTGGGTTTCAAAATTCTAGTGACTATGTTAAGTGGCAATATTTGGCTTTTGTCCAAGAAGGATGATGAACTTGTAAAACGTTTGGATGAATGATAAGCAAAGAAGGGCTTCTCCATGATGGTCTGCACAGGGTACGCATCTGCTAAAGCATGTGCTGGACTTTGAGAGCGGTATCAGCGTGGGAGTGTTGAACTGCCCCGTGGGAAGGAAGTTGTTGCAGCAGGACAAATATGCACACACATCCACACGTGGGAGTTTGGAAAACACATCCTGAGAAGTCAGATGCTGACAAAGGACCTTGGGAATGGTACGCAACTACTTTAAGGAAACATAAAACGTGTCGATCTGGATTTCTCACGGCGTAAATATTCTTTTTCCAGAAAGACTTGCTTTAAATAGTAACTTCCATATATCTCCATTTAAAATGGCAAACAATTTCTGTAGATCTTGTTTACACTGCTGGAACACATCTGCACTTGTGGGTGGCCGTGACTTAGTTGTACTTCCTGCTGCCATTTGGCTTCAGAGCACCTTCTAGCATCCCGGACCACCCCTTTCTACGCACACACCCCGCCGACTCTGACTTCGGTTCCTTTGTTCATGCCCTGCCCTCTGTCTGGAGTGACCTTCTCCTGCTGGGCATCCTCATCTATTCCCACTTCTTCTAAGTGGGTGTTGGCTCTTCCAGGAAGCCCTTCTGGGCTTCCCCTCTGAGAGTAGGCTATGAGAATAGCCTGTTCTCTCTGCTGCCTAATTGCTTTGCACATTCCCTTTACCTTCTCACTTTGAAGGTATCTATTTCTGCCTCCTTTTTTCTTTTAGACTGGAAGCTCCAGGAGGGCAGGCACTGTGCTCTTTTTATCATCCTGGGATGTTCTCAGGCCTTCTGGGTAGTGATTAAGAGCCAAAGCTGTTCCTTACTGGCTGTGTGACCTAGAGCAATTGTGCTGTCTCATTTGATCTTATCTTGAAAATGAAGATACTAATAGTTTCTACACCTTGGAATTATGAAATTTAATATAAAGTATTAAAAGAAGGCCAAGTGTGGTGGCTCATTCCTGCCATCCCAGCACTTTGGGAGGCCAAGGCAGGAGGACTGCGTGAGCCCAGGAGTTACAGGTTACAGTGAGCTATGATTACACAACTGCACTCCAGCCTACGCATCAGAGCGAGATTCTATGTCTTAAAAAAAAAAAAAAAAAAATGTTAAAAGTACTGAAAGAGTCTGGGTGTAGTGGCTCATGTTTATAATCCCAGCACTTTGGGAGGCTGAGCAGGAGGCTCACTTGAGCCCAGGAGGTCAACCAGCCTGGACAACATGGTGAGACCCGTCTCTACCAAAAATTTACAAAATTAGCCAAGCAGAGTAGCACACACCTGTAGTCCCAGATATCTGGCAGTCTGAGGTGGGATGTTTGCCTGCGGCCAGGAGGTCGAGGATGCAGTGAGCTGAGTTTGTGCTATGGCACACCAGCTTGGACAACAGAGCAAGACCCTGTCTCAAAAAAAACCAAAAAGTATTGAAAGAGTTACTGGCCTATTATAAATAGTCAAGAAATACTATTTATTGTCCTTATATTCTAAATGCCCACTACATACCTGGCAGATAATATACCAGATATCCTGATAATATATCTACAAGGGGACATTAGAGTATCTGACCTTTTGTAGACTCTTAATAAACAGTAGGTACTGTGGCAGTTTAGGATTTTTTTATTGGCTTGAAAAAAACATTCAGGCACACAAGCCGAAATAGTTAACACACTATCAGGTAAATAATTCCCTGAAAAAAAAAAAAAAACAACATAATTTAGATCCAAGTTACAAAGGGGGGCAGCTTTAAAACACAGAATTTTCTAGTAGTCAAAACTACTCGAAGTTGAACTGGGGCTCTTTCAAATGACATCACAGTCTCCAGCCTTGGAAGAGCTCAGCTATTGGTTGACCATGAATGAAGGCATTAGAGAGATTCAAGCCTCAGATGGTCCCTGTACAAATTACCTCTTAGGTCTCCTCCAACTTTGAAATCCTCTGCATCTACCTTCAAAAGTATTTTTGGCTGGGCACAGTGGCTCACGCCTCTATTCCCAGCACTCTGGGAGGCCGAAGCAGGCAGATTTCTTTGAGCTCAGGAGTTCAAGACCAGCCTGGGCAACATGGCAAAACCCCATCTGTACAAAAACAATACAAAAAGGAATTTTTTTTTTTTTTTTTTACCATTAATGTGTTATTATTAAACACCTCTGAAAGTGTTGTCTAATTGAAGTAGACACTGAAATTTGATGCAAAAATGAAAGCATCCAACTTGGAATATATAGATACATCAACAACTTGTAGGAAAAAGGAAACCAAATTTGGTGCCAGAAACCAGGGTTTAAGTCCTGGCTCTTACAGAAGCAGGTTCAGTTTCCCTATCTGTAAAATTGTGAACTCAGCCCAGTTCACACAGTTGTATTATAGCATGAACCTAAAGCTCATGATACAAAAACATTTATAGAATCCCGAGTCCTAAATAAATGTTTGTTAGCATTAGAGCTCTCACTGCCAAGTTGCTTTTTGGGTTTTGTTTTGCTTAATCATATTTCTACCTTAGGAAAAGGTGAGGGAGGGGATTGAAAAAACTAGAGGTTTAGATAATTTGAATACAGTCAGTCCTTTGTATCTGCTGGTTTCAAATCCATAGATTGAAAGAAAATATTCAGAGGGGTAAAAAACAACTTTTAAAAATACAAATAAAAAGACAATATAGTGTAACAACTACTTACATCATATTAGGTATTGTATGTACTGTAGAGATGATTTAAAGTATAGGGGAGAATGTGTGTAGATTATATGCAAATATGAGACAATTTTATATCCGGGAGTATCAGTGGGTTTTGATATTCACAGGAAGTGGTTCTGGAACTTTTCCACTGCCAATACCAAGGGAAGTCTGTATGAATGATTAAACAGAAAAATCTCTGAAACTTGGATTTATTCCCGGGTTAGTTGCTGGTGTCATGTAGTCACTGAAAGAATGACATTGCTTTTAGAATTCAGCATTAAATACTTCATCTTTTTTCAAGTGGGGAAGAAATACAACGAGCAGAACCCACCTCTACATGTTAATCATTAGTAATAAAAACCACTTACGATGGTTTAAAAATACTACCTAAATACAAAGGAAAAAGAGGATCTTACTTCTGGTTAATTAATAGCTCAAGATCCTTCTTTTGTCCCAACCCCTAAGACAAAAAAAATTATGACTAATCAAGGCTCAAGGAGGCTCAGTCATTTTACAAAAATATTTTAGGTACCTGTTTTGTTTTTTGTTTTTTTGTAAGCAGTTTGCTGGGCATAAAAATAGGACATGAAAATAAATAATGCCTTCGTTTCCTGAAAGCGGGCCTCTAACGTTTCCGGAAGCAGCCGCAATCAACTGGCTGGTGCTATTATTTATGACACGGTCATGTTATTCAAGTAACTATTGAAAAGGAAAGGGCATTCGGCCTCCCATCACTTGGCAATGGGTTTGAGAAAACAAGGATCAGTCTCGACTGTCAAGAATAAGGATCACAGGGGAAAATATAACTAATACCTACTGCTCTCAGGCTGGAAAAGGAAGAATGCCTCTTGCAATGAGAGGAAATGGCAGTTTCAGATAGAAAGCAAGCAGAGAGTTCATGGAAAATCTTAGAACATTCATCCGGGGGATGGCAGACATTTAGCACATAAGTGTATCATGTCAGGCAGTGATAAGTGCCAGGGAGAAAACGGGGGGAGCAGAGATGGAGAGTGGCAAGGCAGGTGTGTGCTCAGTGGGGTGGGCACATTTCAGTAAGGGAATCAGGGAAGGCTCTCCAGGCAGGGGACTTCTGTGTGGACCGGATGTGAAACATGTGAAAAGCCCTCGTGAGGAGAACTGGGAAAGAGCATTCCAGGAGAGGGAAGAGCAGGTGCCGAGGTCCTGTAACAGGAATATGAATCGTGGATAGGAACGAAAAAGAGGGAGTGACATGGGAGTGGGGGGAAGTGATAGGAGGTGAGGTTAGGTATGGTGACGGGAGCGGGGAGGTCTTCCGGGGCTGGTCTCATAGCAATTGAAAGGCACTCACTTCCATTTATCTTGGTCTCTTCTGAAACAATGGATACTGGCACATTGTTTAGCTGGTGTCTTATTCAGAGGGAACCAAGAGTCTAAACTTGAGGTTCTCCCCATGATGTTGGCACTGCTTGTGTCCAAGACAATACAGTAGTTCCTTAAAGACAAACTGACTTCCCTCACTTTGACAATTCACAAAGTTACTCACAATTCAGAGTCACCACGGCCATTGCCACCATGCCACCATCATGCCACCAGACAAATGTGTTTAACTGGCCTGCTCCTTTGTATCACCTACTGAAGGGTCAAGTAAGAGCATAGTTTTGGTCACCCCGTGCCTGAAGTTAGGCTGCTGGGAGTCAGGGCGAGTGACTTTCTGGATTCTGCAGTGGGAGGTAAGATCCATCTCTTGCCAAGATTCATATAATGGCAGGTGCCCCCAACACTGGAAAGGGAAGTTCAGGTGCTGAGCTGAACTGGCAAAGTAGAGACATTCATTATTCCTGCTTACAGATGCATCTGTTTCCACCGTGGAAAGGGTGGAAGATGTTGCTCTACTTCCCGTTAACTCTTGTCAACATCACACCATCCTCTCTGATCAGCAGACCTGTGCCTACCTTGTTCTTTCTTAAAAAATAACATTTGTTCTCCAAAAGTAACCAATCCAATTAAGCATGATTTGACCTGAAGGTCAGGAAATGACTCATGGGCTCGGGCGAAACCCACACTTTCTGGAACTGAGTTGGACTTGGAGGTGTGCTATGGTGGACTCTAATTATAGAACTCCCCCGGGTGAAAACATGGTCTTGCCAAGGATTGTGTTTGCAAACAGATCTGCCATGGTCATGTAATGTACAGTTCTAACTATAAGAAAAGTTTGAGGATAAGCAACTTGCAATAAAATAGCATGGCAAATTTAATAATCAGTTCCCTTAAATACTGGGAAACATTATAAATAGTGCTACATGATGAGTCAGAACTAACCTCATAAATTGAATTTAGAAACTGGTAAGGAATATCTTCTGGGAAGTGCGATTCTGTTTCCTTGCATAAAAATAACCACTAGGGAAAAGGTATAATTCCAGGAGAAACCTAGCAATGTAATTAGAAAGGGTAAATGTAGAATCTGAAGTACTGTGTTCCATCAGAGAGCCTACCTGTAGGGGATGAGATGCATGTTGACTAAACAGGCATAGAACACGCACTGCTGAAAGTGCCTGCCAGGTGTCAGTGATCATTGTAACCTTCCACTCGGAAACCCAGATCCTTCGTCCACCCTTCTTTGTCCTGTTTTGTGCCCAACACATGGACATCTATAAACTATTACTGTGGCTGCTTTGTCCTCTAGCTTGTATTTAGCTTTGGCAGGTAGGAGGTGTGGGCAGGAAATCTTTGAGTGTGATGAGATGGCTTACCGGTGATTCCGCTCCCCACACCTTCCTGGCTTCACCGTGGCTCTGGCAGTGGCTCCTCCTGAGTGCCCTTTTCCCACAGCTCCAGCTCTAGCTCCCACCCCTACTCAGGCTTCTCGAGCCTTGTTCCAGCGCACAGCTCTGTGTATATAGTACCTTCCTTAATTTCTTGAAAGTTAAACCTTTTTCAGTGTGCTGTACTGCATTCTGCTGGGACCGTAATTGAAACAGGATCTAGGGTACCCCCAAATCTAGATTTCCAAGGAAGGCAGCAAATATGAATGAGCAAATGCCTAGAAAAATGTAGGCTAAGATCATGAAAGCTTTATCCAATGTATTGAATCTTTACTAAAACGTTCAAAATCCATTGGGACTGTGAAGAAAAAATGGATGTGAAAAGAAAATACTCTGAAAAGACTGAGAGAAGCCAAGTCTCAAATTCAGCCTCATACTCAAACCACGTGAATTGAGGCTGGGCTATTCAGAATGGGTTGATTGGGGCTAACAGTGACTATAGAATGACAACTCGCTACTCCAGAAACTTCTAGTAGCACGAAGAGAGACTTTTTGCAGAAATACGGGCATTTCTTGCTATAAATTTCCCTCTTGGAACTGCTTCTGTTGCATCCCATAGGTTTTTGGTATGTTGTTTCTATTTGTCTCAGGATTTTTTTGATTTTCTTTTTTAGTTCTTCTTTGACCTATGTTGTTTAATTTCTACATATTTGTGAATTTTCCAAGATTTCTCATGTTACTGATTTCAAGTTTCATACCATTGTGGTCAGAAAAGATACTTGATATAATTTTGATCCCCTGAAATTTGTTTAGATTTGTATTGTGGCCAAACATATGATCCATCCTGGAGAAAGTTCTGTGTGTACTTGAGAAAAATATGTATCCTGTTACTGTTGGATGGGATGTTCTGTATACGTCTGTCAGGTCATAAAGTGTAGTTCAAGTCCAATGTTTCCTTATTAATTTTCTGTCTGGATGGTCATCCATTATTGAAAGTGGGGTATTGATGTCCCCTACTATTGTTGTATTATAGTTTCTATCTCCCTTCAGATATATTAATATTTGCTTTATATGTTTAGGTGTTTCATTCAATGTTGGACACATTTGTTATATCCTTTCGATGAATTGACCCTTTCATTGTTATATAATGTCCTTTGTCTCTTTTATTGCTTTTGACTTAAAGTTGCTTTGTCTGATGTAGGTGTAGCTACCCTCTGCTCTCTTCTGGTTCCATTTGCATACAGTATCTTCTCATCCCTTCATTTTCAGTCTATGTGCATCCTTAAGAGAGAGCTGAGTCTCTTGTAGGCAGCATACAGTTGGGTACGTGGGTCTTTTTTTAATCCATTCAGCCACTCTGTCCTCGTATTAGAAAATTTAACCCATTTACATTCAAAGTAACTACTGATAGGTGAGAACTTATTACTGCCATTTTATAATTTGTTTTCTGGTTGTTGGGGATGTATTTTGTTTCTCCCTGTCTTGCTGGTTTGTAGTTTGCTGTAGTGGGATGTTATGAATAATCCTTTCTATTTATACTCTGTGCATCTACTATAGATTGTTTTCTGGTTACCATGATCTTTATAAAGAAAGACATTCGGCCGAGCATGGTGGCTCAAGCCTGTAATCCCAGCACTTTGGAAGGCCGAGACGGGAGGATCATGAGGTCAGGAGATCGAGACTATCCTGGCTAATACGGTGAAACCCCGTCTCTACTAAAAAATACAAAAAAACTAGCCAGGCGAGGTGGCGGGCGCCTGTAGTCCCAGCTACTCGGGAGGCTGAGGCAGGAGAATGGCATAAACCCGGGAGGCGGAGCTTGCAGTGAGCTGAGATCCAGTCACTGCACTCCAGCCTGGGTGACAGAGCGAGACTCCGTCTCAAAAAAAAAAAAGACATTCACATTGTCGTATTCCAAAGGCTTACAACTAACTTGGTAAGGATGTGAGATTCAAAACTGAGAAAACAAAAACAAAAATTGTCAAAGAAAACAAGAAGTTTCAAGGATCCATTTAAGCAGAGTGTATTACACCTCCTGAGTAGGAGCCAAGTTTTTAAGGTAGCTAACTAAGGGTAGGTTCCTTATTTAGAAGATGTATGTTAAAATTAAGAACTACAATCTGGAATCCTTACAGCATCTGAAATTTGCAAAGTGTGTGTGTGCGTGTACACGTGTGTGTGTGTGTGTAAATTAAATGGCATAAATAGCATCCTACATTTGGCACATTACTTTTTATTTTCAGACTATCCTTTGGGATAGATGAAGGGTTCCTCTGAATCATATTTTATAAATTTCTTGGCTGCCCAAAAATTTCAAGAGGAAATTTCACTTGGTCAAAGAACTTAGGATGGAAACTCACTAGCCTGCTGACACTGGTGAGGCACACCCACCAGAGCTTCAGGGTAGAACAGCTGTTCTTTGGACTATTTGCTGTGGTAGGAGTAAGGAATTTGCAGAAAATGTGTTTGGGAGGAAGAAGTGGTCTTTGCCATGCAGTGTAAGCCTACATTTTCCTTTTTCTCATTTTGCAAGTAACATTTTGCTGGCATTCTTCTGTATGCATTTGTTACTCAGCTATTGATGTATCACCCAAATACATAAAAACAAAAGCATATTTTGTATGTATACCTGAAACTTAAGATCATCTTCCTGGTAATCAGCTCTTAATTTTTACTTCCATATATATATATAGGAAGCAAAAAAATATACATGATTATATATTTTATATATGTATTATATATTATATATACATAATATACATATAATTTTTTTTTTTGGAGATAAGAGTCTGGCTCTGTCACCCAGGCTGGAGTGCAGTGGCACCATCTCAGCTCACTGCAACCTCTGCTTCCTGGGTTTGAGTGATTCTCCTGCCTCAGCCTCCCGAGTAGCTGGGACTACAGGTGGGCGCCACCATGCCTGGCTCATTTGTATTTTTATTAGAGACAGAATTTCACCATGTTGGGCAGGCTGGTTTTGAACTCCTGATCTAGGGTGATCCACCTGCCTTGGCCTCCCAAAGTGCTGGGATTATAGGTGTGAGCCACCGTGCCCAGCCTACTTCCATATTTTTAAGTAACCTAAACCTTGAGAAAAAATTTAAGGAATCACTAAGCTTGAACTTTCAGATCAGACTTTCTCTCTATTCCACATTAAGAAACCCTCTGGAAACTATATCTGAAATGCTACTTACAGCTGAAGCCACTTCCCAAGCCTACTCCCACTACCCTAGGTCAAGTGTTCCTACTGTGTCAGCACCATAGCTATGCCAATTTAAACGTTATTCCTGTGATGGCCAAATACTTTCAGTCTCCTGGGCATGTGGGAGGATTGCACTTCCCAGCCTCCTTGTGACTAGGTGGCTCCACATGACTGGTTTTGGCCAGTGAGTTGTGAGAAATGGCACCTGTCACTTCTGGGCCACAGCATTTCATTGCATTTTCCCTCTGCACACAACTGGCAGCTTTTTGATAGTGGGGTAATGGGACAAGGAGATACGGAGCCATGCCTCTAGCCAACCCACAGTGGACAATGAATGTGAACAAAAAATGTCTTGTGATAAGCTATTTAGACTTAAGGTCATAACCACAGTATAACCCGACCTATCCTGATTGATATACTCCATCCTAAACACTGCTACCCATTAATCGGGTCTTATCACTCACCTGTCCAAATGACTACCTCTATCAGTACAAACCCCTTCATTCTATCATTCACAGTGCTTTTTTTTTTTTTTTTTGAAATGGAGTTTTGGTCTTGTTGCCCAGGTTGGAGTGCAACAGTGTAATCTCAGCTCACTGCAACCTCCGCCTCCCAGGTTCAAGTGATTCTCCTGCCTCAGCCTCAGAGTAGCTGGAATTACAGGCACCTGCCACTGCACCCAGCTAATTTTTTATGTTTTTAATAGAGATGAGGTTTCACTATGTTGGCCAGGCTGGTCGTGAACTCCTGGCCTCAGGTGATCCACCCACCTCGGCCTCCCAAATTATGGGCATTACAGGTGTGAGTCACCATACCTGGCCTCATTCAAGGGTTTTTCCAACCTGGCCTAAGCCTATTCTTTCAGGCTTAGCTCTCACTTCTGCACTCAAGAGTATATGGACTTCCTAAGAATTCAGCATACCTCACGTTATACTCTTCCTCAAATGCACACACCCAGCATCTACAACTAATGAAGAATGGGCAGAATTTATGTCCCAGCATGATTTTTGTTGAGCATTCACTGTTGATCCAAGTATTAATGTCTTTCATTAATGGCTAAGATTTTCTTTTCTTTTCTTTTTTTTTTTTTTTTTTTGAGACGGAGTCTTGCTCTGTCGCCCAGGCTGGAGTGCAGTGGCACGATCTCAGCTCACTGCAAGCTCTGCCTCCCGGGTTTACGCCATTCTCCTGCCTCAGCCTCCCGGGTAGCTGGGACTACAGGCGCCCACCACCTCGCCCGGCTAGTTTTTTTTTTGTATTTTTTAGTAGAGACGGGGTTTCGGCATGTTAGCCAGGATGGTCTCGATCTCCTGACCTTGTGATCCGCTCATCTTGGCCTCCCAACGTGTTGGGATTACAGGCTTGAGCCACCGCGCCCGGCCAATGGCTAAGATTTTCTACACTATCTTCCCAGTTCTCTCTAGTCCCCCTTTCTGGAACTTCCGTTAAAATGAAGCTAGATCTTCTCATTTTGTTCTTGATTCCTAACCTCTCTTTCATATTGGAAATGTCACTTTATCTCTGTGCTGAGGCTAATTTTCTCAAGGGCTATCTTCCAGTTTACCAATTCCCTCTTCAGCTGAACAATCCAGGTTTTCCCCCAGGGTTACAGCATTGTGTAGTGTTTTTCTGGACTCTAGATTTTAGTTTCTTCATTTTGGACCTCTGGATATTTTTAAAAACTTTTGTTTTCTCACCTATGCATTTAACAGGTGTTAATTTTATATTAAGCATCTCTGGGTACTTAAGAGTAGAAAGACTTTCAGGTTATTTATCAAGTCATAGTGCCAAAAACAAAAATTCTGTATCATGTTTTGTACATACTTTTTATTTGTTGAATAAATGAATATTTGTCAATATGTACATAACCACATAGAGCGAGCATTAGATTTAGAAAGCAAAATATTTGGGTTCTAATATGCAAAGCCACTTACCAGCTATGAGGGCTTCGGCAAATAACTGAATCTGAGCTCAGCTTCCTCAACTGTAAAAGTAGGTTATTCGGACCTATGTGGCTTACCACACAGGCTTATTGCAAGGTTCAAATGCAGAAACATGAAAGTGCTATGAATACAACTTAGAGCAATACAACCATAACAAGTAACAGCAATGGAATTTCAAGCTGAAATTCACACCCTCGGATTGTACCGATGATACTGATGGAGTCAACGAGAAAGTGACAAAATAGCCGATTACTAATGAGAACGAATATGCCATTCTTCTGAGTGGGAAGAATTCTGCAACATCCTGTAGCTTGTCCCTGCAATTAATCACTTCCCAAGCTTCACGAAGATGTCAGAGACCCACCGTCAATAACTCTCTCACAGAAGCACAAGGGCCAAATGTCCCACGTTTATTTACATATGAAATGTGTTTCATACAGTTATGATGGATGGAGTGCATAACACCTGACAGCAGCAAGACCTTTCGAGGAACCGAACGTTGACTACAGTATATCATGCAAGTATCTATATATACACAGAAGAATTCCTTTTCTTAAAAAAAAAAAAAAGTACAAAACATGTTCAGGGATAAATACAAGATATAAAATGCAAAAGAAAACACAAAACGAAACCAAAAAATAGAACTCTCTCAGAGAACTATAAACGGAAGGGACAGAAGAGTACCTCTGCTGCATTTTAATAAAGCAGAACTACCGACGTTAAATATACTCTTGAAATGGCTGAACTAAACCCGGGTGGCTCAGTGCTTAAGGTAACGGCCAATTGCAATACACAGGCGGCTGCATTGATAAGTCGGTGGTGGAAGTTGTGCATCCCGACTCTAAGTACCAGAACGTTTGGCAGTAGCACCCAGACCAGGAAACGCCAACTCTTTTGACAGCAAAGGGTTAAGTCAACTGATTTTTTTTCTGTCAAGAGCCAGAGAAATACTTGATATTCTTCGTTGTGTTTCTGTAATAGTTAATAAATTACATGACAAAAACCTGACTATAGAAATCTATTGGTCTAACTACGTATTTGTAACTTTTATAGTAGTCCAGCCCTTTCGTTACTTTCCCTCCTTGTGCTCTTAAAGCCAGCCTTGCAGATCTGCCCAGAAAAAAACAATAGCCTTCCCCATTCCTCAAAATAGAATTGAGGAAATCAGCATTCCTTATTAGATTCCTGGCTTCAGTTTTTATCCACCCCTGGGAAAGAAGCGACCTGCAAGGCTACTTTAAACACCCTTCGGCGTGGCCTGAAGACAAAGGCACGCCCACAGTGGAGCGCAGTTGTCTCAAATGTGAACTCACTCCCTCAGGGCAGGCACATCGAGGAAGTGCTAAGACACTTAAAAGTTCCTAGTGTTTTTGAGATCCACAATTACTTACAATTTATGTAGTGAATTCTAAAAATTAAAAACACTAAAAAAGGCATTATTTTAGCCTGTAATTAGTTAACCCATTCAAAATCCAAACATACAAAATGGTTTATTTGAATTCAGGAACTGCCCCTGTTACTAAGAACTCTGTTTTAAAGAAACAGTACAAAAAGAAAAATTCTAACCCAAAACAACTCAAATGGTTTTCCACTAAATACTGATACAAACATGTAACAAAGAGTAGAGTATAAAAAGTTATTCATTTAAATATATACAAACTCTTTGAAACTCAAATACTGTTTTAATACTTATCGAGGATACATACGACGAGGTGAAGGAAGGTACGTTGAAAGAGAATATATTGCAACAGCCTAGACAGTACTGTTAACTCTATTATACTGCAAACCTTTTGTAACAAAAATGTCTTTTTTATTCCAATGTGGACAGGGATTTTCCTCATGGAGCATCTGTGGCTATTTCTCGGCTGAGCTCATCCTTTTGGATTTGATGAAGGCCATGCCGTGTGTCCGCATGTGAGTATTTAAGGCAGCTTCAGTTTCAAAAGTTTTTGCGCACACTTTGCACTTTCTGTCTGACACGGCGCCATCGGGGGATTCATCCTCGTGGCTGGGTTTGTTCTCCTGTTGGTTATCTTCCCCAGCCCCATTCTGCTTGGACACTGGCTGAGGTTCCTTTAACTTGTGTACGATGAAGAGGTGCCTGGATAAAGAGACGTGAGACGTGTAGCAGAGGCCACACTCCCGGCACTGGTAGGAAGAACCATCGGATTTGTGCTGAGGGATGTGTTCGTGGAACTGCAGCAGGTTTTCGGTGGTGAAGCCACACACGGCACACTTGTGGACCTTAAACACATTGATTTTCAGCTTTTTCAATGGTTGAGTGATGGCTCCTCGGGGAGGCCTGAACTCCAGAACTGGTTCTTCCAACTTCCGCTTGGGACTGGGGACCTTTCAGGGAAAGAGAGCAAATGATACGATTGAAAACCATTCTTCCCGATGGCTGATAAATGATCGGTTCTCTTACTTTAGAGCTGCCAGGAAAACAAGTGCTGAACGCTTTGGGATTTAGGGGCTTTAGAGCTGTGTGTCTGCCACCCCACCCGGAGGCCTGCGCCTTTCTTCCACTCCAGACAGAAACCTACCAGCTGTTGTTACCAGGTACTGCTCTGGCCAGTGGGCACAGCAGTGGACAGATGAGCTCCTAGCTTCCTGGGATTTGTTACAGCGGAGTTAGATGAACAGAAACACATTAGAAAATATGCAGCACGTCAGACCCATGACAACCAAGCAGGGTGGGATGGAGGCCATGGGAAGCAATGGGGGTGTGTGTGCAGCTGCTAGGTGATGTAGTATGGTCAGGGACAGCCTGGTGCCAGGTGACATTTGAAAAGAGACCTGACGCAGTGTGGGGAAAGCAGTCAGGCATAGGAAGCTGTGAGTGCCAAGGCCTAAGGTGGGAACAGGCTTGTGAGTGGGGGACAGAAGGGTGGCCAGAGCCAGTAGGAAGGAGTGCTCAGGGACCCCGCAGGAACCAGAGTCCGAGAGATGCGGAGGTGGACTGTCTGTAACGCCCCTTGTGGGAAAGAGTCAGGATTTTGCTTTTCGACTGAGAGCCACTGGAAGCTTTCCCTACCCTTTCCTTCACATCATTTCCCCTGCTGCATCTGCCATTTATCCTTCCCTTCCAGGGCTCTAAATCCTACTTTGAATCCCCTTCCCAAGCCCATGTGTCCCTCCTCTCTGCCCCAGCTTTTCTGCTCTGTTCATGTGCAACTTCACATGTGGCCATGACCTGAAGCTACCTTTGCACACACTTTTTCTTTTTTCTTTTTTTTTTTTTTTGAGATGGAGTCTTGCACTGTTGCCCAGCCTGGAGTGCAGTGGCACTATCTTGGCTCACTACAACCTCTGCCTCCTGGGTTCAAGCAATTCTCCTGTCTCAGCCTTCCGCTTAGCTGGAACTATAGGTGTGCACCACCATGCCCGGCTAATTTTTGTATTTTTAGTAGAGACGGGGTTTCACCATATTGGCCAGGCTGGTCTCGAACTCCTGACCTTGTGATTGTCTGCCTCAGCCTCCCAAAGTGCTGGGATTACAGGTGTGAGCCACCGAGCCTGGCTTCACACATCACCAGGAGCACTTCAAGTATTGTATTTTAATGCCACACCAGTCTGACTTGTATTCTGATGAGGTTTTACTCAATGATTAACTCCCCGAAAGCACACATAAGCTTTTACTTGGTTACATTCCAGACCTAGCACAGCACCAAAGACAGGAGGGCTTTTTAAATATCTTTTTTTTTTTTTTGAGACAGTCTTGCTCTTTTGCCCAGACTAGAGTGCAGTGGCGTGATCTCAGCATACCGCAACCTCTACTTCCCAAGTTCCAGCGATTCTTCTGCCTCGGCCTCCTGAGTAGCTAGGGATTACAGGCGAGTTTCACCATACCCGGCTAACTTTTGTACTTTTAGCAGAGACGGGGTTTCACCATGTTGACCAGGCTGGTCTCGAACTTCTAGCTTCAAGTAATCAGCCTGCCTTGTCATCCCAAAGTGTGGGGATTACAGGCATGAGCCACCGTGCCCAGCCTAAACTCTTTAAACTTTTTAAGAGAAAAGTCCTGCGCTTGTCCCCCAGGTTTGAGTACAATGACTTTATCTCGGCTCACTGCAACCTCCGCCTCCCGGGTTCAAATGATTCTCCTGCCTCAGCCTCCCATGTAGCTGGGATTAAGGCGCCTGCCACCATGCCCGGCTACTTTTTGTATTTTTTGATAGAGACAGGGTTTCACCCTGTTGGCCAGGCTGGTCTTGAACTCCTGACTTCAGATGATCCGCCCGCCTCAGCCTCCCAAAGTGCTGGGATTACAGGCGTTGAGCTGCTATGCCTGGTCAGTCTGAATTTTTAAAACTGTAACTATGCAACAAACACTTAAAAAATAAAAATAAAAAGGGAAAGGCAGGTCAACACAATTTCACTGTAAAGCAAACATCTGCAGTGTTAGACCTTGGTGTCTTCTTTTATTTCTGTTTCCTCCTCATTGGTGGCATCTGTCATTTCTTTCAGGTCAGGGTCCTTGATGCCATGCATCAGCTGGACGTGCTTCTCCAGCATCAGTCGCTTGGTAAAGGTACGTCTGGAGTCTGGGCAGTGCCTGTGGGGTGAAAGGCAAGGAGATAACGCACTTGCTGACAAAATAAGCTCCTGTGGAAGAACTCATGGTTGAAGGGCCTCCCGAGCCATCATTCACACAGACAGGTCTAATGAGCTCAGTTCACACCACAGTTCAACACGCAAGTAGCAGTTTTGCTAGGAATGTCCCTTGATTTACAGGTCTAGATGGCTTTAATTTTAAAGGGAAAGGGGAAAATACTGCATTTCAAAAGTTTTCAATGACTCAGTATTCTCAGAATGAGCACCATGCTGAACACGTTAGTGTAAAGTCCCTCCTTGACTCCTTCGTGCTGCTGTTAATTATTCCTATCCTCTGCCGTGACAAAGACATGAGTGTCCAGCCCAAATGCCTCCAAGCACAAAAGCAACATGCATGTTTATACTCATGGTAGTTGAGTATGTGTGGTCACTCCGTAGATGATAAGCAGATCAAAAATCGTTTTTCTCTGAAAAATAATTGACCTCTTTTCTTTAATAAAGCAGGCCAAAGATAGTTTAGAAAACAAGTTGGCTGGGTGCAGTGGCTCACATCTGTAATCCCAGAACTTTGGGAGGCCAAGGTGGGTGGATCACCTGAGGTTGGGAGTTCAAGACCAGCCTGCCCAACATGGAGAAACCCTGTCTCTACTAAAAATACAAAATTAGCCAGGCATGGTGGTGCGTGCCTGTAATCCCAGCTACCCAGGAGGCTGAGGCAGGATAATCAGTTGAACCCAGAAGGCAGAGGTTGCAGTGAGCCGAGATCGTGTCATTGCACTCCAGCCTGGGCAACAAGAGCCGTCTTAAAAAAAAAAAAAAAACAGAGGTAATGGCCCTAGTCATTATGGATGCTATAAAACCAGGTATTAATAATGCTACTGCAGGGAAGGACAAAAAGTCTCTTGTGGTCTCAAATCTGCCTTCAAAATGGCTTCGGAGGAATTTATAATGATTGGCCCTAAACCCTGATGACCTCCTATTAGAGACCCTTGCAGGGCAGTGGCAGGAGCCAGGACCACCCACAAAGGATGGGGGCTCTCCATGAGGATGAATTTTTTGTTGGCCGTAAGTTAGTGGAACAATCCCAGCATTTTACGGTAAGTTCATGGGGAAATAAGCAAAACCTATCAGTGAAGCATTATGGGCCAGACCTCCCATTGTCATCTTGGCCCAGAGCATCCTTCTAAATTCTGATTCTTTTGATTTGGTCTCAACATATAGACTTTAAACAGCTTCAACTTCACTGAATCAGATGATTCCTACCCAATTATAACCCCCTGCAAATCTGACAGCCAAACTTCATGACTCTCCCGATCCATAGGGTCCATCTGGCCTACACTGACATCCATGTAACATTTCAGTGCTTTAGCCTCAGGGTCCTTGGCTCTCTCATGAGCCATGCTTTCTTCTTATCAACCCACTCCAGGCACATTCCAGTTGAGTGAGTGATAGACTTTCACTAATGATGAGATATATTCTGGTGTTCATGTATGAAGTAGCTGCTTATGACTGTCCACTGCAGTCTGGGTTGATGTTGGCCCACCCAGTCCCTTGGATTTGGTCACAGGCTGTCCCACCTTTGGTGGTGACTGCCCCCAGCCAACCTGTTTTCTAAACTATCTTTGGCCTGCTTTATTAAAATAGGTCAATTATTTTTCAAAAATTTCATATATTCATAAATATGAAAACATATCAGTAAATAGTAAAGTGACTACCTAATTTGTGGTAGACAGGATATGCTGTGACTGCAAAGGGCCCAGCCGAGGACTGAATCTGTGACCAGCCCTGAAGCTAGCCGAATCACCTCAGTGTGTGCAGAGAGACCATGTACTGCCAATCAATCGCTCCCCCAGGACACTCAGGGATCAGGCTGGGTGCCAGGGCTCATGCCTGTAATCCTAGCACTTTACAAGGTCGAAGCAGTGGATCACCCAAGGTCAGGAGTTCGAGACTAGCCTGGCTAACAAGGTGAAACCCGGTCTCTAAAAATACAAACATGAGCTGGGAGTGGTGGTACGTTCCTATAATCCAGCTACTCAGGAGGCTGAGGCAGGGGAATCACTTGAACCTGGGAGGCAGAGGTGGCAGTGAGCCAAAACTGCACCACTGCACTCCAGCCTGGGCAACAGAGTGAGACTCTGTCTGTCTCAGAAAAAATGTACATGAGATATGCAAGAAAATGCTCCTTTTTATTTTCGTATTTAAGTGTGACAACCCAATCCAAAAACTCTATGCCAAAACAATAATAGAAATGTAATCTAGCAACTGTGGAGCACAGCAAATTGATGGTACTACACGAAAAACCTTCCAGAGGTTCCTCCTGAGTCTTCTGACTGCGTCCCGTTAGAAACCAGGACTTACGAGCAGGCGTACACTTTCCTGATGCCTTTGTGCTTGATCCGGTTGTGCCGGCACAGGCTGTGGGACGAGCTGAAAGACTTGTCACACTGGCGGCAGGGGTGTTTCTTCATTTGCTGGAGGAAGGAGAGAAAGTCACTTAAGAGAATGAAAACAGATGCATTCAAACAATTAAGAACTCTTTTGTAACAGTTTAAATCATTATTACAGGTCCCCAAATCCAAAACTGAGTGTTGACATGACACTACACGTGAAAAATGTCATGCCTGACCTCATGTGACGGGTCACAGTTGGAACTGTCTCATGCACAAATTTAAAATTATTTTATAAAAGTACCTTCAAGCTATGTATATAAGGTATATATGAAACATGAACAAATATCACAATTAGAGTCCCAAGATATTATGTATATTTGAATATGCCGAGATCCAAAAACATCTAAAATTCAAAACACTTTCAGTTTAGGGATACTCAACCTGTATTTAGGAATACAGTAACAAAACCAGAAAACTTTAAAAAAATATATAGTAAAAATAAAATTGAGGACAAGGCTGAGGTAACCATGACGGGGCTAATTTTAGGAGGATCGGTTAAATTATCATAAGGGTAAAAAAAAATTCTCTCTCAAAAACACAGGTTTTTGATTCAACACAAACATCCAGGTATTTGAAATAACATTATATAAATCTTTTACTGAAAATACATGAAAACGTATCAGTAAGTACTAAGTAAAGCCACCACCTAATTTGTGGTAGACGGAATATGCTGTTTTATTTAGTATGCCATGTTAAATGAAATCTCTGGCTACCCTTTAATGACGAAGTAATTATTCATTATATAAGGCAAGTTTTCTAGAAGGATTTTTGTTTTAAATAATATCACTTGATCATCTCAAGAACAGATAACTTTGGAACAATTTTAAGGAGGCTGCCTGCTGGTATACTTAGCGGATGAGGGAGAGACAGACAGCAAACGCTGTCAAGTAGATAAGCTGAATTTTCTGATGTTTAAAAGTTTCCCACTCAGGCTGAGATATGTTAATTGAATGTATCTCCATGCAGAACCTTTGAGGTAAATTAGTGGCTTAACTTTAAAACAAATTCTTTGGTTATGACATGCATAGCAGTCTAGAACTAAACAATGTCATATCACAAGGAAATTAAAGAGCTGTCAAGCCTCATGAATGGAACAAAATCTGGCTCTAAACTCATTAAACACTGAAGTAGGAAGAAGTTTTCATGTGAGATAACATCAAGAAGTGATTGCAATCTACATGATAAAGAAATGATTACATTTTTTTGAGATTGAGTCTTATTCTGTTGCCTAGGCTGGAGTGCAGTGGTGTAATCTTGGCTCACTGCAACCTCCGCCTCCTGGGTTCAAGGAACTCTCATGCCTCAGCCTCCCAAGTAGCTGGGGCTAAAAGCGCCCATCACCACGCCCGGCTAATTTTTGTATTTTTAGTAGAGACCAGGTCTCACCATGTTGGCTAGGCTGGTCTCGAACTCCTGCCTGAAGTGATCCGCGGACCTCAGCCTCCCAAAGTGCTGGGATTACAGGTGTGAGCCACTGTGCCCAGACTGACTACAATTTTCAAAATCATTTTCTCATTAACTGCTTGACAAACATGTCCTCGTTCAAACCGGCAGGCAAATCGGAGTGGCTGAGTCTGGCCGGCAGCACCTAAGATGAGCTGGCACCTGGTCTCTGCCTCATGAATCACAGGACCTGGGGAAAGCCACTCAACCTGCAGGAATGTCCACTCCCACCCCTGTGAGGTGGGCTTGCAACAGTGCCTGCCTCCCAGGATGCTTCGAGAACACCAGGACAATTAACAAAGGGGACAGGCAGCGTGGGACACACCAGTCAGGAAATGCTCTTGTAATAGTCAAGTTATGCATCCAACTTCCACTTAAAAAGAGTAGAAAAATACTGCCTTTTAAATAAACCAAATCAGTCTGGTAGATATTCAAAAGCATCTTGAATCCAAAGGAGAAAATTTCTTCAAGTTAAAAGTTATACCAATGCTGTTCATCTCTGGGGGAAACAACAGGAGAGAGAACAAAGCAAAGAAGCTGGTGCCACCCAAAAATATTCTTAAAGATTTGATTACACAAAATAAGCCAAGAGCAATCCCTAACCTTTTGGATTAGCATTTATGCAGCCAAAGAGTGAATAAGAGGTAACAAGCCTTTATTTTAAAGCTTTAAAGTCATGAGCAATAGTTCTGTATTTCAATAAAGATATTTAAAAATCTAGTACCTAATGCTTTCTACATTTTCTACATATAAAAATCAACTGGGGCCAGGGGCAGTGGCTCATGTCTATAATCCCAGCACTTTGGGAGGGTGAGGCAGGCGGATCACGAGGTCAGGAGATCGAGACCATCCTGGCTAACATGGTGAAACCCCATCTCTACTAAAAATACAAAAAATGAGCCAGGCATAGTGGCGGGTGGCTGTAGTCCCAGTTACTCAGGAGGCTGAGGCAGGAGAATGGTGTGAACCCCAGGCGGGTGGAGCTTGGAGTGAGCTGAGATCAGGCCATTGTACTCCAGCCTGGGAGACAGAGCAAGACTCCGTCTCAAAAAAAAAAACCAAAAGTTAGCCGGGCATGATGGGGGGTGCCTATAATCCCAGCTACCCCCCGCAGGAGGCTGGGGAGGAAGAATTGCTTGAACCTGGGAGGCAGAGGTTGCAGTGAGCCGAGAAGATTGTGCCATTTGCACTCCAGCCTGGGAGACAGAGCAAGGCTCCATCTCAAAAAAAAAAAAAATCAACTGAAAGTCAAGACATCTTTCTAAAAGCAAGACTGCTTCACCAAAACAAATTATAAAGAAAAAAAACGTATCTAACAATTCAATAGGGCAAGAGACCCCACAGAAAGGAAAATTAGATTTCCTATTAAGGTGACAGGTTTAATATTCTATTTCTTCTTGTGTAGTAATATTAACATCAAGACAATTTTAATACGGAAATGCCAATAAGAAAACCCTAAGGTAAGAAATGAAGAAGAGCTTAGCAAATCAGTAGCTATTTTCAAAAGATGAATCAATGTGTGAGAGACATCCTTCTGTTTCAGCATCTTTATGAGAAATGCAGAAATGAACTCTGCAATTCAAAAATAAGAGCAGGCTTTCCAATTCACTGGTGACAAGAAAATGAGGTTTAAAACACCAGTTTCCGGATCAAACCTGCCTGGTCACAATTACCTAATGACTTTCTTCCTCTGTTAGATTTTAAAAACAAACTTACTCAAAGGTGCTTTCCCAAATTTATTTTCCTAACTTCTGTTCCTCAGTATTACTAGCTCCTTCTGCTTTTGTAAGTTTAAAAAGTGGGAAAACGGCATTCCAGTGTAAAGCCACCACCGTTTGCTTCCTCCCGGCTTTACTGTACTATAAGCTGAGATTGAGGGCTTTGAGTGGACTTTTTAACAGTTAACTAAGATCAGAAAAGGAACATGTCTTCCTACTCAGTTCCGAGTTACTTTGTTTTTAAATAGAACTCTTTAAAGAAATAGTGAACTGATAAGCTGGCAGGGTTCCCAAAGTTTTCAACATAAAACTTTTTGAGAGTAAAATATCAAAATAAACACTCGGGTACACTTCCTAAAATTTCTTCCTCCTCTCTCATTTTTGGCTTTCATCTTCGCAGCTTCAGGGAAGCAAGCATTAACCCCGCCTCCTTTTCTCCAGTGATGGTGCTACGCGTGCTCTACCCCGTGCTGCTTCTGTGCTTGGGATGGTACTGCCTCGGCAAGCCGTTCTTCCTGGAGGGCACTTGGTGGACGTGTCTCGGTTTGCCATGGGGCTTCCCTCACAATCAGAAACTTCCCATTCTCATAACTGGTCCTTTCTGTTTCCCTGCTTACGAGTCTGTTTCCAGTGACTTTGGGGAAGTCAGAGGGAGAAAAGTCGTAACTTCATACCCAGATCTGGGGACGCATCTACATCTCACCTTGTCCTGGGAGTCCTGCCTGCATGAGGCATCTGCCTTGCGCCAACATGCAAGAGCCTCCTTAACAACCACCATGCAGCCAGAAACTCCCACAAACTTAAGACTGCAGAGTACAGGATTATCCTCCACCCTTGCTGACACATGCCCTTCAGCTCCATCATCACACCTTTTTATGAAAAAGGAAAAACCAAGCCAATTATATGATTTAAATATAGCACAGCAGCAGGCAGTCCCTCCAAAATTCACTCTTAAAGCTCTGACCCCTTCCACCGGGCAATCTATTCTAATGAAGAGACCGGCACACTTACTACAGCCCATTTCTGCCGTAAGGCAACATCTGTGCTCCTAAAAATGACCGCACTACGCAAAAATTCAACAATAAAAGCAGGGTCTCTAGCAAAAATGGAGTCACAGAGACAGCACTCAAGACTTTGTCAGTGACACATCAAATGAAAATATTAACCACATCAAATGGTTAAGAAATGCAAAAACAAACCACTGCACTTTACCTTGAAAAAGACCTGCAGTGAGCTTGTGGAGGTCAGAGGGTTACAGCTTGTGAGTTACTGTGAAGTGGGGCAAGGAGGCCAATCTTAGTGGAAGGGAAGCTTGCAATACCAGCTGTGGACGGCTGTGACCCACAGTGAGAGGGAGGCGCTGGTGAAATCGGGGGTGTGTGTGTTTGTGTGTGTGTGTTTTGTGTGCTCCTACACAACTCCACAGTATTCTGTAGTCACGTAGTATTTCTCAGGGATGAAATCACACATAAGCAAACATGAAATTCAGGTTAAGCTCCCATTATTCTGATAGATCAGTGGCACTGGAATAAATTTATATTTTCAACATAAGCATTATAGCGGAAATGACTGTGTTCAAGGTTATTCACTGCACCATCGTGGACAGTGGGTCCATCAAAGGAGAACTGGCTAAATACATGCATGCACTCATACAAGATGCCATGCTGCTATAGAAATGGAGGGAAGATCTCAATGCACTGATATGAAAAGAACCATAACTACTAAGTGGAGAAAGTACTGGTACACAAAATTATAGACGGAAGCTGTGTTCTATATTAGAAGAATGAGAACATATATGCACATATGCTAAACAGACTTCAAGATAAGAAACTTAGGAGTTAAAACTTCACCATATTCCTTCATATTGTTTAAATTTTTAAACCATGAGAATATAGCACATATCCAAAAAAATTTTGTTACTGCAAAAAAAAAATTGAGGTTTGAGATAGTTTATAAAATCACTTTTTTAAAAGTAGAGTTCTATGAATAACTGCCACCACAGTCAAGATATAGAACAGTTGTGTCATCCCCCAAAATTCCCACATGCCCCTTTATAATCAACCCCGCCCCCTCGACCCCGCTCTTGGCAGCCACAGGTTTGCTTTCTATCTCTGGTTTTGCTGTCTCCATTTGTCATATAAGTGGAACCATACAGTACACGTGAAGCTTTGAGTCTCGCTTCCTTCACTCGGCATAATACATGTATAATTCCTCCAAGCTGTTGGGTCTATTGGTATTCATTCCTTTTCTCTGCTGAGTAGTGTTCCAGTATGGATATGCCCCACTGTGTTTACTTGCCAAGTGAAAGCCATTTAGGTTGTTTCTAGTTTTTGATATTATGAATAAAGCCACTATAAATGTTTACTATAAACATTCATCTGTGAATATGATTTCTCTTGGGTAAACACCCAGGAGCGGGATTACTAAGTCATGTGTTAAATAAGAAACTGTCCAACTGTTTTCCAGAGCGGCTGTCCCCTGCATGTCCACCAGCAGTGGAGAGGAAATCCCACTGTTCTGCCATCTTTTAGCATTTGGCATTGCCACTTTATTTAATTCAGTCATTCTACAGGGTGGCCAGTAGTATTTTGTTGTGGTTTTAATTTGCATTTCTCTAATGACTTATTAAGGTAACAAAAAAATCTTTCTGGCCAGTCGCAGTGGCTCATGCCTGTAATCCCAGCGGCTCATGCCTGTAATCCCAGCACTTTGGGAAGCCAAGGCGGGCACATCACTTGAGGCCAGGAGTCCAAGACCAGCCTGGCCAACGTGGCAAAACCCTGTCTCTACTAAAAGTACAAAAATTAGCCAGGCATGCTGGTACATGCCTGTAATCCCAGCTACGCAGAAGGCTGAGGCACAAGAATTGCTTGAACTCGGGAAGCAGAGGTTGCAGTGAGCAGAGATAGCGCCACTGCACTCCAGCCTGGGTGACAGAGCAAGTGAGACACCATCTCAAAAAAAAAAAAAAAAAAAAAAATATATATATATATATATATATATATATATATATATATATATGTATGTATTTCAATCAGTGGGTAAAACACCAACTTATAGTAAGCCTCCTTCTTCAAAGGAAAAGCCTACTACCAAAGTTTTGTTGTTTTTTTAATTATTAAAGGGATGTTTGGGGCATTTTCCCTCCCCTATAAGCTCCTTGAGAACAGAAGCTATGAATTGTTCATCTCTGCATCCTTGGCATTCAGCATACAGAAAACAGTAAATACTTACTGTGGAAATGAATAAATAAACATTAACTGAACACAATTATCTACTTGGAAAACATCAGTAGGTTCTACAAAGTAATCGCGGAGTAACGAATTTAGGAGAAAGTGCTGCACACAGAGGAACTCTGCTTACTTCCAGCAAGATGGGCGAGACATGACAGTGTTTAAATACTGATTAAAAAAACAGCCTGTAATAAACGAAGAGGCTGAGGATAGAGGCGAGAGATGAATGAATGAGCAGGGAGACAGGGAGGGATTCAGACACAGGAAGAACAGCTCTTCCTGTGTGGCCAGAGCCAAGGCGTCATCCAGGGACAGGTGTGATGCTTATTAAAGTCAGGGGTGGGTGGGTGAGGAAAGGGCCTAGATATTGAGGGAATTCCTGCCCAGCAGCTTCCATTTTCAAAGTGAAGCACGTATGGTGCATCTAGACTTCAGACTCAAGTAACTGTGGCCTTCATTTTCTTATTTCTTTATCAAAGTAACAAATGCTTATTGCACAATGTAAAAGAGAAAAGATTGCTTCCAATCTCACCCATCAAAACAATCACTGTCAATTTCTAATGACACAGCCTTCCCATTTCTTTTCTGAATATACACACTGACGTGTATTTATATTTATAAAACTGATCTATATTATACACGTTGGCTTTTAACCCGATTCTTTTTCACTTGTAAAACACACATATCCACACACATTGACAGTTCTGTTTTGTTTTCTTTGTGTTGTTTTTGAGACAGAGTCTCTGTCACCCAAGCTGGAGTGCAGTACTGCAGTCTCAGCTCACCATAGCCTCTGCCCTGGGATTCACGTGATTCTCATGCCTCAGCCTCCCAAGTAGCTGGGATTGCAGGCATGCACCACCACACCTGGATGACTTTTGTATTTTTAATAGAGGCGGGGTTTCACCATGTTGCCCAGGCTGGTCTCAAATTCCTTACCACAGGCGATCTACCCACCTCAGCCTCCCAAAGTGCTGGAATTAAAGGCGTGAGCCACTATGCCCGGCTAGTTCTGCATTCTTTTTTTTTTTTTTTTTTTTTTTTTTTTGAGACGGAGTCTTGCTCTGTCGCCCGGGCTGGAGTGCAGTGGCCGGATCTCAGCTAACTGCAAGCTCCGGCTCCTGGGTTTACATCATTCTCCTGCCTCAGCCTCCCGAGTAGCTGGGACTACAGGTGCCCGCCACCTCGCCTGGCTAGTTTCTTGTATTTTTTGTAGAGTCGGGGTTTCACCGGGTTAGCCAGGATGGTCTCAGCCTCCCAAAGTGCTAGGATTACAGGCTTGAGCCACCGCGCCCGGCCTAGTTCTGCATTCTTAACAAGTGTATCGTATTCTGTTGCACAAATGAACCATGAATTGTTTATTTTCTATTAATGATTCAGGTTGTTTCAACTTCTTAGTAACTACAGATACAAATTTCTGTAATCAATTATTTCCCTTGTATGAATTATCGAAAGCAGTTTTTCTAATATAAAGGTTGTGAAAAATGTTAAGCCTCTTTAAATGCCAAACTGCGCTAAAGAAGATTCATTCTACCACCACTAGCACGTTCCCAAGGGAGTTTCCAACACCAGCTCTAGTCTTCAACTCTACCAAAGTGATAGGTAAACAGTCAAACAACTTTTTCCCTAAATGGCCAGACAGTATGTTAGGCCAGAATCCATAAGGTTTCTGTTGCAACTACTCAACTCTGCCCTTATATTTTAAAACCAAGAAGAGACAATAATAATTATATGAATGGGTGTGACTGTGTTCTCATAAATTATTTCCAAAAACAGGTGGCGGGCCCATGAAACACAGTTTGCTGATCCCTGACTGAGACCACTGTTTCACATTCAACAGAAGACAGAGACAAGTCTCAATCATTCAGAACCAAATTCATGTGAATTTATGTAGATGATCTAGCTAAAGCCAGTCATAACTATATGAATGTTTTGTTTTTCATGTGCCATGCTCTAAACAGGTTCTGAGAACCAGCACTACCACTGTCATGCGCCTAGATTACCAAGGTGACAACTTTGAAATAAAGAGGGTTAAACCGACGTGTGCTTACCGCTATGCTTATTTAAAACAACAAAAACAAAACCAACTCTCCGAAGTTCCTGGTTATGAGACTGTCTGGTCTGCTGATGACATTGTACAATTGAAAAAGCAATGACGCAAACAGTAACAAATGCACAAGAACAGAAGGCCAAATCCGGAGCAGATGGGAAAGAGACGGGTTGCACTGTAGTTTGAGCTTAGAGCAATGTCCGACACTCGGGCAGAGGAAAAAAGAAAGTGCTGAAGGAAGGCTACCTAAAACTTTCTAACAAGCTGCCAGCATCATGCCAATGAAACCCAGAAATGCCTGCCAGGGCACGGTGGGGCTACCAGGGGTATGCGCCTGCCACGGGCCTCTGCGTCCACCTCCACTGGCCAGTGGCGATGTGCAGCAGAGGTCTGGGGCTCTCACTGCAGACCCTAAACAGACCTCACATCTCTTCTCTGTCAGGGGACTCTTGGGTCAATACCCTCGTGCCATCCACTGGGTACTTCTTCATTAATCCTGACTAATCTTTACTGCCTCGCCTTCACAATGACTGACGCCCCGGAAAGGAAAGAGAGCTGACAGGTGCCTTGGGGCGTGCACTGCCATGGCCATAAACTCTGAAACATTCACCAGAGACCACCTGACTATGAAAAAAATCTTTGCTGCCCTATTTGTCTGGATCTGGCTCAACTTCATTCCCCTTCTTCTACTTGCAGGCATCTGTCCTACCTTTGAAACCTCCCTGGTTCCGAAGATGTTCATCTACAGATGGGTGACATGTTATTTCTCTTATAGAGAATCCAGTCTTCAAAAAGGGACCACTGGCAGGAATACACAAAATATTTTCTTCTAGTAGTTAAACAATCTTTTGGCCCTTTTTAATCACAAAGCAATTGGAACAGAAAAAGGTCACTGTGAAAGATTTTTTCCCCATTTAATAGCTAGTATTTTATAAAAGAACAAATATGGCTGGGTGCAGTGGCTCACGTCTATAATCCCAGCACTTTGGGAGGCAGAGGCGGGCGGATCACGAGGTCAGGAGATCAAGACCATCCTGGCTAACATGGTGAAACCCCGTCTCTACTAAAACTATAAAAAAAATTAGCCAGGCGTGGTAGCAGGTGCCTGTAGTCCCAACTACTCGACAGGCTGAGGCAGGAGAATGGCGTGAACCCAGGAGGTGGAGCTTGCAGTGAGTAGAGATCGCGCCACTGCACCCAGCCTGGGCAACAGAGCGAGACTCCGTCTCAAAATAAATAAATAAATTTCTACTCTACTCTACTAAAGACACAAAAAAATTAGCCAGGAGTGGTGGCATGCGCCTGTAATCCCAGTTACTCAGGAGGCTGAGGCAGGAGAATAGCTTGAACCCAGAGTGGGAGGCTGCAGTGAGCTGAGATCGCGCTACTGCCCTCCAGACTGGGCGACAAAGCGAGACTCCATCTTCGCGGGGGGCGGGGGGGACAAACATTGCTACATAATAAAAATTACCGCTTGAAGACTTACACAGACTCTTTCTAGTATTTATTTCCACAAACCAAAAGACAAAAGAAACTAATCATTCCTTTTAAAGATAATTACTGTTTTTATCAGATCAATTAAAAAATGTGTTAACAACATTAGAAAGTAAACAAGCAAACACAAATGTCAAAAAAGCTAACAGACCTAATGATGACACGTCACTTTCTCCAGTCCTAGCCCCAGATCATATAGAAACTTTCCAACTGCCTGAATGACCACTTTAATAAGGTCCCACCAGTACGTATAATCAACCATCATATCTGAAGGTGTAATAGAAAAAGGGCGGCGCACAAGTGACCCGTTGGAGTGTCCCAGGAAGGTGCTGTGTACCCAGGAGAGAGCCCCAGCTGCCGGGCAGCGATGAAGATGCTCCTCTGAGCTCCATGTCGGTGTTGACTGTGGTGCTGCAATGACTGGTTTTGAGGATACATGAAGAAAGGGTATGAGAGTGGAGCCCGTCTTCCTCCCTGAACCACCCTTCCAAATGGACATTAATGCGGACTTGCTGGATTTGGCAGACTGGACAGAACTTTCCTCTGTGCTGGTCTCACCCAGGTCCCAGCTCTCCTCCTGCCAAGCAGTAAGTGTGTGTTCTCACTCACAACTCAGGATGGCTGTGGAAAAGCCCACACCCCGAGGCCCAGGCACAAGGGCTAAAGTGCTCTGCAAAAAGTCCTGCAGTCCCTCTGGGTCTGAAGTTTTCCCAACTTAAAACTAAAGCGAGCGAGCATCTCCTTCCTCTCAGTTACCTTCTGGTGCTGTCTATCTTACAAGTCCTTATTCATTCAACCAAGCCCGGGAATGGCCTCTTATTTCCTTTGATGTCCCCATCTGTGGCTAAATTATTTTCTAGTTGTTTTGGGTTTCAAGGTAATGTCAATTTACAGACGGAATCATGTCCTAAATTCTTAAAATCTGAAATCTGGTCTGCCAGTTGGATTAAGGAACATATTTTCCTAAAGAAATTACAAACGACAGTTGCACTCTAGGCCAAGTCCATAACAGCCTCACCAGGCACTGCAGTAGAATCACAACACTGGACCAATGCAACAGAGACAAACCACCCTTTTCAGCACCGATTCAATGAAGAAACCTAGTATCAGTGCAAATCTGGGTTCTTCAAGGCATGAGAGATACGAAACTCCTCCCCGCCCCGCCACCCCAAGGGATCTATGTCTGTGCTCTGCCTGCCACGGATTCCAGGGACGGGGGGGATCCCTGGGTCCCAAGAAGGGACTTCAGGTTGAGAGAGGACAAGGGAGAAGGTTCAGGAAGGCACTGGCCTGGGTCTGCAAGAAGCCAAGGCTTTGCCATCAGTAAGCTTCCAGGTATGGGAGCACCACAGTGAGACAGCAGAACCCAATCTCCAAGCCAAAAGGAAAAGAGGGGCGAGGGGCTAGACTCGCTGCAGCCATGGGCACTGGAAGCCGAGCTGGAAGGAAGGTGCTTGTCTGTGACAGTGAGGGAGCTTAGTCTCTGCCTATGGGAATGTTTTTAATCCGAAATATTTTTGGCCAGGAAGTCCTGGTATATTCTCCCAAAGCACACAGAGACAGGCACCAAGTCTCTTATTTTTCCTGTCTCAGCAACAGCACCAGCCCAGTGTCAAGGGAGCCTCTACCTTCTGGGCCCCTTAGAGATAAACAGGAAAAGCCAGGGAAGGAAATATCTTCCTTGGCCTACAAAATAACAGCAGCCCTGTAGGCAATGAACTACAAATGTCTGAAGTATCTGTAAACATCTTAGTCACTGTGGTGTTCTTAAGCACCATGTTCTAACCCGTTATTGCCTGCATGCCTTGTAGGGCACTGATTTTTCAGAGACGAGTACCATATGTGCTGTACTTTGTGCGCAAAGATACAGCTTGGTATCCACCACTCAAGTGCTGTAAATGATTTTTTCTAACACATGCTTAATGAGCCTGCACTGAACCACTCCCTTTCAGCCGGCAATTCTGGCCAAAGGCTTGCAACTGCCGTGCAGCAAGGTAGAAGGTGCAAATCTATAGTAATAAAAAGTGGTGAGAGTAAGTAGCTACAGCCAGTCCTCAGTCAAACTGAGGTCTGAAGCAGCCTCAGCAACCCAGCAGGCCATGGGAGACCAAATGCCGTGCATTTCAATTAATTCCTTCCACGGTTTTTACTGAGCTCTGACTCTAACTTGCCAGGCTCTCCATGCCCTTGAGGAGATTATAATCTGTTGAACAACGGCAGAAAAAAAGGTATGGTAGAGGCAGCCACAGGTGCGCGGAAGGGTGCACAGCGGGCAGGGCGGGGATGGAGAGACCTGCTGGCCACAACTAGCTCACAGGCAGGCAATGCGGCAAGGAAAGGCACGTCCAGGCAAAAGGAACAGAAAGTAACAAAGACAAGGAAGAATGTGGCATGTCAGGAAACTGCAAGCAGCTCTGCATTGCTGGAACAAGCATCGGCAGGGGTCCGGGGGAGGAGGGGTGGAAAAGGAGGCAGGGTGAGATCACGGAGGGCTCCAAGGCCGCCTATGACAGTCACACTTCCAAGAGATGCTCTGGCAGCTGTGTAGGGTCTATCAGGGAAAGCTCTGTTATCTGACAATGGGTTCTGTTGGGGACCCTCCCCTGGGACCACCAGTCCCTAAATCCTAGCAGACTTTCAGAAAGAAGCCCACTGACCTGATTACTGGACTCAACACCTTTGCCTTACTATTACTTTGTGTTAATAATTTCATTGCACATCGTTCGATGTGGGGTTTTTATACTTAATATCCAATGGGATGTACATTAATATACTCTCATGCAGTGTCATAAGGTGCACACGGTAACAATAAAAAGGGTTAATAACGCCACAGCTTTTTCCTCAGACCACATAACGGGACATATATAAATACACATTTATAGCCCTTCAACCTTGTTTATAGCAACCTCGGGTGAGTTTACAGAAAAGTGCCTCCGACAGACAGACATCTGACCGGGCACCAACACGTCGCACTAAAGAGCACATCTTCATAAGAACCTGAAAAAAAAAAAAAAAAGAAAAGAAAAACCCTTTTCTGGCTATATACAAGATGTGGACTAATATTTTACAGTCTTATTTGTGTCACATTTTCAAAACACTGTGTTAGTCAGTCTTGAAAGGATTTCTTTTTCTGTCCCTAATGGAAAAATAATCAGTACATTTTAGAAATGGACACTGGTCACTCGTCATTTCATTTTCTTTCAATTTAAGAGGGCAAACCTTATGGTTCCTTCTTTGTATCTTTCAGTTTGTTTCAGTTCAGTGAAAACTGCCTGGTACTGGGGCAAGCTTGGGGCTTTCCAGATTCTTGTTCATGATCCAAAAATAAACAGGTTTGCTAAAACACATAATAGTTATAAAATATAATTTAGAAACAAATTATAAACACCAAGGCAAGCAATTTTAAGATAAACATTTTAAATGAAAGATAACACCCAAAGTAAAACTTCATGTTTTTTCTAGCTATTCTTAAAAATATGTAACACCTAAACTGAAATTCTTCTCCAATCTCATCTTCCTGTGAGGCAGCTTTTATAAACGCTCCAGCATTAAGAGCAAAATCCCCTAAATAGCTGATCGCTCAGCTTAATCCCTTTACAGCAGAACTTCTCAAGGAGAAGAGAGAGGGTAGGAGAGTAGGAGGGAACGTATGTGAGTGTGAAGGTAACACAATTATCTAGAGAAATTTAAAAATAGACTTCACTCCTACCCAGGTCCTACCCACTTCTCCACATCTCAAACCCCCACAACCAGACTCAAAAAAAAACCCTGATTCTAATTGTGCTCTCTCCCTTGAGAGCCTCTGCTTTAAGATAACTCCCGGAGTCAGGAAGGGACCTCTCCCTGGTGCATTTCTCCAGATTTTCGAGACTCTGCAGGAAGAGGCTCTGTCCCTCATGAGGCTTAGGCCCTGCTACAATCCATGCAGCCCCCAGATACATCCCAGGCAACTGCTAAATTCAAACCACTCTAAAACATTTCATTATTCTGCAGGAAGATTTGCCCGATTAATTAACAACACCATGGTGCTGTTAACAGCAACTGCAAGTAATTCCAGTAAAGCATCAGGCCCCAGCTAAGGAATGTAAAACCACGACACTCAGTCTTCCAGAACTACACACATGCGTCCAGTTAACGATGGCATAACCAACTTTAACCAAGATCGAACACCTAAATGAAAACGACTACATCAAAAGCAGCAATAAAAACTGGATGGAAGGTCATATTTGCTAACTGTCCCACATCTATACTGAAAGATTCAAGGAGACTAAAATTAAGCAGCTTTTGAAATGTCAGCTTTCATGCTGTGCAAACTGCAGAGTCTGGGCTAGAAATCTGCTTCTGCCAGGCTGCAGAACCCCGGGGTAAGTTACTGAACCTTTCTCAGGCTTCATTTCCTCACCTGAAAGCGGGATTCGTAACTGTCTCCCCTCAGGAGCCTGCTGCAATGAGATAGTAAGTAGGGTAATCCCTCAGACAGGGTCAGCCCCAGCATCCTTAACACCCCACCTTCCAATTTAGCCACGAGCTACCAAAATCACCAGTAGTTCAATATGTACTTTAATATGCTCTGAACCAAATATTTTCAACATCCTTTTTACAACACATTTATAGCCTTACATTAAAAAAAGGTTTTTATTAAATCAAGTGAAGGACTTTAGAAAACTACATATAGTAAACCATGTTAATAAAATATCAAATAAACTAATATAAATTGTAATAAAAATAAAATTGGTATTAAAAGAATTATAGATTTATATAGTATAAGAAATATATATTATATATAAGATACATATAATTACACATAAGAAAAATATTTAGAATATAATAAAAGTATAGGCCAGGTGTGATGGCTCACATCTGTAATCCTGACACTTTGGGAGGCTGAGGCTGGAGGATCACTTGAGGCCAGGAGTTTGAGACCAGCCAGGGCAACAAAGACGGACAACTCCCTCTGCCCCCAACTCCCTACAAAAAAATGAAAATCAATAAAAATTAGCTGGGCACAGCAGTGGTCACCTGTAGTCCCTGCTACTCAGGAGGCTGAGGTTGGCAGACTGCTCATGACCCGGAGTGTGAGGTTGCAATGAGCTATGATCACGCCACTGCATTCCAGCCTGGGCAACAGAGCAAGACTCTGTCTCAAAAAAAAAAATAAAATAAAATATATATATATATATATATATACACACACACACACAAACAAAATATCAATTCCAGTGGCCAAAACTGATGAAAAATAAGTTTCATAAAGCCAGCAGTGATGTACATTTCTAGCATGAATATACAAACTCTAACTTATGTGCCTTTTAATCACATGTGACACAAATGCAGAATCAAGTGAAAAGCCATCATTCTCTAACAGTCAACCAGAGATAGAAGAGAACATGCAACTGATTTAAAGATACTTCTCCTAAAACCTTGAGAGATCACAAATAAGTTCTAAGCCAAAAAAGAGAGGAGAAACTTTTTTTTTTTTTTTTTTTAATTTTACCTGTTGCTAGGGTAACAGGATTTTGGCAGGAAGTCAAAGTCACCATAGCTAAAAGATGAGTTTTAGAAGGATAAAAATCTATTATCTCTCTACATTTAGATTAAATAAGAGACTTTGTAGTAAGGCATGCCTAATGACAACAGGATGAACTCTAACAGTAAAAGAAAGAAAATGAAACCATCTGGTAATGAACTATGCAAACTAGATAGTATTTCAGTATTTTCATCCCCTTAACTAATGGCCATCACCACAGTACAGCAGGAAGACAGAAACAAGATGGAGATTAATGTTTTCTTTATTTCACAAAGTTCTCTAAAGAAGTTTCAGGGAGATTAAGAGGGGAAATTATGCCCTAGCACACATTTCATACGCACGGCTAGGTTCCAGGTTGTGTGGGTGAGCACTTCTAAAAATTTTTCTTTTTTTTTTTTTTTTTTTTTTTTTTGAGACAGGGTCTCATTCTGTTGCCCACACTGGAGTGCAGTGACAGGACTACGGCTCACTGCGGCCTCAAGCCCTGGGCTCTAGCAGTCCTCCTGCCTCAGCCTCTGAAAGTCTTAGGATTACAGGCGTGAACCACTGCACCCGGCCAGGTGGGCACTTAAAAAATTTATATACATATACATACACACACACACACACACACATATACTTTTCTTTTCTTTTAAACACTGTGCAAGTGAGAGTCTCTGCGAAGCTCCACAGTGAATCTGAGCATGGTGGTCCCAAACTGGGAAATGCAAGCTGATTGCCTTGCAATTCTTTTCAAAAGTAACAACAGCACACCTGCTTCAGTGGCCTGTTCATCTCTCCACACTCTGATCCTTTCATTCTCCCACTTTCCTTCACTGCCACTGCTGTCTGTCTTTCACCTACATCTCTGAGTGAACTGAAAGTGAATTTCAGAATGGAAAAGGCTACATAATAGCAAGTATTCCAAACCACCAAATCACATTAAGACATCCTAAAATCATTTATAATCAGGCTTTAAATTATATCGTACCGACTTATGGCCCAGCTATTCCTCTACTTACTAATGCTGTAATCTCCAACGTCCAGAGAGTCGTGTCCCCTGCCTTCACCACCAAGAGTGAACATTGGGTGGAGTCTTTAAACCAAGAGTGAACGTTGGGTGGAGTCTTTAAACAAATACACTTAGGATCAACCTTCCCCAAAACATAAACTCAGCAAAGGTGTGTCGGTGCTACAGCAGCCACAGTGAGGGCCGCAGCAATGAGCGTCAGCAGCAAGGACAGGTGCGCGGCAGATCCCAGGTGCTATGAGTGCTCCCGGCCCTGCCGCAACCCCGGAATCACCTGGAAGCTTTAAGAATGCCAGGGCCAGGTCCCATCCCTGGAGATGCCAATTAGCTGGTCTAGGGAGCACAAGTGTGCTGGGCCGTAGGCTCTCCAGGTGATTCTCGTGCGCAGCCACCGAGTCAGGCTCACTGCTCCCCCACAGCCTTCCTGCGGACAAGGACTTCTTCCCAGAAGTTCTGTTTGATCCACAAAGTAGATTAACTGTAAAACCAAATGCTTTCTACAGAGACTTGGTTAGTCCATGGAATGACTTTTAGACTGTGACTGGTTTAAAATATCCACCTCACACCAGCAATGGCTACTACATGGATTACCACTGGTAGTTTCCTTTCATTCCAGTGTCCGAGGAGAAAGGTCACATTGGCCCTAGAATCCATTTTTTTTTCTTTAGACGCAGTCTCGCTGTCATTCAGGCTGGAGTGCAGAGGCGCAATCTCGGCTCACTGCAATCTATACCTCCTGGGTTCAAACAACTCTCCTGCCTCAGCCTCCCGAGTAGCTGGGACTACACAGATGCCTGCCATCATGAGGTGGGGTTTCACCATATTGGCCATTTTAGTCTCGAACTCCTGACCTCAAATGATACACCCACCTCAGCCTCCCAAAAGTGCTGGGATTATAGGCGTGAGCCACTGTGCCCAGCCAACCCTAGAATCCATTCTATTCCATTGTTTTACAAGTGAGCATTTGGCCACTCCCTGAATACTTTCAGCAACAGGTAGGCAGACATTTCACTCACGCATGGCCCCAGCTGGTCTGGAATTATCACATGCTGGTCCTCACACAGAGGACATCTATCTGAAGACAGCTATCAAAGCTCCCTTTAACCTCAACTTCTCTCTTCCTCCTGCCACTGTTTCTAGACTCTCAGCATTCTGCTTACCCTCCTCTGCTAGTTGTCGGCATCCATCTTAAATTGGTGCAATGGAACCCTTCCCATCGTTTAGATTCACTGTGGCCACCTTACTGCAGGTGGCAAATAGTACTTGTCATTCCCTCCCCTTTGCGGTACACGGGGGAATATATTTGGGGCTGCTCACATAGTTCATTCTGGCCAATGACATGTGTTGTGCATCACACCCAGAATGACCAGGCGTGTAAAGACCAGGCATGACTCTCCAGTCTGTTTTTCAGTAACACCTACGTTAAGACAATGGGGCTGAAAGAAACAGCCTTGATCACTGAGTTACCGGTGGAAGGGATGACTGCCCCAGAGAAATGCAAACTCTGCATAGCAAACTCTGTATGTGCAAGAAATGAACTTTTATTGGATAAATCAATGGGCTTTGGGGGATTGTACTGCCACACAGACTAAGCAAGTAGTTCGCAAAGTATGGTCCCAAGATGAGCAGCATCAGCATCAGCTGGGGCTTGTCAGAAATGCAAATGACCGGGTTCCATCCCAGACCTGCTGAATCAGAAGCTGTGGGGTGGAGGCCAGCAACTAGCTGAACAAGCCCTCCAGTTAATTCTGATGCACACTCCAATTTGGGGAACCGCTAGCTAGATTATGTTGCCAAGCCAAAGGAAGGGTGTTAGCTCTCCTTGGTATGAATGCTACCTCAGCAGCCACAAAAAAGGATGGGTTGTAGCAAAACAGTCATATAAAGACAGAATACTTTTTCATAGAACTTAGCCATGTCTATCTCACATAATATCTGTCTACTTTTATTTTTTGTTGTTGTTTAAGTGAAAAGCTCTGCATTTCAGATCTGCCTTGTAAAATCCCTCCCAGCTTCTCTTCAGAAAGACTGAGGAAAATCTGATCCGAGATGGAAGCTTTCTCTCCAACAAGGCAGGGAGCCATGAGCCAGCTATCCATGCAGTATTTCATCCAGGCCCTCCTGCACTACACTGTACAGTATCAGAACAGACAGAATCTGCCAACAGTTTTGCTGAAACCCAGTTTCTGTCCAGAGGGTTATTCCACCTACCAACTGGTCCCTCTGTAAAGAAAAGGAGATTGATCCGCAATCACATGTTTTTAGTCTTCGCCTAGTTCTTTTCCCCAGTGCTCAGGCAGGAACCAGCTACTTCACCATCTGTTCTCTGAAATGGCTGCGCTCAGTAAGTTCAGACAGACTTTATCTGAAATCTTCAGAATCTACGCAACCTTCTCCTCTCACACAAGCAGGATATCTGGCCACAGCTCATTCTCCACGACATGCATATATTTGCAATCTCCCTTCACCCCATGTAAAGATGGAAAAGTGGCCCAGGGCAATGGCTCACACCTGTAATCCTAACACTTTGGGAGGCCAAGATGAGAGGATCACTTGAGCTCAGGAGTTCAAGACCAGCCTGGGCATCAGAAGACTTCATCTCTACAAAAAAAAATTTTTAAATCAGCCAAGCAGGCCGGGCACAATGGCTCATGCCAGCACTTCGGGAGGCCAAGGCAGGTGGATCGCCTGAGGTCAGGGGTTCGAGACAAGTCTGGCCAACCAACATGGCAAAATCCCATCACTACTAAAAATACAAAAGGCCAAGTGGAGTGGCTCATGCCTGTAATCCCAGCACTTTTGGGAGGCCAAGGCAGGTGGATCACGAGGTCAGGAGTTCAAGAACAGGCTGGCCAACATGGTGAAACCCCGTCTCTACTAAAAATACAAAAATTAGCTGGGCATGGCAGTGTGTGCCTGTAATCCCAGCTACTGGGGATGCTGAGGCAGGAGAATGAGGCTTGAACCCAGAAGGTAGAGGTTACAGTGAGCTGAGATCGTGCAGTTGCACTCCAGCTCGGGCAACAAGAGCGAAACTCCATCTCAAAAAACAAAAAACAAAAATTAAAAAAAAAAATTAGCCAAGCACGGTGGTGCCATGCCTGTGGTCCCAGCTACCTGGGAAGCTGAGGCGGGAGGATTACTTGAGCCAGGGAGGTCGAGGCTGCAGTGAACCATGACCATACCACTGTACTCCAGCTTGGGCAACAGAGACCCTGTCGAGAGAGAGAGAGACAGAGAGAGAGACATACAAACATATAAGACAGACAGACAGATACAGATGGAAAAGCAAACTTATTTATATTGGCTAAACCATTTCTTAGAGGCTTGCTGTCATTCTGGGACATCAATTCACCCTTAATCACATTGATTCCATTTTCTTTTGTTTTTCGTTTTTCTTTTCTTTTTTTTTTTTTGAGGTGCAGTTTCGCTCTTGTCGCCCAGGCTGGAGTGCAGTGGCACAATCTCGGTTCACTGCAACCTCTGCCTCCCGGGTTCAAGCGATTCTCCTGCCTCAGCCACCTGAGTAGCTGGGATTACAGGCGCCCGCCACCATGCCCAGCTAATTTTTATATTTTTAGTAGAGATGGGGTTTCACCATGTTGGCCAGGATGGTCTTGATCTCCTGACCTTGTGATCTGCCCGCCTCAGCCTCCCAAAGCGCTGGGATTACAGGCGTGAGCCACCGCACCTGGCCCTGATTCCATTTTCGTTGGAGAAAGCAAAGCAGGAATTAAACAGCTTTGCCTTCTCTTGGCCAAATATAAACATAACTTTCCTGAAAACAATGACCTATGCCTGTCCTCTTTCTTCACATTCTACAAAATGTCTCTATTAAATATACCTTCCAATATTTGAATATATTTCACAAGCTTTGGTGCATTCTAATTTTAACTCAAAGCATCTGATAAAAATCCATTAATAGCCAAATACATCACTACCTCACACTAAATAACTGAGGAGCCACTTTGAAGCTTATTACTTTCTTCTACCTACCATTTCCCCAATTATAGTTTCCCATGCTAAGTGATGATCAAAATACAGATACAGAACCTCTTTAAAATATGTTTGCTATCATTCTCTAGAAAAAGATCCAGGCTCCCAGAAGAAATGGTTGACTGCAGGGCTAGGGCAGGGAAAATAAAAGATGAACCAGGAACATACTATGACACCAGAAAGTCCTCAGAAAGGATGCTTGTCCGGAAGACACAGGGGCCAAATGAAAGCAATTCCCAATGCCACATCTAGGACCATTTAAGCAAAAATAATAATAATAATAATAATAATAATGATAGCAATGGATTCCAACCCATTGGATAAAATAAACATTCATAAATGCATACAGCTGTAAATATAAAACTGAGCTCATCTTTGCAGTGGAGTTCCAACTAATAAATGCAGAAGAAGTGATGGAAGTAGAAAGTCAACATTAAGTACTGTTGCAGGCAAGAATAAAGAATGGATGTTCAGATTAGTGAGTGAAAAAATGATGAGACACAGGTTCTATGCATAGTGTCAAAGTATCTTCCCACAAGATTAATTACAAAGGGGAAGCAGGAAGTTACAAGGGGGATTTCTGTGGTTAGAAAGCTAGTTAGGTACCTGAACCTAGACTGCAACTTGTGTGTATCTGTGACTAACACAAAGCCCCTTGCCATATGTGCAAGTAACAATCTAAAGAGAACTGCTTCAATCAGTGACCCCAGAGATACTCTGCAAGGCACAATGCTGTAAGCCACAGAAGACTGTAATAATAAAATGGATATACAACTTGCCCTCAAAGACTTCACTATTTACAAGGACAGCTAAAATCTGGCCATAACAAAACAATAATACCAACTTTAGAAAGTGCAATAAAAATTAGACAATACATAAGCATTTGAGAAAAAACTTTAAAAAGAGAAACTGATCAGTTTTTTACTGCTTTCTGTATATAGAATTTCTGTAACAAGAACTTCTTAAAATGCTGCTGCTTTAACTATTTTTCTTTTTTAAATAGCTAAAGTAGTAATTCAGCAAATTGTAGGTTTTAAGATGATTATGCCTTTAATATCTGAATAATATGCACTGAATATCTGTCAATTTTTTTAAAAGTATTTGACTTGATATTAGATTACGACAAATAACTGGAAAAAAGTTTAAAAACCACTGAAAGTGGATACTGACGATTCTTTTTTTTTTTTTTTTTGAGACGGCGTCTCGCTCTGTCACCCAGGCTGGAGTGCAGTGGCCGGATCTCAGCTCACTGCAAGCTCCACCTCCCGGGTTTACGCCATTCTCCTGCCTCAGCCTCTCGAGTAGCTGGGACTACAGGCGCCTGCCACCTCGCCCGGCTAGTTTTTTTTGTATTTTTTAAGTAGAGACGGGGTTTCACCGTGTTAGCCAGGATGGTCTCGATCTCCTGACCTCGTGATCCGCCCGTCTCGGCCTCCCAAAGTGCTGGGATTACAGGCTTGAGCCACCGCGCCCGGCCTGCGACAATTCATTTTTTAAAAAGAGCATCAGAGACATAGAAAAGCTACTGAATAACTAGCAGAGCCAGAACTAGGTTTTGGTATCTTTTTTTTTTCTTTTTCCTTTTTTTTTTTTTGACACAGAGTCTCACTCTGTTGCCCAGGCTGGAATGCAGTGGCACAATCTCGGCTCACTGCAACCTCTGCCTCCTGGGTTTAAGCAATTCTCGTGTCTCAGCCTCCTAAGTAGCTGGGATTACAAGACACCCACCACCATGCCTGGCTCATTTTTGTATTTTTAGTAGAGATGGGTTTTCGTCATGTTGGCCAGGCTGGTCTCGAACTCCTGACCTCAAGTGATCGCCTGCCTGCATTGGCCTCCCAAAGTGCTGGGATTACAGGCGTGAGCCACCAGGCCCGGCCAGTTCTGAATCTTTTTTTTTTTTTTTTTTTTTTTTTTTTTTTTTTTGAGACGGAGTCTCGCTCTGCCGCCCAGGCTGGAGTGCAGTGGCCGGATCTCAGCTCACTGCAAGCTCCTCCTCCCGGGTTCACGCCATTCTCCTGCCTCAGCCTCCCGAGTAGTTGGGACTACAGGCGCCCGCCACCGGGCCCGGCTAGTTTTTTGTATTTTTTTAGTAGAGACGGGGTTTCACCGTGTTAGCCAGGATGGTCTCGATCTCCTGACCTCGTGATCCGCCCGTCTCGGCCTCCCAAAGTGCTGGGATTACAGGCTTGAGCCACCGCGCCCGGCCCAGTTCTGAATCTTAAAGACAAAGCTACTGAATATCTTTACTTAATAAATGGAACTGTATACAAAATATTTCTTTTTAGTAAAGTTCTGGATGGGAACTGAGAAGGGGAAGAAAGGTCAAAAACAATTACCGAAACCCAAACAGCCATTTAAAATGAGTAGCAGTGAATTATAATTATTTTGACATAAATTTTTAACTTATGCCAGTTAAATTTACTCCTAACCTGAAATATTTACTCCAAACCTTATCAAAATAATAATCATACTAGAAGCAATAACACTAAAGTAATGACTGTACTGTGGTTGGCAGAATGCATTTAGATTATTCCTCAAGTTATATTTTATATATATGTATTTTAAGTCATAATTATGATACTAAAATCAAGTATACATTCAAAGTTCACTGGTTCAGAACACTGACATATTTATCATAATGCATAATAATATTTCATTGGGTAATCCAATACATTTGGATCTTTACAGTAACTTCTGGGCTGGTGGAAGTAAAAATGTATTCTCTCCTGAGACCTTTAGCCAAATATAATTTTTGATCCCTTATATGTGTATAGTGTATTTCATATTGATATCACATCTTAAGCCCATAAGGATTAGAGAATACTTATCACCTCATATACAGTTCTCTAGGTACTTAAACACAGGACACTGGAAGATCACTAAACATGTAACCATTTTAAAGAAGAGGAGGTTAAGTCTAAGAGGAGTTAGATGTCTTCCAAATTAGAACTCATTTTTGGTCTATTAATTCAAGAAATACTTTTCAACTAAAATGGAGACACAGATGTGGGTGCTATCCGTATATATACTGTACACGAGTAGCAAAGTTATAAGAGTGGTTGAATTTTCCCAAGAGAAGGTTAAATGTTTCTAGGACAGAAACCTGATGGGTATTCCAGTAATGGAGAGAGAACCCAGGAGACAGTGGTATTCCCAATAAGGGTAGAAAATGCTTTTAGAAAGAACTTCTAATCATGTGAAATACTGCTGTGAGGTGAGTGGAGGTAAAGACAGGAACACGTCCAACAGACTTAACAACAAAGGGGTCACCAGAGAACTGGGTTCAGTGATAAGGTGGCAAGCCCAGGGTAAATGGGAAGGAAAGATATAGACAGCAAGGTGCTTGCCTGGTTGTCTGAAGGAAGACAGAGAAAAGACAGCACAGGGGCTTTGAAGTCTGGGTGACTTGAGTATTCTAGGAAAGGAGAAATGAACGGAGATAGGTAAAAGAAGCTTGTAGAGGGGTGTTTGGAAGTGGGTGCTCCAGTATGATTTGGCGTGGTGGAACTCTCGCATTCAACACCATCCATTTCACTAGCTTATGAAGACGCTCCTCCCCTCTCCTTGCCCACTCATCTCCTCCATTCTCTCAGGAGGCTGAGGGAACAGGATTGAAACTACAATATAATCTGATGTGCCTTATTCCAAAGGCAGGGCCTCAACTCCTTCAAAGCGAATCCTAAAATCCTACTAAGCCAAACATTTCCATTCTGATGAACATCTCCATCAAAACCAAGGGCACAAGCATGCACACACATGCAATTCAGAGTGGGATCTCTGTGCAGGTCCAGAGCAAAGGCTTTCAATCAGTGTTACATTTCATCCCACCAACTTTTTTGAAATCATCTCCTCCTCTTATATCCTAGATCTAATCATTATCTCTTATGTAAGATAAAGATAGTTTTTTTAAAAAAGGAAAAGAGTTCTGAAATGTTACAAGATAGTTACAGAAATCTCATGAAATGAAAGGACTGGACTACCGGATGATGACGAAGGCCAGCTCCTGTTTAACTCTTATGTAGTCTGGTAGGGGTGCCAAGTGAAGACTCCCTAGAACCACCACATCAGACTGACAGCACCCCTGGCAGTGTATTTATACTGTAGATTATTAAAGTATTGCTCCTTAAAAACTACCCAGTATTTATAATGAACACTGTACAATGCTAGCAGGAAAGCCTAAGACTAAGATGATTAAATAAGCAACGTGCCACTAAAGCCAAATATATTCTGTAAGTAACTACTTTTTATATCAAGACATACTGTAGTGAGACCAAATACAATAAAAACATCTTTTTGCAATTTGTGAACATTGTGATCCAGCCATGTTCACAGGCCATTTGGATAATCACAAAGTAAAACATGTCAGTTTCATGAGTACCTCAAACAAGTAGTACAAATAAATGAGATTATAGAACAGTTCTTAGCACATTTGCTAGAACAAACTTCTCAAGGATGTAGTGTATACTAATTACAAAACAATTCCTATGTACTCTCTATAAAGGCTCACTATGCACGACTATTTTGTTCTATTGGCTTAAGTTAAAGCACTAAGATGACTTTCTTTAAAAATGTCATGTATCTGAACCCACTAATCAATCTCAGTATTAGGACTACAAATGAGACAAGCTGGTATTATGTTCCTCATGATGAAATACAAAAAGAATACAGCACCTATGACATATTCTTTTGTTGTTTTTTGGTTTTGAGACAGGGTCTTGCTCTATCGCCCAGGCTAGAGTGCAGTGGCATGATCATGGTTCACTGCACCCTGGAACTCCTGGGCTCAAGTAACTGCCTCGGCCTCCCAATGTGCTGGGATTATAGGCATGAGCCACCATGCCCACCTGACATAGGCTTATCTAAAAAATTCAAATCTAATCAAAATTCCAGGAATATGAGACAAAGAGGAACAAGTTAAACGGTGTCAAAAAGTAGCAAATTCTGGTTGGGTACAGTGGCTCATGCCTGTAATCCCAGCACTTTGGGAGGCCAAAGTGGGTGGACTGCCTGAGACCAGGAGTTCAAGACCAGCCTGGCCAACATGGTGAAATCCCATCTTTACTAAAAATATTAAAAAATTAGCTGAACGTGGTGGTGCACATCTGTAATCCCAGCTACTTGGGAGGCTGAGGCACGAGAATTGCTTGAACCCAGGAGGCAGAGATTGCAGTGAGCCGAGATCATGCCACTGCATTTCAGCCTGGACGATAAAGTGAGACACTTTCTCAAAAAAAAAAAAAAAAAAAAAAAAAAAGTAGCAAATTCCATGTTGGTTCCTAGTGTCAGCAAGTTAGAAAAAAAAAGTAGCAATTACCCAAATCTAGTAAAGTGAGGGACAACCTATATATAGGACAAACAATCCAATTTTTCTAAGAAATCAACCGTACATTAAAAAATAAACTGGAAGGAGGACTACGTAAAATAATGACACAACAACCAAATGTGATATGTGGACTTTTTGGATCCTGACCATAACAAATCAACTTTGAGACAATCAGGAAATGTCAATACAGCCTAATATTGTATGTAATACAGTATTAGATAATATTGAAAAATAATTTTGCTAATGTTATTAGGTCTAGTCATAAGTATTTTTAAAATTTCTTATCAGTGGGAGACATATACTATTTATAAGAGAAAGGATATACATATGTGACTCAGATTTTTCAGCGATCTTGAGTTACAGAGCTTCTACTGGAAGTAAAAGGATGTGGTTCCTCTTCCCACTACCAAACTCAAGGAAGAATCATGTAAGTTACACAAATGCTCCCGGCAGTGTTCAGCATTTCCACTGTCTTTCTCTGCTCCTTTCTCCCTTAGCTAGTACAGGGATAGAGGTAAATTCAAATGCCTTTAACCTTGGTTTACTATATTTCCCTTTCCTAAGCTATAAACATGAATGTGGTAGGTAATGTACCACATTCATGCACACCAGTCTGGAGGAGTGCATGTGAAGGCAATGACTAGGAAAACTACAGACTGAAGGATTTGGAAAGGTCCCTTTTACAGATAAAGAATTGAACACAGAGACACCAAGTGATTTTTAAGGTCACACCACTAATTACTGATAGAGCCAAGCCAAGAGCCCACATCTTGGAAGCTTGCCAGTCCAGTGCCCTCTCTGCACTCACCCGGAGCAGCTTTCATTCTTTACTGACCTTCCCGTGCTCCTTCCTCACGTGGGATATGTACACATCTCTCTGCATGAAGAGGCGGTCACACTCCCAACACGTCCACCCAGGACTGGCCACCTTCTTGGTTTCCATGGATTTTTTCACAGGAGATGGAGATTTCTTTTCCAATTTCTCTTTCCCATTCATGGATTTGGTGTCCTCTTTGTTCTGATTTGCTGAATTTTGAGTTGTAGGCTTAATGCTCAAAGGCAAGTTTATACCCAAGTTTGGAGGCCCTTCAATACTTTTCAATGTTCCATGCATAGACTACATTATAAAAAGAAAAGAAATATCTATCACAAATCACAACACTAAAAGAAAGCACAAGTATGCTATCTTAACACGTGGTACACATTTCAATACCATTTTATATTCATTCAGAAGTATTTCTTAATATATAAAGAAAAAAACCTAAGCTAAATATACACTTCAAAAGAGATAAAAGTCTGTTACAAGTTATGTATTTCTCTTTCCAGACGCTTTTTAAAGGCCTATATATTTATACCATTTTAAAATTCTTTAAAGAAAGACCTCTGTATTGAACACAAATTAATCCTGGTACTTTACCCTCCTGTAACAACCCAGAGTGAGGCCTCTCTACAACCAACCATTTCGGAACAACCCTCTCCTTTCTCATCAGCCTGGAAATGTTTAAATAGGCTAATACATTATTAGGAATTCAACTAGAACAAACTGACTTGAGCAAACATCTAAGATCAACACGTTAGTAAATAGCAAGCCTTTTTCTTTTCACGCCTTTCACATTCTTGGAATACTTGTAACAATCTGGGTTTTTGCTGGGTTTTGTCAGTAATTTTCATCTCCTTACACCTATCCCGACCCATCCTTTCTTCCTGATGGCAGCCAGGCTTGAGAACTACACACATTAGATACTCACGTCTTTTTAAACTGCTTAGCTATCTATTTTCATCAACGTAATAGCCACGAACAGCCATGTTCAACTTAAACTCACTGGATTTCAAATTTGAAAAGGGTAAAATTAGTGCAATTTGATTCTAAAGACCAGCTCACTTTGGTTTTTGTTTGGTATTCTAAAAGCATGGAATAAAAACAGAGGGATGGGGTGTATGCAGTGGCTCACGCCTATAATTCCAACACTTTGGGAGGCCAAGGCAGGAGGATCACTTGCGACCTAGAGTTTGAGACCGGTCTGGGCAAATAGAGAGACCCCACTTCTACAAAAAGATTAAGAAATAGCCGGGCATGGTGGTGCATGCCTGAAGTTCCAGTTACTCAGAAGGCTGAGGTAAGAGGACTGCTTGAGCTCAGGAGTTCAAGGTTACAGTGAGCTATAATCACGCCACTGCACTCTAGCCTGGGCAACAGAGCAAGACCCTGTCTCAAAAACTAAAAACAAAAACAAAAAAAGAGGGTGGAGGAGAGCAAAAACTAAAATCTTTGCCTCTGTATACAATATAAAATTTATGTTTGAATAGGGCCGTCTCTTCTTACTAGCAGTCAGGCTTGCAGTTAAACCATGAATTCCTGAACCTACAGAAAGACAACATGAAAAATCTTTCCTAAGAGGCTTTCCACACATCCGAGTTTCCCTGGGTCACAGAAACTGACACTGAAAGACCTCAGCTCCACATTCCTTCTTGGATGTTTAAGCCAGCCATTCCTTCAGGACACTCTCCATCACACCTTCTCAAGGTAAGGTCTTCTCTAAACAGTGCCAAGAACTAGCTAACCTTCTTCAACACCATTTTCCCCCAGAGGGAAACAGGGGTTCTATCATCTTCTCACTGGCTGAAGTCTCAAGGTCTACCCAAACAGGCAACAGCACAAGTGGCCCATAAACCAGGGGCTGAGGCGGGCCGGGCGCCTGTAATCCCAGCACTTTGGGAGGCTGAGGCGGGTGATCACGAGGTTAGGAGATCCAGACCATCCTGGCTAATATGGTGAAACCCCATCTCTCCTAAAAATACAAAAAATTAGCCAGGCGTGGTGGCGGGTGCCTGTAGTCCCAGCTACTCGGGAGGCTGTGGCAGGAAAATGGCGTGAACCCAGGAGGCGGAGCTTGCAGTGAGCCGAGATCACGCCACTGCACTCCAGCCTGGGCGACAGAGTGAGACTCCGTCTCAAAAACAAAAAAAACAAAAAAAACAAAAAAAACACAGAGGCACGCCGGGCTGAGGTGGATGTCTAACCATGTTCTTTGCAAAGAGAAAATCTGGAGCAAGACATGATTTCTTGATAGCCAAAAACTATGCCTTGCTTCATGCCCACCATGCAGGGTAGAAGGTTTCTGTGTTTGATTGCTCTTTTTCAAAAAAGAAGCAAAATTTTTCCATTTTTGACATTTAAAACCTAAAGAAAACAAAACCTAAATCCCTCTAGTAACTTTTTGTAAGTTTCTAGGCGAATGCATTTTTACTAACTGATAAGCTGACGAAAGGATAAAGTATTAAAGTATTCTTCTGTAAGATAACCTTAAAATGCTATAGAAATTACAGAAAAGAGGCCGGGCGCGGTGGCTCAAGCCTGTAATCCCAGCACTTTGGGAGGCCGAGACGGGCGGATCACGAGGTCAGGAGATCGAGACCATCCTGGTTAACATGGTGAAACCCCGTCTCTACTTAAAAAAAAATACAAAAAACTAGCCGGGCGAGGTGGCGGACGCCTGTAGCCCCAGCTACTCGGGAGGCTGAGGCAGGAGAATGGCGTGAACCCGGGAGGCGGAGCTTGCAGTGAGCTGAGATCCGGCCACTGCACTCCAGCCTGGGTGACAGCACCAGACTCCGTCTCAAAAAAAAAAAAAAAAAAAAAAAAAAAAAGAAATTACAGAAAAGAAGCAACAAGTTACATTGTAAGTAAAATTAAGACTATTAAGGCCAGGTGCAGTGGCTCAGGCCTGTAAATCCCAGTACTTCAGAAGGCCAAGGCTGGAGGATCACTTGAACCCAGGAGTTTGAGACCAGCCTGGGCAACACAGTGAAACCCTGTCTCTACAAAAAATACAAAATACAAAAACTGGCCAGGCGTGGTGGCACATGCCTGTAGTCCCAGCTATTTGGGAGGCTGAGGTTGGAGGATCACCTGAGCCCGGGATGTGGAGGCTGCCTTGAGCCCTGATCATGCCACTGCACTCCAACCTGGGCAACAGAGTGAGACCTTACCTTAAAAAAAAAAAAAAAGACTCTGAAAAGCAAATACCTGGGAATGGTGGCTCACACCTATAATTTCAATGCTCTGGAAGGTCAGGTGGGAAAACCACTTGAGACCAGACATTCAGCCTGGGCAACATGGCAAGACCTGCCTCATTCATTCATTCATTCATTCATTCATTCATTCATTCATATTGTCATTTTAAAATAAAGAAACAACTTATTTCTTTTCAAATGGATTTTTCCTTAGCTCCTATAACAATAATTAATTTGAACGAATGTTTGTAACTTGAAAGTTTACTTTAAATACAAATGGCAACATGGAGGTCCTACAAAGTAAATAAGTTTATATTTTGGTAGGAGAAGAAAATGACACAAATTGGATTAACTGGGCAAATAAGGCCCCATCTTTAAGTGAATATGTATGTGGAGAAAACTTGTGCCTGTTCTACTTCCTCTTCCTTCCTCACGAAAAACTGCACAGAACAGGCACAGGCAATGTAAATAAATAAAAAGAGCTAAATAGATCATCTTAAAAATTAAAAAAAAAAAAAAACCACCAATATGTCTTTAAAACTATGCTTACCCATCCCCAAACATATAAATGCAGGATATTTTTAAATGCATAGAACATACATGAAATGAGAACATAAGTGATTATTCCCACTGTTTTCATATCATGTGTCTTGCATAGGTTCAGATTAATAAAATCAATTATTTCCTCCTTGTGGCCACAGGATTTTACCACTCCTCTTCAGTTTCTATTTCTTATAACCTTGTATTCCTCCAAATTCACTATTAACACAAGGAAGACCCTAACCACAAAGTTGATGACCCGACTTCCAGATGCAAAGATGAGTTCCAGAAAGCAAATGCCTTAAAAGCCTCTTAAGAAGCAACTGCTCATTTCTTTTTTTGTTGTGGGCACATATATAGTATGTTAAAATATTTTGGTCTAATTCCAACATCCCTAAATTTTTCAAAGCAATTTTAAATTCTTCTTGATGTTTCATTAAATAGATATTTACTATCAAAATAATTATGTGATTTTAGCTAAAATAGTTAAAGTATCTTAAGAGGATTTTACTGTACTTCAAGTGAGAATGATGAAAGGCATCTCCCATGCATTTTATTCACCTGAGTAATGCCATCACCACCACTATCTTCACCTTGCCTAGAAGGAGACAATCTCCAAGATGTTCATTTGCATTAAGCAATTACTCTACATGAACTCACATATGTTCAATACAGGAAATGTCAATGATTCATAATCCAGGCATTTAGCCGACATGAGACCAGAATAATTCAGGGACTTTACTTGCTCTTCAAACTGAACTTTTTTGTATAATTTTTTGTTTGTTTTTGAGACGGAGTCTTGTTCTGTCACCCAGGCTGGAGTACAGTGGCACAGTCTCGGCTCACTGCGATCTCTGCCTCCTGAGTTCAAGTGATTCTCCTGCCTCGGCCTCCCAAGTAGCGAGGATTACAGGCATGTACCACCACATCCAGCTGATTTTTGTATTTCTAGTAGAGATGGGGTTTCACCATGTTGGCCTCAAGTGATCCACCTACCGTGGCCTCCCAAAATACTGGGATTACAGGTGTGACCCACTGTGCCCAGCCTGTATAATATATTTTTAAAAGAGCAAAACTAAAAGAAAGAGATTGAGTTCCTGATAATATGGGGTCTCTTGTTTCTCTGTTTAAAAAGTAAGTCATTTTAATCTCTGAAAGCCAATGGATATTATCTCCTAATCACACAAGGAAAAAAAAAAATGCTTAACATATTACAGCGGACAGTTAAGCAGCTAGAACTAAGCACTGGACTTAGTAAGCTTAAAAGGCTATAAATAGATTTCTGTGCCCCTTTTGGGGGCTGGAGAGTAAAATAGACCACACTGGATATTTATTCATTTCATTAACTGAACACCACTAGGTGCCAGGTACCATACTATATCCTAGATATTTAACAGTCCATTTACAATGCAATCTTTACAGAAAAGAAAAAAAAAACGAAACTAAAAGGTTTAGGGGCATTAATTACAATGCAAACCTAACCGCTTAAATAATTTCAAGGGAAAAAACCTTCATTTTTCTAAATATACCAATATTTGTATGAATTAGCATAATTCATCAGAGCCCTTGTCTGTTTCTAAGTATTAAACAATACCGAATTCTCAAGAAAAGGAAAACTTCGGCGGGGCGTGGTGGCTCATGCCTGTAATCCCAGCACTTTGGGATGCCAAGGCGGGCAGATCACCTGAGGTCAGGAGTTCAAGATCAGCCTGGCCAACATGGTGAAACTAAAAATACAAAAATTAGTTGGGTGTGGTGGCAGGCACCTGTAATCCCAGCTACTTGGGAGGCTGAGGCAGGAGAATCACTTGAACCTGGGAGGCAGAGGTTGCAGTGAGCCAACATCGTGCCACTGCATTCTAGCTTGGGAGACAGAGGGAGACTCACTCTCTCTCAAAAAAAAAAGAAAAGAAAAGAAAGGAAAGGAAAACTTCACAGTCATCATTTTCACATATTAAAAGAAAAAGAAAAAGAAAGAAAAAAAAAACCCTAGTACTTTTTTACTCTTAACATCAGGGCAGGCATTGGTTCCTTTTCACGAATCTTTTGGTAGGCAGATCAGGACTCCTGAATGAAAAGCACCCCACAGTCAAGTGAACACACGATGACAGCACGTAAGTTGCTCACTGACAACGACCAGCATCCATCCCTTCCCTCGACAGTGAGGCGTGCTTTAGAGTCACCTGCAGCTCAGCCTTGATTTATGACCAGTGAATGGATCTGCAATTCATTTAAAGGAGAGGTTAGACGCACACACACCTTGATATGGTCCATCATAAGTTGCTTCTGTGCATATAAAAGAGAACAGTCTGGACACTTGAAAACAGACACCTTCTGGTTTTCAATGTGTTGGTCAAAGTGGCGATACAGCAAGGTTTGCAGGGTGAACACAGTGTCGCACATGGAACACTTATATATTATTCTAAAACAGAAGAGTGCAGCGAGATCATGTCAGTCAGCCTGTTTTAAGTCAAAGGAGCTGCTATTTTATAGCTAAAGAACTCGGGAGGCAGAGGCACACTGAGAACACACAAACACAATAAATAGAACAACAATTAGCTTTGAACAAACTTTTCAAGACAACTGGCATCACTCAATCATAGATCAACCTTAACATTTTGAGTAAAGATGTATTTGGCTACATTTACTTAGAAATCTAAATTAATGACCATTTTACTACTCACAAATCTATAACTGGCACATGTTTGCACAAAGTCTTCATGTTACTTTAACACAGAGCAAAAGCATGCTTTTTTTTTTTAAGATTTTTTTTTTTTAAGATCAGACCAGGCAATGATGATACCCTAACTTGGAAAAGAATGTTAATCTGATTAATAAACTAAATAGGACTACTCAACTCCAAAGTTTCCGTTTAGAGTCAGTAGCAATTTTACACTTGAATGTCAATATTTCTATACCTGTTCTTAACACAGGAAGCCCTACGCTAGTAAACAAATATACACTAAAATCAAGAAACAGAAAATAAAATCGATACTACTGTTATTTCAACAATGCTTGAATGTTTCTTATGCTTTGAATGATTTAAAATATTCACTTGTCTCCTACAAACTATTTCCATGACTAATATGTTACTAACAAGCAGCCTCCTCAAATGAATTCAGCAGACCTGAACCTTCTGAACATAATATCCTTCCTGCCCATCCACACTCTCTACTGAAATGAGGGCACGAGACGTCTGGGGAGGGTAAAGGGCTGCATCTACCCTGCCGCCGGCCTCTGCCTCCAATGGATGTGATCGGTCATTTGTGAACAGTTCTGATGGCAGCAGGTCACCATTTTTTAGTCACTGCTCTGGGTCACCCTGGCGCATAGGGGAGGGCCTATGGGCATCTGTATTTTGTCTGGAGAACTGTGAGAATGGGCACAAAGAATTCTAAAGAGCCACTTAGGAAAAGGTCAGAGAAAAGCCGACTGGATGTGAGGGTCAGAAAGGAGGAGAGAGAAGTTGAGGTGTTACCTGGTATTCCTACGGCAAAGTTGAAGAAAGGAATGCCTCCTAAACCACGTGCCTTCCCTCTCTCAGGGCCCACGTAGCTTCAAACCTCACTGTGCAATTCTCTGTCCAAAATTACAGATTTAACTTTTTTTCTCTCTCTTTCTTTTTATTCTACTTTAAGTTCTAGGGCACATGTGCACAACGTGCAGGTTTGTTACATATGTATACATGTGCTATGTTGGTGTGCTGCACCCATCAACTCGTCATTTACATTAGGTATATCTCCTAATGCTATCCCTCCCCCCTCCCCCCTCCCCACAATAGGACCCGGTGTGTGATGCTCCCCTTCCTGTGACTTTTTTCTCTTTTTCCCCCATAAGATTTATAAGTTTAACTGGATTGGCCTGTTTTTTAAAGGTCTTGAGATGTGACTTTACTGCAGAGCACAAGTACCCTTGGGGGCGGGGGTGCTGAGGAGCAGACGAGGCTTTCAGGACCGTACACTGCAGCACAAGGCTGTACACTAATCATGTGTCACCACTAACTGTAGCAGGTGTGACAAAGATGCTCACTTTCTCCCTGTTTGAAACTGCTTAGTATTATGAACAGCCCAAATGCCCAAGAGTATAAATGGTTAAACAGAAAACTAGGCCGGCATGGTGGCTCATGCCTGTAATCCCAGCACTTTGGGAAGCTAAGGCGGGTGGATTGCCTGAGCTCAGGAGTTTGAGACCAGCTTGGGCAACAGGGCAAAACCCTATCTCCACTAAAAATACAAAAAATTAGCCAGGCGTGGGAGCGCACACCTGTAGTCCCAGCTACTTGGGTGGCTGAGGCACAAGAATTGCTTGGGCCCAGGAGGTGGAGGTTGCACTGAACTGAGATCATGCCACTGTACTCCAGCCTGGGCAACAGAGCAAGACTATGTCTCAAAAAAAAAAAAAAGAAAGAAAGAAAGAAAGAAAAGAAAAGAAAAGAAAAGAAAAGAGAAAGAAAGAAAACTATATGAAGATTTTTTAAAATTATGTCACAGAGCTATACCAATGGCATGGAAAGATTTTCACACAAATTGAAACAGAAGATAACAAGACAATGCATGATGTGATCACATTTTTTAAAGGGCATAGAAAAGGAAGAGAAGGCATAGGATTGTCGTCATGTCTGCTGGATAATAGTATATGTATTTTTATTGCTTTGTTTGTCTCTATTTCCTGTTTTTTCTGTAGTTGGCATAGGACAATTTTTTTTAAAAGGATAGACTTGGCCGGGCCCGGTGGCTCATGCCTGTATCCCAGAACTTTGACCAGGTCAGGAGATAGAGACCAACCTGGCCAACATCGTCAAACCCCGTCTCTATGAAAATATAAAAAAAAATCAGCCGGGCGTGGTGGTGTGCACCTGTAGTACCAGCTACTCGGGAGGCTGAGGCAGGGGAATTGCTTGAACCCAGAAGGCAGAGGTTACAGTGAGCTGAGACCACACCACTATACTCCAGCCTGGCGACAGAGCGAGACTCCATCTCAAAAAAAAAAAAAAGAAAAAAAAAAAGATAGCTTCAAGAAAAGAACTCAGATTTACTAGCTAGGTTAAGAAACTGCTCTGAACTCAGCTGGACGCAGTGGCTCACGCCTGTAATCCCAGCACTTTGGGAGGCCGAGGCAGGCGGATCACGAGGTCAGGAGATCAAGACCATCCTGGCTAACATGGTGAAACCCCGTCTCTACTAAAAATACAAAAAAATTAGTCAGGCGTGGTGGTGGGCGCCTGTAGTCCCAGCTACTCAGTAGGCAGAGGTAGGAGAATGGCGTGAACCCGGAAGGCGGAGCTTGCAGTGAGCCTAGATCACGCCACTGCACTCCAGCCTGGGCGACAGAGCAAGACTCCACCTCAAAAACTCAATTTTCACATTTTGAGAAATCATGATTTCACAAGCAACGCCACAACTCATTTTGTTCATGCTACATTCCTCTAGGGAGGGATTCTGTTGTTTGGATGTGCTGTCTTAATAACAGAAAGTGTAAAACAGGAGACCATCTATTTACGTAGGTATCATTCTGAGGAGGCTGAGGAGCTGGTTGTTGGTGTAATATTAGAATCCCTCCCAACAAAATATGAACAGATATAAAAGGGAAAATGCTGACTTTACAACGAAGAAACCGGGCAGACACTGCCTTGCCTTGATGATGAAGGGCAGCATCACCACTACCTTGTAGGATAGGTGGACGTCGCTCTTGCCCCCACAGTGATCCTTTGAGAAAAGCATGGCATCACAGGCCGGTCACTGCCACCAAGAGCACATGCCCAAGTCCAGCAATGAGACCACAGTGACAGCCCAAGTGAGGGTCAGCCACAGGAGAGGCCTGGGTCCCCTTTTAGATGGCCAAACACATGAGAGCAGGGGACACTGAGCTACTGCTTCAGACGGAAGGACACTGATAAGGCAGCACAAGTAAATCCAAAATGTACACCCAGATAAGATCTCGGACCAGAGAGGAGAAAGACACGTCTAACAACTGGGAGGAATCTGGATGAAGTCAACGAACTGGACTGTATTATAATCAACAGACTTCCTGACTGGGGCCGCTGCATGGAGGTTATTTACACAAGTTCCTTTTGTGGAAGGGACCAGAACACACCAAAGTATTTACATCATGGTTCCCCTTTCCTCCTAAATACAAAGCAGGGAAGGAGACAGACCAATGATTGCAACGCTCACAACTGAGCAATCTGGGGGAAAAAGATGCACGCGTTCTCTCCATGTTCTTCCAGCTTTTTTTGTAGGATAAAATCCATTAAAAACTGCAGTTGATTTTTTTTTTTGAAGTCCAAATACGACAAACCTCACAGACATGTCTTTTAGGAGCAGAATCTGAGGATGGAGCAAACTCTCCAACGAAAATGGAAAATCCCCAGGGAGACCAGCTGCCAGGCAGAGAGGAGGGGTGGCATTCAAGATAGAGAGACCAGTCTGCACAAAGGCAGGGGTCTACTGGGCACGGTTTGCTGGGAAACAGTGAGAATCCCAGTGTGGCTGGGCTCCCAGGGGTGTGGGAGTGGCGACAGAGGGTGCTTTAGAGTTGTGCAGGGCTTTGAAGGCCAAACCTGGAAGTCTGGACCTAATCCTAAATGCAAGACTGGGTGAGTAGCAGGGTGACTACACCACAACGAAGGCAGCAGGGGAGGGAGAAGAGGGAAGAGAGAGAGAGAGGAGGAGAGGAGGAAGGGGAAAGGAAGGAGAAAGAGAAAAGAATAAAAAGCTAAAACCAAATACCCATAGTCAGTGAGGTCAAATTTACAGCAACAAACTCTCCAAAACACTTCAAACAGGTGTCACAACAAATAAATAAAAGACTCCAAGCTTTGAAATTGCTGCCATAAGCCTCCTACGTTACCATCAATTGAATCCAGCTAGGGGCAAAGCACCATCCTCCACATCATATACCTAATCCCCACAGCCCCGGTTAGGTAGATGACACTGCTGCCATTTCACAGATGGGACACCAGTACTTAGTGAGACTAGATAATCTGCTTGGTGTTAAACAGATTTCAGGGTCAAGGTTCAAATTCAGCTTCCTCTGACTCCATACTCCTCTCTCATGCCTCTATTCTAATTTTGCATGTTTTACTTCTTAGGAACATGTTCAAAAACTCTGTCTCTTATACAATTCTTATTTTGAAGTTCTCATTTCTCCACTTACATACATTTAGACATTGCCAATAAATGGAAGGCATAGCAAAAGAAACTGCTGTTAATCAGCAGTCAAGGAAAAAATAGAAGCAGACACAAAACTTCATTACCATAAGATACAGGCCAGGCGTGGTGGCTCACACCTATAATTCCAGCACTTTGGGAGGCTGAGGCAGGTGGATCACAAGCTCAGGAGATCGAGACCATCCTGGCCAACATGGTGAAACCTCATCTCTACTAAAAATACAAAAATTAGCTGGATGTGGTGGCGCATGCCTGTAATCCTAGCTACTCAGGAGGCTAAGGCAGGAGAATTGCTTGAACCAGGGAGTCGGAGGTTGCAGCGAGCCAAGATTGCGCCACTGCACCACAGCCTGGCAACACAGCGAGACTCCATCTCAAAAAAAGAAAAAAAAAAAAAAAGAGATACAGTAATAGACATTCAAAATGATCCCAAATTATCCAGAAAAGATTAAGGGGTACTCGAAGTTTCCTTTTAAACGGCAGGGCACTATGCCTGCCCACCCACTGGAAAACAAGAAACAAAGCGCTTCCAACAGTACCCAGCACACAGTAAACACAGTAAATCAAAGAAAAATCGCGTGCCATGCTTTTTGAACTGGGATGCTGGGACTATGGGACTTCACGGGTATATTTTCACACATCCATATGTTCTCTAAGAAAAACGGGTAAGAGGTTATTTTAACACTGATCATTTAAAAAATTAATGCAAATCATTTGCATAAATTTACGTCATTTGTATAACCACCTGTTAAACAAATACTGCTGGGGGATTTCAGTGCCTGAGCTGGGACTACTTAGTCATTTTGGACTAACGTAAACAGGATAGAGATGGATTTAATGCCAAAAGAAACCTTTGGGTCAAATGTAGGCCAAACAGCCACAGGATGAAAGCTTTTACCTTAGCTTTAATTGGAAAAGGGGGTGAGGGAGGGTTACCTCGGGCACACTGCAGTACAGGCCTACTAGGCCCAACAGAGCTGGTGCAGCAGCCCCCATTGCCACAGCCAGGCTGCGGGTGAGGGCTCCAGGCAGCCAGACTAGCCCTCACACTGAACCCATGCGATTAACTTATCTTTCACTGGCTTTGGAGTTTTGTTAACCACTTCTATAAATTTGTTTCACTTTTATAATTTAAAATACAGTACCTATTTTTAGGCTTGCACTTGTTAAAGAACTGAGGAAGGAAGGAAGGAAAGAAGGAAGGAAGGAAGGAAAGGAGGGAGGGAGGGGAGGGAGGGAGGGAAGGAAGGGAGGGAGGGAGGGGAGGGAGGGAGGGAAGGAGGGAGGGAGGGGAGGGAGGGAGGGAAGGAAGGAGGGAGGGGAGGGAGGGAGGGAAGGAAGGAGGGAGGGGAGGGAGGGAGGGAAGGAAGGAGGGAGGGGCCGGGCGCGGTGGCTCGTGCCTGTAATCCCACCATTTTGGGAGGCCGAGACAGGCAGATCACGAGGTCAGGAGTTCGAAACCATCCTGGCTAACACAGTAAAATCCCGTCTCTACCAAAAATACAAAAAATTAGCTGGGCGTGGTGGCAGGCGCCTGTAGTCCCAGCTACTCGAGAGGCTGAGGCAGGAGAATGGTGTGAACCCGGGAGACGGATCTTGCAGTGAGCTGAGATCGTGCCACTGTACTCCAGCCTGGGCAACAGAGACTCCAAGAAGGAAGGAAGGAGGGAGGGAGGGAACGAAGGAAGGAGGGAAGGAAGGAAAGAAGGAAAGAAAGAAACAGGAGAGGAGGGGAGGGGAGGGAAAAGAAAAGAGAAGGAAAGGAAAGGGAAAGGGAAAGAGAAGGAAAGGAAAGGAAGAAAACAAATACTGGGGCGGGGTGCAGTGGCTCGCACCTGCAATCCCAGCACTTTGGGAGGACTGCTTGAGCCCAGGAGTTCAAGACAAGCCTGGGCAACACGGCAAGATCCCGTCTTTACAGGAAACTGAAAAATCAGCCAGGCGTGGTGGTGCACGTGCGCACCTGTGGTCCCAACTACTAGAAAGGCTGAGGCAGGAGGATCACCTGAGCCCAGGAGGTCGAGGCTGCAGTGAGGCATGATCGCACTCCAGCCTGGATTAGAAAGAGACTTCATCTCAAAAAAAGAGAGAAAGAAAAGAAAACACTGGAATAATTGCTTTCTATATAATAGCCAAATTTGAGGAATACGGTTTTAGCCTATTTTAATCATTTGCTTCCTTACATTCTGAGTAACAACTACTGTTCCAGATGTCACACACATTTCTGACAATCAAATTTTATTTATTTTAATAAAGAACCAAATAAAAACTACATTCACTCCAGGGGAAAGGCTGCATTAGTACCCAGAAGTCTAACTGTCCTGAAAACTGAAGACAGTAAAATTCACTAATCCCCATCTTCAGGGCCATCAAGCCATGTATGGATTCCTGAATTTGTAATGTGTTTCATTTTGGGATCACCCCACAAAGATCAGAATGAAGGTCCTATTAAAATAAAATTTAACTTCAACACAGTTTTTTTATATATATAAAACAGTTACTTCTATAGTATTCAATCACGTTTCCTCAAAACTAAATGTTTCAACAAAAGCCAGGTGTGGGGGTGTGTGTGTGTGTGTGTGTTTGTGTGTGTGTGGGGGGTGTGTGTGTGTGTGTATGTGTGTGTAAAATATGGCATACCTGCATATCTTCCCCCTACTACTTCCTTAATTATGGAGATATGGGCAAAAAAACACCAACAGATTTGGACGGCAAATCTAGCTTCTTGTAATGATCAAACTCTATGTTGCCATAACTAATCCAGGAATAAAATGAGCACAATCAGGAGCATTAATCCAGTGCTATGTGCACAAGGAGGGAGTGAAGACACAAAGGAACGAATGAATGCTGACAGAGCCCTCCGTGCTCCAGACACAGGGACTATCGTGCTACACATTTTAAATACGTCATCTCTCTCACTGAAGCAGGACCCTCACTTCACAGGGGAGAAGATGGCGGCTGAGACAGTGCAGGCCCCAGGTCACCCAGCCAGTGGGTGGCAGGATTCCGACTGGCTCCAGTGCCTACACTCCCTCCTCTTTGCTAAGCTGCCCCTACTGCAGGCAGCCAGCCCCTGTTTGCCAAAGAACCACTTCATTACTAAAGACTCCACAAAGCAAAAATCAATCAAATTAAGAGCAAGATTAAGGCAAAAAAAATTTTACTAATCAGGGACTTATACTGGCTATGAAGTTAAATTCAGTAACCAGTGTCTTAAGTTGCTTTCATCTTAAAAATGTTACTTTTTAAGCAAAAGTGTACCCTATAAAAAAGGAACTATGGAAAAATTTAAAGATGACAGGGTTTCTAAAAAATAGTTTTCCTAGCAGTTGTTAAATATCATCTTCAGAGGCTGGGCACGGTGTCTCATGCCTGTAATCCCAGCACTTTGGGAGGCTGAGGTGTGGGGATCACGAGATCAGGATATCAAGACCATCCTGGCTAACACGATGAAACCCCGTCTCTACTAACAATACAAAAAATTAGCTGGGTGTGGTGGCATGCACCTGTAGTCCCAGCTACTCAGAAGGCTGAGGCAGGAGAATCGCTTGAACCCAGGAGACGGAGGTTGCAGTGAGCCGAGATCACACCACTGCACTCCAGCCTGGGCAACAGAGCAAGACTCTGTCCCCCCCAAAAAAAAAAAAGCATTCATCTTAAGAAAAAAATATATAAATAATTTACTTGCTGAGCAAAAATTCGTGACAAGAGCATAAATAATAGGTAACATTTTTGGACAATGTCTTTACCTGGAAAGAATAGAAAGATCTGGATGAGCTTTGAGCTATATTTCGTAAAGCATCAAAATTGGCATAGCTGTGTAATTTTTCAGATCTTGGTAAATGTTATTCAATAGAACGACTACTACACCTCGCCTCTAAATTACTAATAAAGCAGTGGAGTAAAAATCGAAAGTCGGTATGACTTACTTTGGTTCTCCTATCTTGATGCCAGGATGCTGTGTGTAGGCGTGGGAATGTGTGCTTGGGGCAGACTTAAACGCCATTGGACAAATAGGACACTTGTAGAAGACTTCACAGTGAGAACCTTGAATGTGAGACTTCAGAGCAGCCACATCAGAGTACACAACATTGCAATGCACACATCTGTTAGAAAAATAAACACATGGTCATTAGCACAAGACCATAACACACGTGTAACTGCAAAAACTGGGTGAGATGAACATACTTTCATAGCCCTTTTAGGCTTTTAATGGCCCTTTGGAAGTATATTTTAGTTTTTTTCCTATTACGAATCAATTTAATTTTTATGCTTTTTGTGGGTTTTTTTTTTTTTTTTTTTTTTTTTTGAGACAAGGTCTCGCTCTGTCGCCCAGGCTGCAGTGCAGTGGTGTGATCCCGGCTCATTGCAACCTCCACCTCCCAGGTTCAAGCAATTTTCATGCCTCAGCCTCCCAAGTAGCTGGGATCACAAGTGTGCACCACCACGCCCAACTAATTTTTGTATTTTTAGTAGAGATGGGGTTTCGCTATGTTGGCCAAGCTGGTCTCAAACTCCTACCTCAACTTCCCAAAATGCTGGGATGATAGGTGTAAACCACCATGCCCAGCCTATTTTTATATGTTTAAGAGAAAAGATCATGAAGAAGAAAAATAAAACTCAAATAGTCTATTTTTGGAGCATCTTTAATTAACATTTTTAAGAATGGATGTCAAGTCTCCAGACTACTGTTTTTGGAGAGGCCTCCACATGCTGGATGCTGGCACCTGGGCTCTGAGTTTCCTACCCATCCCCAGGACCTAAATGGCATTTCTAATGGAAGAAATCTTCAGTGTCTAAACCTACATGCCATGAACACAGGGGCAGAGAAGAACAAAGAAGTTCTGGCTCCAAGGCCTCAGCCCACTGTTTCCTGGTACACACTGATGTGGTCAATGTATGCAGGGTTCATGGTGGTCCACAGGATAGAGAAGGTCAACCACCTAGGTGTTCTGTCTCCTAGAAAATACATTTAAGTACACTTGCATTTGTTTAAGAAATCGCATGAATTATAAACCTCTGAAAATTCAGCATCTCTTAAAAAAAAATTGTCTCTCTAGCTTACAATCTCACAATTAGCTAATTACTTGCTCAAATATAATCCAATGAAGACAAACTTTAAAACTAAAATACATTTCTCCTCTACTCATCTTTTTCACACAAAGACTCTAAGCAACACTTATAACACCTCCACTTGATGACCAAGTCTTCCTTGTTCACACCTGAAAACTATTGAAGAGTGGTCTCTCTGCAGGTACAAAAGTCTCCAGAAATGTACTTCTAATACAACTGAACATACGTGCTCCCGGATGTAAACTACCCAGGGAAGAAAGACTGCAGACAAGGCCTGGTTTCCAGGGGGAAGTATCCAAAGACGTCTATGACAATCTAAGATGCTTCTATTCTTAGAACCTCCCTTCTGAATCATGGAGATGCTTCCAAAGTTACACAGGAGTGGCATGTTCTGGATTGCATGCATTCTATTTAGGCTTTGCAAGCATTCTGTTAAAAATCATAACTAATGCATTAGCATTTCCAGTGACTTAAGGCATTATGTTCAGCAACAGCTATGTTAAAACACTAAATAACAACAGGAGAATAAAAGGAAAGCCTCGCTAGCCTATCTACTTGAACTGGTATTTCAGGCAATAGAGCCACCCAAGCATACTGAAACCATTTTGGGTTAACTTACTGGGTTGTCTTGAACAGGTTAATGCTCCTCTCTGAGCCAGTTACTCATTTGTAAAATGAGAAGAGTTAAAATAGATCATTTTTAGTTCTTCCCAAACCTAGAAGCCTACAACTCCCATGCAAGAGGAAGATTATGTAAAACAAAAGTAGATGAGTAATTAATGAAACTGAAGGACCCACCACACCATAACTATAAACAGAAGATTTTCCCATGAAGGATAGAAAGATGGTGGTGTTCAAAGGGCAAAAGACCCAGGAAGGACAAAAAGGAATACAGAGAAAAGCAATAATAACCTAAAGTCACTCGGAGTGAGAGGAAGGTTTAATGTACAGCAAATAAAAAGGAAGTATCTAAAATAAAGATGGAATTTTTTGAAGCAAAAGGAAGTGGCTGTGACTCAACCCAGAGAACGCCATGGAGGCCAAGGGAAACCCTCTTTAACAAGTAAGAAACGAAAGCAGGGTATTTTAAAAAGTCATACAACATCTGCCTACAGGAAGAAGAGGAGTTTCAGGGGGCAACAGAGGCCAATGGGGGATGTAAATAAGACAAAGAAAGGCAGACTTCGAACGGCTCATACAGTATCTTAATGCTATGAAAAATCCTGTCTACTAAGAAATACGTAACATCCTGAAGTCCTGTTCTGGATAGCAATAAACTTTCTTTATTTTTTGAATTAAAAAAAAAAAAGTTTACAGTATAAAATCCTATAACCATTCCCCTTTCTAGATACGGAGTCCAGTGTATCAAGAGGCAGGAAAATTCAGAAAAAAATATTTGACTTTTATCAATATATAACTTTTACGAAGTTAACCAGGAGCCAGGGATGACCCATCAATATTTGGGAGATGTAACATGAGCAGGAGGAGAGACAGCAAGGCACACTGCACCAAGACGAGACAAAGTGAGGCGTGGGAACCATGCTGCCACATTAGACTCCTCTGGCTAAAGACAAGACATATTGAAAATGAGTAACTATAAAGCCAAAGGGAGCAGAAAACATGACAAGGCCACAGGGGTACTAAGCCCCACTTAAACATGAACATGGACCATTACATGAAGCAGCAGAGGAAAAGCATTACAGTTAAAAATGTTCCTCTCTTCTAAAGGAGCAGTCAATATGAACTAAACTTCACAACACATCATTTTTTACCAGCCCCATATAGCCTCAAGTCCAGGGAGAAAAAATCCACACTGAACACAAAATTTTTGGTTAACAACTTGAAATACGCAATTCAAAATACCAAATGTGAACGACTCTGTGAGTAGGGCAAAAGAACAGAAGGGCAAGGATGGTCTTTTCCCAAGTGGGCTGATTACTTTCAGCCTGCATGTGGAGCTTCTGTTTTAATTCAGGAAAGACAGCAGCAGCAATAGCTAAAATTGCAGAAGTCATACTTCTTTTAATCATACCAACCTAAGTTTACTTTCATTATATTAGAAAAACTAAACATTTGAGAAAAATTCGACATCAGTGCAAAGAAGAGCACTTGGGAAGTGCTGCAGAGCTGCTTTCTATTATTAAACGCAGAATCCATTAATAATAGTTTCAAAACGTGATGGCAAGAACGAAAGTATTATTCTGCATGGACTTTGCAGATCTGGGGCACCTTTGATTATCCTGTTTTACTCAGTAACATCCCAGTGGAGCTGGAGGCAGACAATGCACCAATTTTATAGACAGAGGCACCACAGTACAGAGAGAATACGTGAATTACCACATAATTAGTTACTGGCAGAAGTGGTACAAGAAAACTGGTTTCTTGATTTCCAAGCCAAAGGTTTCCACCAGGCTAGATCTCAATTCATAAAACACTTGTGCATTACAGGTTTGGAGGCATGCGATAAAAATGTGAAGTAAGTCTCATAGCTTAGTGTTATTAATGGAAAACTGGGCAGAACCACCTAGGAATTGATGATAACATAACCTAAACTTAAATAAAACCACCAAATCATGCTAACTGGACTTCATTTTTATTAAACATAATTTATTACAGGTAAAAAAAAAAAAAAATCATTGCATATTAACAATCTAACAAAGGTACCAGGTAAGCAAATACCTAATGTTAAGATAAACATATAGTACAGTAATACCTCTATTAACAAAGACACTGTGTATCAATGGACATGTTTTCTGGTGGAATCTTCTTAGTGAAAATATAAAAGGCACCGGAAGGTCATAAGATGGAGAAAACAGTTCAAATGTATCATCATTCAACACTAGCTAACATTAGATTTGCCAGATGTTGTACAACGCACATCTGAGAATCCTGGGGGGCAGTAAAAGGGACCACAGTGAAGACACACAGAAGAGACAAGGGAGGAATGAGAGAACTCGAATGGGGAGAGGGAGGAGGAGGAAGGGGAGAAGAGGGAGGAAGGGGAGAAGAGGGAGGGAGGAGAAGGGAGGAGTAAATGGGGAGGAGGGAGAAGGGGAGAGGGAGAAGGAGGAGTGGGGAGGGAGAGGGAGGAGGAGGAAGGGGGAGGAGGGAGAGGAGAGGAGAAGACAGGGGAGAGAAGGGGGGAGAGGGAGGAGGAGGAGGAAGGGAGGAGAAGGAGGAGGAGGAGGAAGGGAGGAGGGAGAGGAGGAGGAGTGGGGAGGAGGAGGAAGTTATTTGGAGTGCAAGGCTGGGACATACACCCCATCCTTCAACGTGGACAAAATAAAAGTAAAAGACCATCGCACTATTTCTGTTTTCATGAGAAGGGGAAATATTAAGAGGTACAGAATGTATAGTTTTCTTGCAGGGGTTAAAATGCAAAGAGTATGATAGCAAAAGTCTGTTAAAAACGGTAGAGACACAAAAAAACCTGACAGTCAAAGTCACACCTGCACACATGCAAGACTGTGCCTAAAAGGACAGGCCCCATGACCCTCCGATTTGTGAGGACCAGCAGGGCCGACATTACATTAAGAGGATTCAAACAGATGGACTCTACAAACGAGCTAGGTTCCCAGAGGATCTGTTAATCGAGGTATCACTGTATGACCCAGAAAACTGTGTGTGCAGACCACTCAAAATGCTGTGCGGTTGTAAGTGAACGAGTTTTACTTGCACATAAGTGAATGATATACTGACCGAAAACCAACTCTCCTCGTGTAGTGCAGACAGTTCTTGGTGACGTGGGTCTGGAAGTGCACCGACCTGCAGATGGCCCCGCACTCAGGGCAGGTGTAGGGAGATTTGTGCTGATGGATTCTCTGGTGTGATGCATAACTGCACTGGTTAGGAAGCAGCATCTGGCAGATAGTGCAAGTCTTCTAAACAAACCAAAGGGGGAAACAGGGTTGGTCCTACTAAGTACTTTCTAATATGCAAAGAACCATGGTTAAACCTCCAGATAATTATACATCCTTCATTTCAAACACTACAGTAATTGATTCTAAGCCCAAGGGAAAAGCCAACTTGAAAGTTACATGTCCTGCGTACAATTCTTTGTCCTGTAAAATCACAGTATGTGCTATGTAGTCAGGCTCATCTCAAAGTATGAGCTAAAAACATCTGTTGTAGCAGAGTTCCAATTCTGTTACTTTTGCATTTTGCTTAGGGCAAAGAAGAGAGGTATTCTTACAAATGTATGTGAGCAAACAATTTTAATACGTAGTAACAAGTTTATAGGCATATGTATCTTGACAGTAGTCACAGTCCTCACAATTCATAAAAAGCTTTCTCCAAAATAATAAAAATTAATTGGAAGCTAATCCAATTGTTCCCCGACCAGTTATTTGAAATCTGAAATACAGGAATGCAAAAGAATGGCGACAGCAATTATTTGTTCTTTTTGCACTTAAATTGGCCTTTAAATGGATGACCTGGCCATGATAAAATTTATAATTAAAACCAAGGAACTCAAGTTCAAGTATATAAATTTAGACATTAAATTAAAATTTTATAGAGCTTAAAATCTGATTATGCATAAAATAAAATTAAAGGTGAAATTCTCTTTGGAAAAGGCTCTATATCATTAACTATCCAGGAAAACCCAAAACACTATTTTTCATCCTCTTGGATATAGGCAATAAACATGGTATATTTTTAAAAACACAAAACCAAAAAAAAAATTAAAGTAAACATAAACTGAGGACTTATTACTTCCACCCCAAAAATAAACCTCACATAGCATATGACATAAACTGTGTTTAAATATTTTCAGAAATTCATGCAAACACAAATTATCTACCATCTTCTAAAATGTACAATTTGTATTAAAGCCAAAGAAAGCCTCAAAATATAGATTCTTGCTAAGATTCAAAGCATTTGTTTATATTGACAACAGTTAAGAAATTTTAAAACAACTTTTTTTATTCTTCTAGTTTTTGAAGCACGCCCAAAAATTAAGGTTTAAACTTCCAAGTGACGTAGACTAAGAAAAATAGGAAACTCACTTGAAAATTCTTTCTTGATTTTCTCCTGAAAGGACTAAAATAACAATTTTATCCCACAAAATGTTTATTATAATCACAAAATAAGAACATTACAGGTAGCTTTGATGAAGTTAGCATCATTAAAAAAACAGCACTCCTTTTCTCATAACACATATTTCAAAGGTTAAAACAAGCCACAGCAAGGAAAACCAGTCAACAGATTCATTAATAACAGATCCTGTTAACATCTACATTACCACAGGTAATCATTTGTTTCTGTGAACTCAAGTCTTCTATCTACCTTCACACAGTCCCAGGCAGGGAATTATCATGTCTGAACTTCCACAGGCAACTTAAAATGTCTTGCACTTACTTGGGAATAAAGTTAGCATTTTCTATACTAAAAGAAGTCAAAAAACATTATATATATATACACACACACACATTTATATACATACATATACACACACACACGCATGTGTGTATATATATGTTATATTAAAATATATACATTGGTCCCATCCTACCATGAGTCAAATGGTAAGATTAAGCTAGGTATTTAAAATACATTAAGTAAATTGAAGTACATCATCTCATTTAATTCTCATAACCTATGAAGCAGATAACATCTCCATTTTACAGATAAGGAAATGAGGCTCAGTAAAGTTAAGAAACTCGCCCAAGTCTCCAAACCTATTAAGTGGAAGAACCAGGATTTGAACTGGAGTCTAGGAGTGGGGTGGGGATATACTGAATGAATAAACAAAAACACACAGGGAAAACCATTAGCAAATATACCAACAGTGCCCACAGTATGTCAGTGTCGACGTGAGTCCCCCTCCCCTGCTGCTTCTCTTTTATCTAAAGTAATGTGATTGTACTACTTTTAGAATGGTAGAAAATGGAAAGAAAATCTAAAAAGCAGACAGTGTTCCCTGAAAAAAATTTTCACATTTTCATCAAGATATACTACAAATGGTTATCCTTCACAATACATATAAGACGCACAAGGAATTACTTAAATTCATTGGAATGTATCATCATCATGTCTCCCCACCCAGCTGTACGACTCTGCACTCACTCGTTCCCATCAGCTGAGGCTCCTCACCCACTTTCGGTACAGAAGCACAAGGAGAAAGAGGGAGTCATAGGGACTACAGCCTCAAATCAAAATGCTTTCACACTTTGCAATTCCTGAAGTGGGAGAAAATGGTCACCGGGGAGTCGCGCTGGACACTAGAGACCTTGCCTTTAGTTTCTGTAGATGCATGCATATCTACGTACAGACACTTAGTTACCCCTGCATTTCTATCTTTATTTACCTGCCTCCTCTACTCCTTGACTCCATTCTGTTTGGGTTTTGTTTTTGTTCTTGTTTTGAGATAGGCTCTCACTTTGTTGCCCAGGCTGGAGTACAGTGTCGTGATCACAGCTCACTGCAGACTCCACCTCCTGGCCTCAAGCGATCCTCACTCGTCAGCCTCCCCAGTAGCTGAGACCACAGGCACACGCCACCACACTCAGCCAATGTTTGTATTTTTTTTGCACAGACAGGGTCTCACATATTGTCCAGGCTGGTCTCAAACTCCTGGCCACAAGCAATCCTCCTGCCTCAGCCTCTCAAAGTGCTAGGACTACAGGTATGAGCCACCATGCCAGCTTCATTCCATTTTGAGGAAAAAAACAAGCTATTTTGGTTGGAGACATCCTCCTCCTTGATGGTTGCATGGTGTCAACAGTTTTAAACTCATATGACATCATTTGCTTAACTGTATTCCCTCAAGCTGTATTCACTGTTCCTGTTATAGAAAACTTGTCATCCCTGCTTCCCATGATAGTGGTGATGCATTTTCACAGCACAAAGGAGTATCTTCCATCAGCTTTTCTGGAATGCTTTGAATTCATGAAAATGATGAACATCCTCTGGGTTTGGGGGGATGTATTTCAGCATGAGGGCAGACAAGGATTTCTTTGGGGCCTGTAATGACTGACTTTCCTTACTTTTTTTAATCAAGTAAATTAAAATATATCTTAAAATTCTAACACTCTACTACACAAGCTGAAGCTACTTAGTAGAGGATAAAGCAGTTGAATGTGACGGTAACCGCCTTTTCAATAGAAGAAAGCATAAGAAAGGGCACCTACGTGGTTTTATGTGTCTCTTGACATTTTACTTATGTCATCTAAAAATGGATAAACGTTTTCGGTACTTAGGTAATAAACAGTTAATGTCTATTCTACAGCAGACTTATTTGCTTGGTTGAACTGTTACTTTTTAAAGTAAACATTACTTTTCAATAGTCAGGTAATACTAGAAAGCTATAGGAAAATAAAGCTGAAAAGTACCCACATTCCACGCTTTGCAATTACAACCGACTCTGTGTATCCTGAGGTTCTGCATCTATGTATTCAGTCCACCACAGATCAAAAATATTTGGGAAAAAAATAAAAAATAACAAAACAACAATAAAAAATACAGTATAACAACTATTTACATAGTATTTACACTATTAGATATTATAAGTAATCTTGAGATGATTTAAAGGACACAGGCAGATGTGCTTAGGTTCTATGCAAATACTGTGCCATTTTATAACAGGGGCTTGAGCATTCTCAGATGTTGGTATCTGAAGGGGGTCCTAGAAACAACACCTGAGGAAACTAAGAGATGACTGTACTCATTTTTTTTAAGAGACAGAGTCTCACTCTGTCGCTCAGGCTGGAGTGCAACAGCACGATCTCAGTTCACTGTAACCTCTGCCTCCCAGGTTCAAGCAATTCTCCTGCCTCAGCCTTCCAAGTAGCTGGGACTACAGGCACACACCGTCACACCCGGCTAATTTTTTTGTATTTTAGTAGAGACAGGGTTTCACCACGTTGCCCAGGCTGATCTCGAACTCCTGAGCTCAGGTGATCCGCCCACTTCGGCCTCCCAAAGTGCTAGGATTAGAGGCATCAGCCACTGCACCCTTCTTGAGCCTTTGCTATCCAATCCTGGCACTGAAATCCATCAATGGCATGCAAATGCAGGCTACAGGGAAGGGGGAACCTGGTACATTCTGGCCAGTTAAGGAATCAGAGTGTTCAAGCTTGACATCCTCTTTCTATAGATGAGGAATTAGCTGAGTAATAAGAAAAATAATTATACGTGTTTTTGCTCATAATGTAGGCAGAAAACAGCCTGAGAGAGGTACGTGAGAAACAGTGAGAGAGGCTAGAGAAATTAAGTATGGCCGTATACTTATGCTTAAATTTCAAACAGACCAAAAGCCTACACCAACATGAAACACTGCAGCTAAGTCAGAAACAATGCCAGCTTAACAGTCAGCCCAGATGCTAAGTAAATTACTCTCACCTCATTAAAAGCAGTTCCATAATCTTCTGTCTACAGTATAATTATCCAAAAATAATAAAGTATACCAGTTTGTTTTGTGGCTTTCACTTTTGTCCAATTTCAGACTGAGAACACAAAGAAAGCATTTCATTTCAGATCTCACTTAAATGGAAGTCATACCAGGCAAACACAGCAGAGCTGGCTCTGTATGCCTTTCGCTCACAGAGTTAGACGGTTGTGCTGGTTTTGTCCTCAAATCATTCTGCTACACAAAACATCCCTAACAAGAATTGACAGTTAAATGAACAAATTTACAGAAAGCTATATGGCCAACACATATAATCTACTTAGATGCTTATTACTGAAGAATATGGGTAAATTAAAAGTTGATAACACTAAAATATAAACTAGGACAGGACTAGTCTTGACCAAAATTTAAATTAAACACTTAGAAGAGCAGGACCAAAAACCAAGGGTCATGAGTCTTCTGCTAATAAGGGTATTTTGGGAGAGGGAGGAAGGGAGGAATTCAGGTGAGCTCCCCGGTTTCCAGAGGAAGCTGTCTGAGCAGAGCGGATCTAGAAATGAGAACCAGCAGAGGCTGCTCCCGGGAATACAGTTAGTATGTTATATTAATGATGCCCAGAAAGTTCCCGAAACTAAAGTGAACCAGCAATTCCCGAAAACGAGGACCACTTTAGATGTCACCTTTATCCACACTCCGGAAGGTGACTTGGAAGTAACCCCAAGAATCCATCCTTATGTGATTCCTAAGGTCCCTCTGGCTGTAAGAGCCTATGCTTCGACATCTTAGACAAGCAGAAAGAATGAACCAGCAATACAGAAACTTTGCCTTGAGTCCCGGCTCTGCCACCAATTGGGCATTTGCTTTTTTCAATTGTAAAATAAAAGGGCTGGTCAAAAGACCTATAGCATTCTGTGACTCTACAGCTGATATAAATTCCACAAGAAGAAAACAGGTTTTTAAAATTAAGGGGTTACAGAAAGCATTTCCAGTCTATAGTTGGTTAAATTTAGACATGGTTTTAAGAGGAGTTGAAGCAATGACATCCCAACACATTAAATTGGTATTTATCAATTATTCAAACGACAGTCCTCAGCTCTTAAATACTTTATGGAGAAGAGGAAAGCTCCTCTGGTCTCTCGCCCACTCCCTTTTCTCGACATACCCCAAAGCCGGGATTATTAAGCAGACAGATCAGAATACAAACCCCTAACTGGGGCAGATTTAATGGCTAAAGAGTCAACTGCTCAGAACTCTGTTTTTATTGTACTGCTTGATTCCATGCTCCCTGGAAGGCAGTGATCCCCGCAAAGGTCCTCAGCCCTCTGGCTCTCTCCCTCTGCCACCGCCTCCTCCAAGGGGTAAGCAGATGCATGCAGGCAGTCTAACCTCAGCCTAGCAGGCTTTCGGTTCCTGGTCCAGATTGTGTAGCACAGTGTGATCAAATCCCAAGACAGCTTTGGGAACGTATGGCAAAGAGAGCCTCAAGTTAAAACCATATATTCCAACACAGCTCTTACCAGAGACCCGCTCTTGGGGGTCACTGAGCACAGGCCAGTTAATAAGGAAGCGGTGCTTTTGAGTCTCTCTGGCGACTGTTAGTTCTGCATAGATTGTCTATGGAACACTCGGAGGAGGAGCAGCAACTGGCAAAGAGAATGCACCAAATGCCACCCAAACCTTCCTTTAACCCACGGCATACTGGCAGTCTCAGAAGGCTAAAGGCATGCGTAAGGGGAGATGGTGAGAGGCATAGGAGGAACAGCCCCAGCTGGTGCTCACAGGCAGACAGACCCTTTGCTGGGTGCAGAGAAGCACCCTGGGGAAACTGAGACAGGCTCTGTTCAAAACATAAACAGAGGTCAAAATACAAAATGATACCAAGGAAAAAATAAAATATAAAAGGAAAGATTAAAAAAGGGGATAGTGACTGAGCTAAATCAAGAAAAGTGTGTTCTTAAGAGAGAGGCTGAGGTCTTAAAAGAGGCTCAGCTCACCAGATGTGAAAGGAAAAAGAAGCAATTCTCACTCCTAACTGCTTTTAAAGACGGGGCTAAGAAAGGAAATTTACACTGGGCGGAGAAAATGTCTTCAATTCAGAGACAACAGAAATCCCAGGAAGTCAAATGGAAAGTCACCCTCCCAGGAAGCCTAACTGCAAAAACAACTGAGATTGGGGTCTGAAAGTCTCTGGCAGAGCACAATAATGCAATTACAGAATCTCTCACTGAAGACAGGACAGCTACATTAGGATCTTTTTTAAAAAATGGAGTAAAACGTCCACTTTCAGGAAAATGGAATAAAAGTCACTTTCCCTATTCTTCCCATTAAGTACAACTCAAAACCCTGAACATTATATATAAAGTAAACATAAAAGGACTCTGAAATGTGGAGTGAAAGATTAGCTAGGGACCTCAAGACCCTACGAATGACAGGGTAGTCAGTTCCCTAGGTTTCTCTTTGCCTCATATGTACCAGATTTGGAGCTGAAGAAGCTAGTAACCCAAAAGGCCAATGGGAAGAGACAAAAAAAAAATATCCCCAAGAAAGCCTGTGCTCTGTAGCCGACGACCAGGAAAGGGGTGCCTAGGAAAACAGAAAACTTTTAAATGAAGACTGCTCTACTCCAGCCAAATCCTACAGAAAACGCTGTGGCTTCACCCCAATCTGTGCCAAGTCGAGGGGAGTCAAGACTTCATTCAACCCTCTTGAGACTGTAACAAGCTGCCTGTCCCAACGCCCCTACCCAGATGGTGGGTGTCAGAGAAGGCCAGTAGCAAAGGGGAGTTTTCATCTCTGCCAATTCCCCCACCACCAGCCCAGCAGGTTTGTTTTTTTTTTTAAACCCTAAAAAAGGAATCTGCAGGTCCAGATGGTTTCACTGGAGAATGCTACCAAACGAAGAATTCTACCAAACAAAGAAAAACTAACACCAATTATACACACTCTCTTCCAGAAAAATTGAAGAGGAGGGAATACTTCTCAATTCTTTAAAAAATGAGTATCAACCTATCTCAAACCAGATAAGAACAGAACAAAAAAGGAAATCTACATGGATATAGATGCAGAACTTCTTAACAAAATAGCAGCAATTATAATTCAAAATATATAAAAAGAATGGCCGGGCGCGGTGGCTCAAGCCTGTAATCCCAGAACTTTGGGAGGCCGAGACGGGCGGATCACAAGGTCAGGAGATCAAGACCATCCTGGCTAACACGGTGAAACCCCGTCTCTACTAAAAAATACAAAAAAACTAGCCGGGCGCGGTGGCAGGCGCCTGTAGTCCCAGCTACTCGGGAGGCTGAGCCAGGAGAATGGCGTGAACCCGGGAGGCAGAGCTTGCAGTGAGCTGAGATCCGGCCACTGCACTCCAGCCTGGGCAACAGAGCAAGACTCCATCTCAAAAAAAAAAAAAAAAAAAAAAGAAATACGCAGCTTGACCAAGTGGGATTCATTTCAGAAATGCAAGGCTATTTTGATATCTGAAATATCAATATAATCTACCCAAAAAAACCCTGAAACCAATAACTGAGTTCAACAGAGTCAAAGGATACACAATATGTAAAAATTATTTGTCTCTATACATATTAGCGATCAATATGTCCTCACCAAAAAATATGATACCACTTATGATTGTTTGAAAAAATAAAACTAACAAAACATGCACAGGACTTACATGATGAAAACTACAAGGCTGGCGCAGCGGCTCACACCTGTAATCCCTGCACTTTGGGAGGCTGAGGCGGGCGAATCACCTGAGGTCAGGAGTTCGAGATCAGCCTGACCAACATGGAGAAACCCCGTCTCAACCCCATCTCTACTAAAAGTACAAAATTAGCCGGGCATGGTGGCACATGCCTGTAATCCCAGCTACTCGGGAGGCTAAGGCAGGAGAATCACTTGAACCCGGGAGACGGAGGTTGCCGTGAGCCGAGTTTGCACCACTGCACTCCAGCCTGAGCAACAAGAGTAAAACGCCATCTCAAAAAAAAAAAAAAAAAAGAAAAGAAAACTACAGGTCGGGCGCGGTGGCTCAAGCCTGTAATCCCAGCACTTTGGGAGGCCGAGACGGGCAGATCACAAGGTCAGCAGATCGAGACCATCCTGGCTAACCCGGTGAAACCCCGTCTCTACTAAAAAATACAAAAAACTAGCCCGGCGAGGTGGCGGGCGACTGTAATCCCAGCTACTGGGGAGGCTGAGGCAGGAGAATGGCGGAAACCCGGGAGGCGGAGCTTGCAGTGAGCTGAGATCCGGCCACTGCACTCCAGCCTGGGTGACAGAGCGAGACTCTGTCTCCAAAAAAAAGAAAAAAAGAAAAGAAAACTACAAAACAAAGAATCAAAGATATAAATAAATGAAAAATCACTTCTCGGCCTTTTGGCTAAGAACAAGTGTAGTATCTGTTCTTATTAGTATAAATAAATGAAGAATCTGTGCTCATGTTCATGGATTGAAAGGCTCAATATAGTAAAGATGTCAATTCTCCCCCAAACTGATATGTAGGTTTAATGCAATTCCTATCAAAATCCCAGCATGTTGTTTTACAGAAATAGACAACATATAAAAGGTAAAAGAACTAGATTAGTGAAAACAATTTTGGGAAAGAAAAATCAATTGGAGGCATCCATCTACCAGATTCGAAGACTACCTACAGTACTCAGACTGTAGATACTGGTAGACGGACAGACACACAGATCAATGGAACAGAATAAAGAACTCAGAAACAACCCCACACAAATGCCTGACTGATACTTGACAAAGGGGCAAAAGCAATTCATTGGAGGATGACAGCATCTTCAACAAATATCCATGTATGGGGGAAAAAAAAATGACCCTCCACCTAAATCTCACACCTGATACCAACATCAACTCAAAATGAGTCACAGACTTAAATGTAAATCACAGAATTATAAAGCGTTAAGGAAAAAAACATGGGAGAAAATGTTTAGAATCTAGAGCTATGCCTTACACTTGACACCAAAAGCAGGGGTCATAAAATGGAAAACTGATATACTTGACTTCATGAAAATTACAAACTTTTGCTCTGCTAAAGACCTGTTAAGAGGATGAAAAGACAAGTTACAGACTAGGCGAAAACACTTGCAACCACATAGCCAACAAAAGACTAGTATCTAGGCTCTATCAAGAACTTGTGAAACTCAATGGTTTGTTGTAAAAGCAAACAACCTAATTAGAAATGGGCAAAAGATATGAAGAGACATTTCACCAAAAAGGAAAAACAGATGGCAAATTAAACCCATGAAAAGGTGTTCAACATCGTTAGCCACTAGGGAAACACAAACTGAAACCACAATAAAATAATACCACGCACCTATCAAAATGGCTAAAATAAAAAATGGTACCACCATCAAATGCTGGAGGATGCAGAGAAACTGGATCCCTTGTGTGCTGCTCCTGGGAATATAAAATGGTACAGCCACTCTGCAAAACAGTTTAAGAGTCTAAACATGCAAATACCACACAAGCCAGCAATTATATTCTGCTGATAAATAGGCATTTATCCCAGAGAAATAAAAACTTATGTCCACACAAAACCCAGTACACAATGTTAATAACAGCTTTATCCATCATAGCCCCCAACTGGATCCAATGCAGATGTCTTTCAACAAGTGAATGGTTAAACGAACTATGGTAAACCATACAACGGAATCTACTCAGCAATAAAAAGGAATATACTATTGATATACGCAACAACCAGGGAAATATGCTGAGTGGAAAAAAAGCCAATCCTAAGGAGTTATATACGATATTATTCCATCTATATAACATTCCTGAAATGACGAAATTATAGAAATGAAAAACAGCTTAGTGATTGCCAGGGTTAAGGAGCGAGGAGAGGGTGTGGGTGGCTATAAATGAGCAATATGAGATCTTTGTAGTGCTGGAAAAGCTCTGTTATCTTGACTGAGTCAATGCCCATTTCCCAGTTGTGATACTGTTCTATAGTTTTGTGAGATGTTACCATTGTGGGGAACTGGATGAAGGGTATACAAGTTGTCTCTGTATTATTTCTTACATAGATCTATAATTATCTCAAAAGAAAAAGGGAAGGAGGTCCCTCTGCCAAAGTAGTACCTTTCTCCAGACCTGGTAAACCAAGGAGCTGAAAGGCACTGAGTGAAGAGTGATGGACCTGCCAATCTAGCAAGGACCCCAGAGGCCACACCCCTTACACTTTCTGAACCATGAACAGTGGCAGCAGGGTCGGTTCAGGAATCCACTTCAGGTGACGAGACTAGACTGACTAGACACTAATGTGCAGACCCAGGGCACCCTGACTCAGAGTCGCAGGCACAGGCTTAAATTGCACTGGGTTCCTACCCCAGAAAGCACAGGCCAGGGTGTGAGCACTGAAAAGCTGTTACAATGTGGGCTGGTATACTCTTCCAATTCACCCATGAGCTACCAAGAATGTGGAGGTCTATGGGGAAATGGAAAGTTAAAGTGTTAAATACATGGAATACTGGCTGGACAGGGTGGATCACATCTATAATTCCAGCACTTTGGGAGGCTGAGGCGGGTGGATCACTTGAGGTCAGGAGTTCAAGACCAGCCTGGCCAACATGGTGAAACTCCGTCTCTACTAAAAATACAAAAATTAGCTGGATGTGATGGTGTGTGCCTGTAATCCTGGCTGCTCTGGAGGCTGAGGCAGGAGAATCACTTGAACCCAGGAGGCAGAGGTTGCCGTGAGCCGAGATTATGCCACTGCACTCCAGCCTGGGCGACAGAGTGAGACTCTATCTCAAAAAAATATATATGGAACGTGTTGGACAACAGAGGAAAGGAGGGGCTCGGCACAGCCGCCGGTACCTCAGGCTCCCCTGGGTCCATTTCTAGATTTGTAAGCGGTCATGTGCGTTTTAAGTGCCACCCTCAGACAGAAACCAAGTTCTGTGGGTAGATGTTTTCCCAATCGAGTTGAACAAACTATAAACTGGCCGACAGTCATGTGACTGGCAAGTGAAAAGGATGAAACAAAGGCTACTTTCTCTTTTCTTTTCTCCCTGTCTTACTGCAGCCCCCACCTCCTGCTCCCATGGCTGCTGGATGGCACCCTGGGCAACAGTAATGGGCGAGAACCCCCATGGTCACATGTGGAGGCTAGGATGGCAACAGCCACAGGAATTCTACTGAGCCCCTAGAACCGAGGAAGAGACTCCAGGTTGGGTTAAACCATGAATGCTGAAGACACAGCAGCTACTCCCACTGAGGCAGAAGCCACACTCCCCGCCTGGGTCTGAGTGACACAGTCTGGCTGCGTCTGGGAAATGGGAAGCTGTGGAGAGGCATTCTGGATCCAGTGAGAAAGGGGAAACGAGGAACAGGAGGACAGCGTGCTATGGGGCCTTTTCACACTGCTGGTCCTGCAGTGCGTGGCTATGCAGTGGGCTGAAGCTCGCTACAAACCAACGCCCTTCTGTGGTGAGCTGAGTGGCCTACATAGATGAGGGCATGGCTGCAAAAAGGACACAGAACAGGAGGTGAGTGTTTTGCTTGTGTGTATCTGGCCTGAGAGTTAAATGTACATTCTGCCCCGATTCACTCCTTGGGATTCCGCGTGAAATAGGTGACCTGCGTTATTTTACTCATCCCAGCAAGACACAAAAGTGATGCCGAAGCAACCACACACAAAAGAAAAGATGTTAATCTCTCCTCCCGGGGCAGAGCTTCACCCATTTCACCCTAGTTTGGCTGTTGAGCCTAAAAGGTTAATAAAGAACAAAAACTAGGGAAACACAGGGAAGAAGGAAATCCTACCCACCTGCCCATGCCCTTCCTTGCTCTCAGAGAAGGAGGTCTCAGACAGACACATCTGAGGGTAGCTCCAAAGGCCAGATACAGAGCACACAGCTCACAGTGAGAACCCTCCTAAACCAGGACACAGTCGACCACTCTACACAGTCCAGCAGCAGACAGACACGAGACAAGAGGAAAACAGAAATGAAGAAAGAGCTGTTTGGCGTTTCCCCCTTTTTTACTGCATCCCGTTAGGATGAAAAGAAATATTATCCTTTTGATGAAGTGGTATCAAGATGGGAGGACATCCATGGAGACAGAACCCAGGCATTGTCACCGGGCTAGGTTAACAGCTGGAGCCATCACAGCCTTCTTAAACTAAGTCGCTGCTTTCCTGTTTTATGGGCATTTTACTGCTGGAGTCAATGAAACATTTAACATTTAAACCTGCAAGAATGCTGTCAAAACTCTTTATTGCTTCCATTTCCACTAAACTGAAAAACCAGAGAAAAAAATTACCGGGGTATTCTTGATCTTTCGTTCCCCAAACTCGAAATGCTACAAAGAACTTAAACCAGTAATTACCCTTGAGGAACTAATCACCAAGATAGTACCAAACTTCTGAACTGCAGCACAAACATCCTAATTAACAAACTATTGGAGGGGGAAAAAAGGAAAGCCCAGTTTACTGCTAAATCTTTATAAAGAGATGTTTGAGGGGCAGAGTATATTAGCTCAAACTAGTGCTCCCTTTGAATTTCACAAGTGGTTTTTTGTTTGTTTGTTTGTTTGTTTTTTGGAGACAGGGTCTTGCTCTGTCACCTGAGGCTGGAGTGCCATGGTATGATCTCAGCTCACTGCAACCTCCACCTCCCAGGCTCAAGTGATCTTTCCACCTCAGCCTCCCAAGTAGCTGGGACCACAGGCACGCGCTACCAAGCCCAGCTAACGTTTGGTATTTTTGGTAGAGGCGAGGTTTTGCCATGTTCCCCAGGCTGGTCTTGAACTCCCAAGCTCAGGCAATTCACCTGTCTCGGCCTCCCAAAGTGCTGGGATTACAGGCATAAGCCACTGTGCCCAGTCAAATTTCACAAGTTTTCTGGTTTGGACATTATGTCACATGGTCTAACTCCAATTTATTTCATTCAACATGTCTAATTACTTCCAAATAACAGTATTATAAATTTATGATAAATACATTTCTCTATTAGCTAAAAGTTGCCTCATGAAGTAGCAAATGATGGAGATAAAAGGCTGGCTGATGCCCACTGTGAAATGTAATTCACAAACATCGACCTGCACTTCACTACAAAACAAAAGCTGCAAACACATACAAAGGTATTCTGTTTAATTGGAGGTGGGTTTGCCATTTGTGGCTTAAATTCATTGCAGTGAAGGATATTACTGAACACACTTCTGGACCACCATCTTAAGTAAGCAGACATGCCATAGAAGTGGGTACTGCTAAATGCATTCAACTATAAAAGAAAGATCAGCATTATAAACAACAGTAAGCTCAGTACAGCTGCCAGCAGATAAATAACAGTAAGTATTTTTCTAAATATCAAAATTGTCACTAACTCAGGAACTCTGATGATGAAGCCTGGCTCAAACACCTAATACAACAGGATGACACTATAATCAGCTAAATTTCAGACTTTCAATATACATTCCAATGACCAAATGATTACCAAAATCTAAAGTTCCACAACTCAATTAGTACATATATATTATCTTCCCAAAAAAAACTATTCTATTAAAATAAGATCAATGTTTCAACATTGTTTCTATTCTTTTTTTTAATAGGTATGATCTCGCCCCAATGCCAGGCTATAGTGCAGTGGCTCAATCACAGCTCACCGCAGCTTCGAACTCCTGGACTCAAGCAATCTTCCCATCTCAGCCTCCCGAGTATAGCTGGGGGCAACAGGCACATGCCACTGCTGCCACAACCACCACCGCCACTACCACTCCTGCTACCACCTCCATCACCGCCGCCACCACCACATCCCCAGCTAATTTTCTCTATTCTATGAGAACAATCCTTACTGGATCATGTGCCTGGCTGCACAGGCATGCATGCACACACACACCCATCCATTCCACTGCATTCCCACCCTAAAATCAAGGACATCTTATCAAGCACTCATGCCTACAGACTCATCACTGAAACACGAAAATGTAAATGATACTCTACTTGTCCACTCGTATCTGCAGCCTGCTGGAAATGTGTAGCCAGTGACGTCTCGTCCTGGAAGACTTCATTACACTCCAAACATTTTAGACTATGTCTACACAGTTTGGAGGGGTCTTCATCTAGGGGCATGGCTGGGGTGATGGGAGTGCTTGAAGGAGCCGATATGACTGTCCCAGTTATGCCAGACTGAATTTTTGTGACAGTGTGTGTGCCAGCTCCCACAGGGCTCTGAAGAGTGGAAGTTGAAGTGGAAGTATTGCTTGATGGAGAAACTATCATTTGATCTGCTGGGACTGGCTTTAAAATTAAGTGGGAGCATTGCATTACCACCCCTTTCTCCTTATGCCCACGGGCATGGGAAAGGAGGCTGCATTTGTTGTAAAAAACGAGGTTCTTTGTACAATGGTTGCACGTTACTTCGATGCGCACGCTCCGTCTGTCGTAGTGCTGGGTGAGACTCTTTTCAAGTGCAAAGGAGTCCCCACACTCCAAGCACTTGTACCCACGCGTCGGTAACGTGATCCCTGCATTGGCGGGAGGACTGAGGTTTGGGATGTAAACAGGGACTGGATTGACACTGCTCAGCACCTTGTTGAAAGCTTCCACCACAGAACTCTGCAAGGACGACACCACCTGGACTCGAGACACCTTTTTGGGGGGTTGCGAGGCTGCTGCATTGATTATTGCCTGCTTTATTTGTTGCTGAGGTTTGGTTAGCACTTGGCGGAGTTCAGAGGTGGCCTGGGCACCCTGAGGCAAAAGGTTAAGGTTGGCAAGGTGCACAGTCTTTGGCACGAGTTTGGCGTTGGCCAGGCTGGATGCCGGCACCACGACAGTTTGCTGCTGGATGGCATTGGCGGCTTTAATGATGGCGCTGCTGGCGCTCTGGACAGAGGCAGCAGATATGACCGTGGCTTTCACCGTGGTGTTGTTAGCGAGCTTCAAATTAATGACTTGGGATCCTGCCGTCTTTACAGCAGACACTGGGAGGAAAGCAGTAGCCACAGGCTTGATTGTGACCTGTTTAGGGGTGAGCTCTGCAGGGGAAACTGCATTGGTCACGACCGCGGACTGGAGAGGCGCCCTGGGGGGAGAGGAAAGGACGGCGGCTGATGCTGGAGATGACAGAAGGGATGTCACAGAGGCCATCACGGATGCTGTCTGCTCGGAAGGTTTCTTCCCAGAGTCAAGATCCACTTCTGGCAGTACCCTGGTCACTGTTCTCTTGATTTCCCCAGAAGATGTCTTAATGGTTTTTATGCGAACTTTGGGGATTGCTGGTGTGGACCCTGCGGGAGAGGATGGGGATCCCTTGCTGCTGTTCTCACTTGAGATGCTTCTGGGACTATCTGGTTGTTTTAGGGATGGTTTTTTGGTCCCGTCGATCAGATTTTGGGATTCAGGAGACTTGTCGGCGGCTCTCGGACTGTCGTTTACTTCTTTTGGTAACGGGGAGGATTCCCTCGAATTGGCCACTGGTTCTTTGCAGGAGTCTGAAGCCGCCTTTTTAGCGCTAAGAGCCGCGATGGCAGCGATGCAGGACGAGAGCTTGGAGGACGACTTTGTCTTTGATGGCGCAACGCCGGGAAGGCCAGCGTCATTCTTCTCGGAGCTCGGCTTCCCATCCGGGACTCTGTTTTCCAGCACCTTGTCAGAGTTTTCCTTCAATTTATCCTCTGCTTTTCTGACTTTAAAAGGTTCATAAACGCTCAGGTTTATAGAATTGGCTTCTGCTTCTCTCTTAACAACTTTGTTTTTCTCCATATTGCCTGACGTGGAAAGTCCCATTTTGCTGGAGTTTTCCCCTCCCAGTGCCTTCAGCTTATCGTAGTCCTGCTGGGGAGCCGACCCCGTCAACACGTTCGACCTGAAGCTTGATCGCACATCCTCCTTGTCAGGAGGGTCATCTACCTCAATCTTCTCATCGTCGTCAAACTCTTCAGCACTGGAGATCGGGCTAAACTGGCTGAACGTCGAGTCTTTCAGAGTCACCTCAGAGGCAGGCACATCTCCTTTCAAGGACTTCGCTCCATCTTTACTGTAACTGTCGAGGGTGGACGCTGTGAGAAACCCATTATGTAGGCCATTGCCGGTGGGGTTGTGGCCGTCTTTCTCCCCGCCCTCGGACGAGTCGATGTTCCGAACATTCTTGACGATGACGCTGACACCCACGTCAGAAGATGATGGTGCGTGGGAGTCGTCCTCTCCGTGAGCGTTCTGCTTCATGTGGCTTTCGTGGTCATCATGTCCAGACTCAATAGCTGCTTTAGGATCGACCATATCTGGGATGTCAAATGCTGCCAGGAGGTCATCAAAGTCTGGGGTCTTCATATCCCCCATGGTCATGAATTTGAGCAGATGTTCTGTTAAATGAGCAGAAAATAGTTCCATCAGAAATTGATATTTCCTCGCGATGAGATAAAACCCCTATGCAACTCGCACTAACGTAACTGATTACCAAGAAAGAGCAAGGAGGTAACTGCATTTACGGTAACTACGAAACTCTGAGTCCAAGTGGACAAACATCAAGAAAACACATGTAAGACCTAGATAATTTTAGCTTCAAAAGTGATCCCTTCATACTGCTGTACAGCGTTACCAGCATGGCTCCCAGCTAACAAGAATGAAGTTGACTGAAACGGCTGTAGCCTAGAAAAACAGGTTCTGGTTTAGCAACTAGAAAATGTGTCATTTTCATAAAAAGCTACTTCCAACATATTCTGATCTTGACAGTATTTAATTCCGCTAGCAAAATTATCACTATCATCGTCACCATCAGATTTGGGATACCTTATTAAAAGAAACATGCCACAATCAAAAAAGCCAATTACAGATTTCAATATTCATCCACAGAAAGAAAAGAAACGAGCATCCACACCCACCGCAGGATACCTGCTAATAAATTCCAGTTGGGACTTTTTTTTAAAAAAAAACCCTAAGGAGCTGATTCCGTCCATTTTTATTTAACCCTAATTTTCCCTATTATGTTTGTTAAAAAAGAAACACTCTCAGATGATAGGAGGATGGAGAGTTTTAGAAAAATGGCTGGTCACAGCCGTTACTAAACATGAAGGATATATGAATACATGCAGTGCTTGAGGGTCTTTAAAAGGGGCCCATCCCCCCACCTGCAGAGGACAAGTGACTGTCAGGGGGAAATAAAGCCTCCACTGCAGGGGGTATGTTCTGCTCCCTGGACCCCCAGCCTTCCGTCCTGGGACTCTACTGTTTCCTGGTCTGTGTGTACTTGTCTCCTCTTACAGACTGGCCTGTAAGCTGCCTGAGGACAGGCAAAGTGTCACTCATCTTTCTAGCACAAATGTCAGATAATTAACGCAATACCAAGACAGGTTCTAGCATAAATGTCAAATAATTAATGCAACACCAAGACAGGCACTGGGTTTATAACAGAAGAACAGGGCTGGACCCAGCTCTGACACTCACTAGCTCTGGGGCCCTCAGGATGTGAGAGGATCTCTTGGATCTGTTCCTTCTGCAGTGGAGGCAAACAGCCAGGGAGAGAAGGAAAGGAAAGAGGGAACAGGAGAGAGCAAGAGAAGAGAAAGAGGAATGAAGCAAGCAGCAGTCAGTCGGAAGGGAAGAGGGTAGCAGCTGACTTCAGGCAACTTTCAGTGGAAGAATTCACCTAGCCAATTTAGATGTGTGTTCCTTGACAGACTCTGTTCTTTAGTATTTACTGTGTTATTATCCTTCCTTCAAATCTGTTTTAGTGATCCCTGACACGTTGTCTCCTTCCACATCTTACTGAAGCACTTGATTTTTTTTTTCTTGTACAATCTAGAAAACATCACACATTCCTAATAAAAGTAACTATTCCAGGGTCAAGAGAGAATTTCTACTTAGTGAGAATATACATGCCTGAGAAAACTCATATACACCACAAATCTATCAACAGCTAAGACCCTCAGCACATTAACTCACTCTGGGGACACATCCAAACACTGTGAAGAATTTGGTTAGGAAAAACTACTGTTGAAGGCAAAATCAACGCTTAGAGTTCGATGGGAGCTGAAGAATAAATGGGTTCGATGGGAGCTGAAGAATAAATCTGCTTCTATTCACACCTGTCTCAGTTAATACCAAGCTGAAGAAGTCACGCGTGCTTTTCTTTCGATGGCTTCCTCAGCCTAGAGAAAACCCTCCGTGACCACTCTTCTCTCAGAGGGGGCCTGCGGAAACAGGGGGGGAGTAACATATCCCCAGCACCAAACTACCACCAATGCGAAAAGTACACGGGATATAAAACATTAACATCTCCAAAGGGATACTGAAGTACAAATATCTATGAGAAGTCAGACCCAGTAGGAAAGTCTGTGATTATGATTTTGTTTTTTAAATGAAATTGAACATTTAAACTGCAAAATGTGGGGAATGAAAAAGCCATCTGTCAGGCACTATATCCATAAAAGAATCCACCCACTTACAAATAATCCCTGAATGTCACCACTCTTATTTCTATCCATCATCCTGGGGCCATAAATGGAATACTCACAATAAAACTGCCATTAGCAGAGTATTCCTGTGATCTGTCTTTACCAACCATGTTGATCTAAAGTTGGAGGTCACTGTTATTAGAAAACTCAAGACACCACCCCCTACCCCACCAGGGTTGAAAGGGCCTGAAAAGAAGATTTTTAACTGATGCAAAGCTTGGGCTCAGGCTCTGGAAGTCCCCATGGTAGCGGGGCTCTGCCCTAGTCCCTCCACCTTTTCTTTCGAGCTTCACAGGATTTATGTCATTTGCCCTCTCTTTATGACTTTGGTGAGCAAAAGACTTTATACAGTTACACACTGTTCATCCCAGAGGGCAGTCGGTTCAGGAACAAAAAGAAGATAAGAGATAATTCAAATACTCAGTGGGTGGGAGGCCCAGAACATACAACCACAAGAATGAGGAAAGGTCGCCACGTGAAACCAAACTTGAGTGGTCGGCAGTGTGACTGTCTGATATTCTCAGGAACCCTGGGAAGGTTAATATGGCTCTTCTCACCTTTTTCTGCTGTTATACGTACAGGAACCTCCTGATTTATAAACCCGTGCACAGCGGCCATACTGAATCACTGAGTTAATGCTAAACTTGTTGCTCCACACCACCCCTATCTTTTCCTATCTGCCCAGCTAAAGCAGAGTTAAGGTCTAGAAGGCCCCAGAGAGGAACTCCCATGCCTGCAAACCCCGCAAGGGGTTGAGAAGCAACTCCTTCTCCACAGTGATCCAGCCTCACCCTGTCCCCATCCATCTACTGAACCTAAGGTTTATACTCTTCTCTTGGGGGATGGGGGGAAGCCCAGAGTGAGGCAGTGGCACGTGGTAAGAGGTCAGAGTGAACTGATGGTAGTTTTAAAAAGTGAGTCAGCCATCCTAGTTCACCTGCAGGAAGGCCGACTATAAGCTGAAAATGCATAATGGGCGTTTTTGAGCGCAGTGGCCACCTGAAAGCACATCGTGTCATCTGAAACCCGAGATCACTGTGGCAGGAGGACTCCCCGTCTGAGGATGTATAACTAATGGAATGGATACCACTCCCTGTAACTTCACACTTCTTTTTTGGTTTATAGGAATGTTTTTCATACCCACAATCACATTGTCCTATTACCCTTTCCCTTCCCACATTCTGGAAGGCAAGAGCAAGAGTTCCATTCCACTTGGAGGGGAAAAAAATGTGTAACTCCCACTTCATTTCTCAGTTATATTGAATACAAAGAGGAATGTTTATGCCTGAAAGTTTTCTTCACTTTCCACCCCAATTCCTAAGTACTACTGTCTTAAAAATAGATTCTTTTGCTTAAAAACATTACAAAAATAAATCTCAGTCCTCTTTTAAAAGATAAAATAGAACGATCTCATTTTAGCTTCCCTTTCCCTCAACAGTTTGATTTTCAAACAGAATTAGCTTTAGTTATTTTAACAATGTCTTTCACTTATGCCCTATAAAATACATCTCCCTTCAAAGGCAATAATAGTCTTTTTATTTATTTATTTATTTTTTCCAAGACGGAGTCTTGCTTTGTCACCCAGGCTGGAGTGCAGTGGCGCAATCTCTGCTTACTGCAACCTCCGCCTCCCGGGTTCAAGCAATTCTCCTGTTTCAGCCTCCCGAGTAGCCGGGATTACAGGCGCCTGCCACCACATCTGGCTAATTTTTGTATTTTTAGTAGAGACAGGGTTTCACCATGTTGGCCAGGCTGGTCTCGAACTCCTGAACTCGTGATCTGCCCGCTGTGGCCTCCCAGAGTGCTGGGATTACAGGCATGAGCCACCGCGCCCGGCCAATTGTCGTTTAATTTAAAAGTAAACCCTATATAAATGACCTACAATTCACTAACAAGCATTTGTGCTTAATGTATAATGTTCTTTCACCCGAAGACATCAACAATATCTGAGGGAATTAGACCTGTTTACAAAAAAGGAAATTCAAAGAACTCAGGTCTGTCACATGATCACTTTATTTTCTCCTATGACACAGAGACAAAACATTTCCTTTCCTACCCAAAGCCTCTGAGAATTATAAAAAGCTATTTCATCTTTGTTGGCAGAAGTCAAAAGTTATGAAGTCAAAAGAAAAACGTAAGAAAAACCTATTCACCCCTTAATCATACTTCTCATACTTTGTAACAAAATTCTTCTTCACAATAAAAAAAATTGTTGGTTTCCCAATTTCCAATTAGAGAATGTCAATATTAAACGCACAGGCACAGCCTAACCATTGAATCCCAACTTTAAATAATTCTGAAACAGGAAGACACATGCCTAAATCCAGCCAAGGTCTGCCTCCTCTGACCTGTGAAAACACTGGTTCCCTATTTAATAGAGAAACTAACATTTCCCCTAATGAAAATCAATAGCCTCTAAATCATAACAGTCCTACTTAGAGAAAAACAAATCAAAGTCTACTGACCATCTTGACAGTATTATAAAGGCTTCCCATAAAACAACCGTAATAATACAAGGTCTGCTTTAGGATTCCCAGTCCCTATTTTCTAGCACTATCTGGCCACTGAGACCTTCATTGTGTCTTTTTTGTATTCCATTGAATTTTTTTAAAATAATTATTTTATACACACACACACACACACACACTTTTTTTTTTCCTTTCCCTTTCTTTTAGGATGGGGTCTCACTATGTTGTCCAGACTGGTCTCGAACTCCTGAGCTGAAACAATCCTCCTGCCTCAGCCTCCCAAAGTGCCAGGACTATAGATGTGAGCCACTGTGCCTGACCCAAAAAAAAAAACTCAATAAATGAATGGATCTAGCATGTTTTCATCTTTCCTATCTTTCCTTCAAATATAAAATGTTCTTATAACACATGTTTATATTACATAATGTTTCAAATTTAATTTCTTCCTCTTAGAAAATCTAGCTAGTGGCCGGGCGCGGTGGCTCAAGCCTGTAATCCCAGCACTTTGGGAGGCCGAGGCGGGTGGATCACGAGGTCAGGAGATCGAGACTATCCTGGCTAACACGGTGAAACCCCGTCTCTACTAAAAATACAAAAAACTAGCCGGGCGTGGTGGCGGGCGCCTGTAGTCTCAGCTACTCGGGAGGCTGAGGCGGGAGAATGGCATGAACCCGGGAGGCGGAGCTTGCAGTGAGCTGAGATCACGCCACTGCACTCCAGCCTGGGAGACACAGCGAGACTCCGTCTCAAAAAAAAAAAAAAAAGAAAAGAAAATCTAGCTAGTATCCCCAGTTTTTATACATCTTCAAGAAACAGGGGTTTGACTTCTCTTGGCCGCCTACATTCAAATTCTTGCTCTTCCCATTATCCCATTATGCTAACCTTAGCTCTGCCTCCATCACCAATCTCTTGTATCTTTAGAATTTCCAAGGCTCTGCACATTGTATCTCTTCCACCAAAGAAAAGAAAAAAAAAACCTTCTCTCCTCTCTTCCAACTGACCTTCTGCTGCTTTTATCCCACTTCAATCTCGACTGCGTATCAGGGAAATCTATTTTCTTACTGCATTTCCATTCCAAACACCACGTCGGTTCAGCTACACAGGCTGACCTCATGGTTCTTCACTCTTCCTAAACCAGCTGGGGACAGAGGTCAGTTTGGGGGCCAAGTTTTTCTAAAAATCTATTAGCCACACCTCTGGAGCAGTTGCCGTGGTTCACTGCCTCTCTCTAGGAAGTGCAGGCAGGGGTGGGAGAGACTGGGCCCCAAAAATGGCAGACTCTCGGATTTCAAAAAAATAGCATACACGCAGACACACACGTGAAAAAGTGTGGAAAAGCAAAATACGCAATTATGAAAAAAGCTATGGAATCTCTTAATGACTTGCCATCTGAAGATCCCATGCCAGTGACAAAATGCCAAAGAAAAGTTTCATTTTATCTTTAGCCTTCACGCTAGTCAGACCCTGATTAAGTCGAGACAGCCAGCCCAGAGCACCTTGCAGGTCTAAAGGTTCCTCTCCGGCCACAGGGAAGAAAGCTGACACAATGGGACACCAACAACTCGCCTGGACCCTCTGACCCGTCAGCACTGCTGGGCACCCTGATCACACTCTGCCCACTCTCAGCAGAAGAGCTTCATTTTCTAAGCAGCCTACACCGGGTAACACACAGTGTACAAGTACAGCTTATATGCACAAAGAACAGAATGCACGTTTTGTTAATTCTGGGTGAGTTAACAAGAAATTAGCAAATATAGTTGCTATTATCCAAAATAGATATTTACTGGTTTCCTTAAACCTGATGATACCAATCATGGATATACAAATACTTTGCTCAAGGTGGTATGTTTTCTTCTTCAGTTAACACTCGATATTCCTGATCTGAAATTCAAACTGCTTCTGGAAATATCAACACAGGAGTCACTTACTAATGCCACGAACCAGGGCATGACCTTGGGAAAGAGAAGAGTGAAGTCAGCCCCAGCCCTGTGCTGCAGTTATTCCACACTTCTCCCTCAAGGTTATAAAAGTAGGCTCCCCGCCCCCATCCATTCCCCCCTCGCACATCAGGAGCAACTAAGGGAAAGTCCCTGTCCCTACAAACCTCAGCCTTCTCTGAAAGCTCAACCTCCCCCACTCAGCCTACTTCTCACATCACAGCTCTCTAAGGAAGCTCGCTCCCCAACTCCACGCTCTCCTGAGTCAAAACGAAAGCGCAGCTACAGTGAGAGCTCCTTTGCTTTTTTCCGGAGAGAAGCTCCAGGGAAATTCAGGGCTTGCCTGTGGCCCTCCACAGCAGGTTCTCAGCGCCATTCAGCACTGCAATTTTGTTTTTCCTTATTAACTCCCGTATTGCCAAGAGACAGAGTCTGCTTCTTTTCTTTTCTTTAACACAGGACCTAGATCTTCTGCCCAGGCTGGAGTGCAGTGCCATGATCACAGCTCACTGCAGCCTTGAACTCCTGGGCTCGAGTGATCCTTACACGCACTGCCACATTCAGTTAATTCTTATTTGCTGCAGAAATGGGGTCTCGCTCTCACCCAGACTGGTCTCAGACTGGCCTCAAGTGATCCTCCAGCCTCGCCTCCCAAGTGCTGGGATTACAGGTTTGAGCCACCCTGCCTGGCCTAAGGCTGTGGCCTGCAGATGTTACTAATCTCTCTCCCTCTTCTAAACTCCATCTCCTTTTCTTTCTGAGGTTAAGTTAAAAAATCATAGTCACCAGTCAAGAGGTCTCCCACGGCTTCCTTCCTTCAAATCTTGCCTGCACCTTCACTGCTGGCTTTGCCAAGCCGATCCTCCACAGTGAGCTTGGTCTGTCCCTTCTATTTTGGGTCATTCCTATCCCATCTGCCTAGAGGCATAGAGAGACGGCCCCCAGCCTTACCCTGGAACCCTTGGTGCTCTGTCCTCTTGCCACGCAGCCTTCACGGCTCAAGTTCTCCAGTACTGGGACATATCCTGCTCCTCCCAGTATCTTCCCCAGCCCTCTGACAATCCACTCTCTTGAAACCACCATTGAAATCCAGGCAGGGCTGGGCGTGGTGGCTCATGACTGTGATTCCAACACTTTGGGAGGCCAAGGCAAGATGATTGGTTGAGCCCAGTAAGTCGAGGCTATAGTGAGCTACAATCACGCCACTGCAATCTAGCCTAGGCAACAGAGTAAGACCCTGTCTCTTAAATTAAAAAATAAAAATAAAAAAGCCAGGCTGAAGGAAAGAATTTTGGGGATCATAGAATAGTTCTATATCACAAATGTGGTAATGGAGACATGTTTCTGTGCATCTGTCAAACCCTCGAGAATTTCAGGCCGGGCATGGTGGTTCGTGCCCGTAATCCCAGCACTTTGGGAGGCTGAGGCAGGTGGATCACTTAAGACTAGGAGTTGGAGACCAGCCTGGCCGACATGATGAAACCCCCTCTCTACTACAAATATAAAAATTAGCTGGGCGTGGTGGTGCACACCTGTAATCCCAGCTACTCGGGAGGCTAAAGCGAGAGAGCCGCTTGAACCTGGGAGGCAGAGGTTGCAGTGAGCTGAGATCACGCCACTGTACTCCAGCCTGGGTGACAAAGCGAGGTTCTCCAAAAAAAAAAAAAAAAAAAACTAGAGAATTTCACTGTGTAAATATTACATTTAAAAATAAAAACCAGGAATGGGAGAGGGCGTCCAAAATTAAGACCAACTGTAACAAGAACCTAAATGTATTACAAATGAATAACATTACTACACTGAAGGGTGCAGGGAAGAAAAAACTAACCTAAACAACTCGCAAAACAGAATTCTGACTGTACGCTGTAAGGCTAATGAAAAAGGACTGTGCACAAACACCGTCCTCCAGTAAAAAAAAAAAAAAAAAACTGCTGAAATCTAGTTAGTAGTAGTGTACGAATGATAATTTTTAGTTTTCACAAGTGTGTTAGAATTACACAAGATGTGAGCTTTAAGCAAAGTTGGGTAAATGGGTACTTAGAATTTCTCTGTCCTATTTTTGCAACATTTCTTTCTTTTTTTTTCTTTTTTGTAGAGAGAGGGTCTCGCTATGTTGTCTAGGCTGGTTACTCCTGGGCTCCAGTGATCCTTCTACCTTGGCCTCCCAAAGCACAGGGATTACAGACGTGAGCCACTGTACCTAGCCAAAACTTTAAGTTAAAATTACTTCGACATAAAAGTTAAAAAGGGAAAACCCAGGCTATGTGACATAATACAAAGCAGACAGCTTTGGAGATGAAATCCTTGCTGTCCTATTTACTACTATTAGCTAGTGACCTCAGGTGGCCATGGCACCTCCCCGAGTGTCCCTTCCTCCTAGGTCCAAAGGAAGGTGCATGCCGTCGCTGAACAGTGTAGTCTCACAGCAAGAAAACACTCCAGAAACGATCCATTCCCAATCCATGTTCCCGCGCGCCTGTTTTTGGTGCCAATCGCCTTTCATGTTGCCCGTGACCTTACTGCAGAATTTCATTTTCTGGTCATCCTTTCCTCTCATGGACCCCACAGCATTGCCTCAAGCTCACTTGGCTTTTCCTGACTCACTGGCTTTTCCTCTTCTCCCCCTTCATGAGTCCCTTCAGACTCTTTTTTGTTATCCACCTTTGTTCAAAGGCAACCTCACCAACTCCCATGGTCAGAACAGTCAGAACAAACAGGTTTCTACCTTTAGCCCTAACCTGCCTTAAGAGTCGTCTTTCCATTGTTGGGATGATATTCTGCTTGGCTCTCCTCACACTAGGTCAAACTTAAAACTAAAGCCCTCATATTCCCTCCCATGTTCCTGTAAATCCTGTGTTTTGTCAATGACCTTCACCTTCTCTAGGAAAACAATAAAAATCTTCAGGCAGGGCGGGCACAGTGGCTCATGCCTGTAATCCCAACACTTTGGGAGGCTGAGGTGGGCGGATCACTTGAGGTCGGGAGTTCGAGACCAGCCTGATCAACATGGAGAAACCCCGTCTCTACTAAAAATACAAAATTAGCCAGGCGTGGTAGTGCACACCTGTAATCCCAGCTACTCAGGAGGCTGACACAGGAGAATTGCTTGAACCCAGGAGGCAGAGGTTGTGGTGAGCCAAGATCGCACCATTGCACTCCAGCCTGGGCAACAAGAGCAAAACTCCACCTCCAAAAAAAACATCTTCAGGCAGCATTTCATAAACCATAAAACACAGATACTAGTTCTGTAGGATGTTATTAGGTCTTTCACAAAGACAAGACTGAAATGCACATAGCAAATGCTGGATTTTCCTAAGTTAAACAGATTTCTTTCAGGCAAGACCCACTATTATGCTAATGAGCATTACAAATCTCCAAAATCAGTGATGCCAATAGCCACCAATTTTGATCTATCTGCAGGTCATTTTTTTTGATCCACAAATACAAATGCCAAAATGATTGCCCAAAAGGCTACAAAAACTTTTGTTGTTGCAAGTTATGCATTAGTTACTTTTATTGCATCTTGTCCCCCAACTTCATAAGCTAATGTCATTATTAGCCAATATCAAAGGCAACACAAAGATGCCTTACTGTACTTTACTTTTCATATTATTTGAATGTTTACTTTTTCTCCTATGTTTTGCTAGTTACCAATCAATGAATGATGAATGAATGGATGCAGAGAGCTGATGAATTTCCTGTTTCTTTCTTTCTTCAGCTCTATGAAACAACTTACCGATCCACACTCTCGTCATTTATTAATAAGCAAGAGTATACAAAGCCTATCCATACAGTTCCCTGACTCACTGGCTTTTCCTCTTCTATGTCCATAGACAAACCTTCATGAAGAAAAAGAGCATTTAACATCCCAGGTACACAACACACAAACAGTAAGGGGGAGAGCACAATACCCCTGGCAACATGATTCCATTCCAGCACCAGTGTTCCCTTTGTTCCTGGCTTCTTTGTGTCCAAAAATTTTCCACTTAAAAAAATGAGGATAACAGCATACGCTCAACCCCAGGGATATGGAAAGGGGCTACTGATATTTAGAGGGAGCCTTGTCATAATTAAACACACAGCACAAAACAGCGTAACATTCAAACAATGAGTGACCAGTGGTCAGAGAATGTCAAAGAATATTCCTACCCTTTTCATTTCAGTATCACAGATAAGAGACCTACAACCAGGCAGGGGACCTATTTGGCCAGAATCACATTCGGGAGAACAGTCTGTGGTGATCTTATTTATTAACCTTCCTAGTCAGACTGCAGCTTTCAGCAAAAGAAGGAAAGAAGCTAAATGGGCATCATCCTCACGGGGAAGGGCTGGTGCCAGAAGTCTTGTGGGGAGCTCAGGGGCTCCCCTTGTCAAAAACAGAACTCACTGGTTGGGAGTGAGCCCTGGCAAAGATCAGAATTAGAGGCTGAGGCACAAATGACCAATCTACCAGGTCAGAACCTGGGAGGCAGACAGAAGAGATGCTGACTGGAAGCACAGCTGCCTGATCATCCTCTCCTGAACCCTCCTGGTCTTTGCAGCCCCCAAATGACAACAAAATTATGAATACACACAGACACAACACTTCACCGTGTATAAAACTTCTCAGCCGAAATCAGGCCACTGCACCCCGGCCTGGACAACAGAGCGAGACTCCATCTAAAAAAAAAAAAACTCATAAGCAGCAGCAGCCTTAAAAGGACCCCTGCTTCTCTGCGTCCTGCAAAACACGAGGCTGTCTCCTCTGTAGACAGGTGGAGGAGGAGGTGAGACCTGTGAGCCATCTTTTCCGGGTCCTCAGGAACCTCACAAGTGAGTTTTCTCAAGGGCGCCCCAAGAATTATATAGAAATGCAAAACTCTGAGATTTGGGTCTTTGTTAAAATTTAACTTTAATAAGTTTTTAATTATCTCACTATGGTTCATAAATCTGTAAAGTTCCTGGATGCTGTAATAAAAGACAAATCACAGTCCCAAAACACCATCAACCCAAATTCAATCTTTACAGCCAGATTCCTATGCAGTATTAATACTGGAATTCAGATCACAAAAAGAAGCAGCCAATTTCTCATTCAAGTAATAATAATTTTGTATTAGCTTGGTCTTCTAAAAATCTGACAGCTGTAAAAATCAGAGCTGGACAATCTATGGCAAAATTAGATAGGAAAAAGAAGAAAGTGAGGTTATGGGAGAAGGTGAACCCAGCACCGGTGCAGGGGTCTGACAACCACCAAAAGTGAGGAAGACAAGCTGCCCGGAGCTTCATTTCCCACACCACTCTCCACTGAACGAAGAGACAAGCTGCCCGGAGCTGCATTTCCCACACCACTCTCCACTGAACGAAGCCAGAGCTCCACAGAAAAATGACTGATCTAGGATTGGGCGGGAAATGCACCTACCAATGAATCTCATAGTGTCAGAAAGTAAGAAAGAGCTGAATGCCCCCCGCCTCCAAAAAAAAAAAAAACAAAAAACTACACTGATGGGGCGTGTCAAAGGGACATAGAAGCCCATAGAAAACTGGAACAATCTGAGCAACAAAATAAAGTGGTGTTGTGTAACAACCCAAAATATTAAATAAATACCCATGAACGCATACTGATATAAATGATGGAATAACTAAACGGGATATGCAAACCATCCCCTGTGCAGAAGTTCCAAAGTAATTTATGTAGATGCCCCACCCTTATGCAGTGAAGAACAACTCCCCGCCCCTTCAATGACTTTCTTCCAAGGACAGTAAGGAAAGCGGAGAAAAAAGCAACTTTACCGTGGAGAAAAAAACCTGACGAACACAACCTCAGCCAGGTGGTCAAGGTCAGCAACAACTGCCATAAGTCACACGGGCAGTATGTCCCCGGGCTGTCATGAGAACGGCACACTGCCCTGAGACCTTCTTCCCAAAGACACACTACCCCAGCCTGACCACAGGAGACACATCGGACAAATCCCAACGGTGGGACCTCCTACAACATCCCTGACCAGTATTCCTTACAACTGTCAATGTCATCGAAAACAAAGGAAGTCTGAGAAATGGTCATGGCCAAGTGAAGTCTGAAGACAAAATGTAATGTGATATCCTAGATGGACTCCTGGAACAGAAAAAGGACAATAGGTAAAAACTAAGGAAATCAAAAAAAGGCAGACTTTAGTTGTTGTTGGTTAGTTGATTTTTTTTTTTTTTTTTAAGTAAGATAGAAATAGTAAATAGTTAAGACAACTGGCCAGGCATGGTGGCTCATGCCTATAATCCCAGCACGTTGGGAGGCCAAGAGTTCACAAGTTTGAGACCGGCCTGGACAACATGGCAAAACTCCATGTCTACAAAAAATACAAAATTTAGATGGGCGTGGTGGGGCGCACCTGTAGTCCCAGCTACTCCGGAGGCTGAGGTGGAAGGATGGCTTGAGCCCTGGAGGCAGAGGCTACAGGGAGCATGTTTGTGCCATTGTACATCAGCCTGGGCGACAGAGCCAGACCTTGTCTCAAAAAAAAAAAGAAAAGAAAAAAAAAAAAAAAGGAGAACCTGGGAGTGGGATGAGATGTTGTATACTATAATCCTTTTACTTCCAAAGAATATTGGCGAAAAGCAACCTAAAAAAAGAAGTCATTCCTAAAGGGTTTCACAGCTCTGGGTATGTAGATATTGGCTTTCCATTTTATCCTCTCATCAGTAAACTGCCTCAAGGTCAGTGACTAATCAAAATGATGCAGCAACTTTTAAACCATAGGTTATTAGAAACACAATTTTCAGGCTGGACGTGGTGGCTCATGCCTGTAGTCCTAGAACTTTCAGAGGCCAAGGCAGGTAGATCACTTGAGACCAGGAGTTCAAGACCAGACTGGTCAACATGGTGAAACCCTGTCTATACTAAAAATACAAAAATTGGGCGGCCATGGTGTCACGCACCTGTAATCCCAGCTACTTGGGAGGCTGAGGCACGAGAACTGCTGGAACCCTAGAGTCGGAAGTTGCAGTGAGCCAATTGTCATGCCACTACACTCCAGCCTGGGTGACAGAGCAAGGCTCAGTCTCGAAAAAAAAAAAAAAAAAGAAATAGAATTTCAAAAGTTTGCATTCTCTATGCTTTCAGCACACAAAATCATTGAGATGATCTTCCACGACTACAGCCAGTCTCAGTCTGGCCAGAGATGATAAATGATTTATTTGGTAGATCTTTTTGGCCAATGGTAGGCAACACAACAATTGGATCACTGATCGCTTAATATATGAAATAACAGCTTATTCAAAAAAAAAATAGGTCCCTCCTAAGAATTTGGTTATCAGGGTCACAAAGAAAGAAACATTTCTACTCTCGCTCCATCCTTCAGGTATCTTCTAACAATGCCAGCCCTTCCTTCTGCAACAGCAATATAACTGGGTTTTCAATTCTAAAAATTAATACCCATAAATAGGAACTACCGCTTCCCTTTAAAATATAGCCAGGTGTATGTTTAACTTTTTTTAATCATGGTAAAACACACAAAACATAAAATTTACCATCTTAACCATACACTTTTTTTTTTTTTTTTTTGGAGAGAAGATCTCGCTAGGTTGCCTAGGCTAGCGTGCGTGATCTCGGCTCACTGCAGCCTCCCCCTCCCAGGCTCAAGCCATTCCTCTCACCCCGGCCTCCAAAGCAGCTGGGACTATAGGTGCACACCACCACACCTGACTAATTTTTGTATTTTTTGTAGATACAAGGTCTCACTATGTTGCCCAGGCTAGTCCCAAACCCCTGAGCTGAAGCAATTCGCCTGCCTCTGCCTCCCAAAGTGCTGTGATTACAGGCGTCAACCACCATGGCCAGCCACATTTAATTTTTATATGAAGAACATATTGAACGATAAAAGCAAAAAGACCACCTATTATTACTAAGGGAGAACATGCAGGGGAAGTTTTAAAATATTAGTTTAACTGTTCCCAATGTATGCTAAAAATTTCTTAGATTTCCTAAATCTCCAAAGGGCAATCTATAAATGCACACATTGTACAAGGTTTAAACTTCAGACTTCTAATTTTTTTAAAACTGTATTCACTAAACACTCCCACATCAAACCACAGTCACTTCACTTCAGAGAGGTTCAAATCTGATTTCTGTTTTTCTTGAGATATCTAGTTCAAGTGCCTTGCGGGTATTTACAATCAGATATCCCACAACCATTTCAGCTTTCTTAAACTAACTTCGTCATCTCTTACTCACTATCAGACTCCTCTCTTTCAATACCATTATTTTCTCAAACTCAGAATTTCACCTCCAATTCTTCTCCCTAGGCCCTGCCCGCTTCCCTGCTGCTATTTTGCAGATGCACCCTCGTTCTCTTTATAATTGCTGTCAGTCCTCTACCATCTCACCTCACACCGAGACCAATGCTCTGTTCTCCCTGTCTCCAGCCTCTCATTCAGAATTTCCAGACAAATCTTTCTAAAATTCCTTTTAATTATAGCTGTCGCTCCTCCTATTAAAAATCCTGGAATCACCTTCCAAATTAAGTCCAAACTCTTTGGCCTCACACCAAATTCCCAATACAATCTGCCCCCAACCATGCGCTGCTGCCACTCCGCATGCTTTTCCGCAGGCCCAGCTTTCCTTCTTGGTTTGCCCTTCCGGATAGCCCCTGACCTGGAATGCCTCCCCCAACACACACTTATCTCCATTAGCCAAGTATGAAGAACTCATTCTTCAGGTTCTCTGAAGGAAGAGCCTCAATTTCCTCATCTTCAAAAGGGGAACTAATAGTTAACAGCCGTATCACAGGGTTATTCTACAAATGGAACCAAGTAACATGGAAAGCGCCAAGCACACAGACATTAAAAGGCTATATTTTCTTCCTTTATTTGTTCTAATAATTAAACGGGAAAAACTAAATTTATATTCTTGAGAAGAGAAAGTGAAGAAGTTGTGAGGTGACGATGGTATGATCAGAGGAAAAAGAAAAACGAGGGGATTCTTGGGTACTTTCGCAGAGTGCTGGCACTGGTTCCCTAGTGTATTTCATTCATTTCCAAAAGCACAGCCTTTCTCCTAATGTGGATGTGCCTCCAGTCCTACTCTAGGTATCAGCCTCTAGAAGGATCACCTGGGGCCAGGCGTGATGGCTCACTCTTATAATCCCAGCACTTTCGGAGGCCGAGGTGGGCGGATCACCTGAGGTCAGGAGTTCGAGACCAGCCTGACCAACATGGAGAAACCCTGTCTCTACTCAAAATACAAAATTAGCCGGGTATGGTGGCACATGCCTGTAATCCCAACTACTTGAGAGGCTGAGGCAGGAGAATCGCTTGAATCCAGGAGGCGGAGGTTGCAGTGAGTCAAGATCGCACCATTGCACTCCAGCCTGGGCAACAAGAGCAAAACTCTGTCTCAAAAAAAAAAAAAGGAGAAGGGTCACCTGGAGCTCAGAAATGAAAAAGAATGCACAGGTTTCTCTTAAAAGGCAGTAAAATGATCGCACCACTGCACCCCAGTCTGGGGCAACAGAGGGAGACCCTATCTCAAAAAAAGGGCAACAAAATTTCATCAACCCACAAAGCATCTCAGCATTTCTGGGTCCCTTGTGACTCTTGCTTTTGACTTTGAGACTTGTGTCTTCCCCATCAAGCATTAACCAAAGATGGGCTATGATCTCAACCACCCCCGTCTAACCCTGCCCACCCCACACCTCCACACCACGCTGACACAGACACCACTGCTGCACAGGACTGGGCTCACAGACCAGGCCCCACAGACCGCAGAGCACTGGGATGGGCAGCCACAATGTAACATGGGCCAGGAACCCCAAACCACAGCAGTGGTACCCATGCCCCGAAATAAACACTCTAAGAGAAACTGGAGAACAGGCATGGAGAAACTGCTGTTAGAGAGAAAACAAAGAAGAAGTAGACTAAGAAGTCCTCACCATGCTGCTAAGGTGTCACTCCTAGCTGTCCAGTTCTCTGCAAGGGAGGCAACCTCAGAGAAGGGAGCCAGCGGGCACCCACTGGCCAGGCAGGCCACCAGCAAGTCAGCACTAGCTAGGTAGGCTGTGACAGCAGGGTAGGGTGTGAAACCAACACAGAAATCCTGGCACTCCAGAGGAGATGGGGACAGGGTTCCCCAGGAGCAGCCCCAATGCTAAGAGGCCAGTATCCATTCAGGGCAATCCTTAGGCCATGCTAACTGGTGACTCCACGCCCCCAGGTGCACTCATCGTCACTTGTAATAGGTACTGTTGTCTGCTTGTGTATTTGTCTTCTCTCCCCCACTGGTTTAGAGTTCCAGATTCCACTTTGCAAAATTACCCACAGCAGTACTCTCCAAAGAGCAGGTGCTGGCTAAATAGCAAACGCATCAGAGTAAAATACATTAAGTGACTAAAAGTCCTATCTATTTTCACACAGCCCACAGCCTCTACTTCTGAACCAAGAAGATATTGGAGGGGCCTGGACTCAAGCTTGCCTTCCAGCTCCCCAAGGCAACTCCTCTGCACAACTGCTCTACAGACACTTGAAAACTGCCAGGGGCCAGGCACAGTGGCTCACGTCTGTAATCCCACTTTGGGAGGCTGAGGCGGGAGGACTGACGTCAGCAGTTCAAGACCAACCTGGCCAACATAGCTAGACTCTGTCTCTAAAAAAGAAAAAAAGAAAAGTGCTAGAAGCCAAGAAGAGATGAAGGCCACTGATGCAGGCTTGGCAACGTCCAGCTCCCGAAGAGAGAAGTTCAGGTCAAGCACAGACATTAAACAAGGGCATCAAAAGGAAAAGAAAGAAAGAGACCCGAGGAAAGGTCCCATCTCTGCCATGGGTCAATACTCTGAAGGCAGAAATAGGAACAGGCAGAAGGGTTTTTGAATTTTAGTATTTTATACATGGCAAGGGCTGCCCATGAAACAAGGCTGAGTGAATTCATGAGTTTCTTTCCCTTCCCTCCTGAAACCCTACGAAGATGGCATTAAATGTATTTTTTAAGTTTAAATAGGCAAATAGAGACAGGAAGTAAGGAGTTTGCTTAGGGGGTTGGGAACTGGGCATCAGAGCTAAAGGATACAGGGTTTCTTTCTGAGGTGATGAAAACATCCTAAAATTGACTGTGGTAGTGACAGCACAACTCTGTGAACGTGTTAAAAACGACTGACCTGTGTGCTTTAAAGAGGCGGGTGGCATGGTATGTGAATTCTATCTCATTAATGGTTACCAAAAACAATATGCTATCAGAATGGAGTCAAAGCCAAGGTGAGGCATCAACAAAGTTTGGGGAAGACGAGGAGGACGGGGAGGGGCAGGTGACCGCCAGCTCACAAAGTTCCATCCTAAGGTCCAGTAGGGGCTGCCATGGAGGTGGGGACAGTCAGTCCTAGAGCTGCGGAGATACCCAGGCCTTGGAGCCAGCAAAGGAAGGAGGGAGCGGGGCAGGGCTGGAAACAGGGAGCCCCCGACCCAGCATCAGCTGGGGAAGCCAGGGAGGAGGGAGAGGAGAATCTCCGGGCTATCAAAGCCACAGGAGCTCAGGGTTCAGGGCCACAGGGTGAGCATGAGACAGAAACCAGAAGAGACAGGCTGGCCTCCATTTCCTCCAGCCCTACAGCCTAAAACCAAGTTTATCTCCCAGGCAGGAGTATGGACAAGTCTCCTAGGAAAACAAAAGCTCCAGTGACAAGATTCTGGATGACGACTGCTGTGACCCTCCGATGAGTCCAGCTCCACGAGGAATCACAGAGAAGCCCCTGGAGGACAGGCCGCAGCTGCGCAGACAGAGCTCCCCGGCAGCTCTCCACAGCCTCATCCCTAAATAATCACCAGACGCATGGGAAAGCCTCTGGCACAAAAAGAGATCCGAATCAAAACAAAAATCAAAAATAAAGATGATACAGATGCTACAAGGAGAGGAAGAAAAGAATATATATACAATTAGTATCCTCAGAGAAAAATGGACAGGACGTTATGAAGGAACTTTCGGAAATTATAAATATTAATAACTGAAATAAAAGATAAAACACGTGAAACAACAGAATCAAGGAAATCAGGATCTCTCTCCAAGAGTATAACTAGAATATAAAGACAGACGATAGGAGAGAAAAGGCATGAAAATTAAAAGTTCAATGCAGCTGGTTTAACATCTGACTAAAAAGAGTGTTTCAGGCCGGGCACAGTGGCTCACACTTGTAATCCCAGCACTTTGGGAGGCTGAGGCGGGTGGGTCATGAAGTTGAGAGATTGAGACCATCCTGGTCAACATGGTGGAACCCTGTCTCTACTAAAAATACAAAAATTAGCTGGGTGTGGTGGTGCACACCTGTAGTCGCAGCTACTCAGGGGGCTGAGACAGAAGAATCGCTTGAACCCAGGAGGCAGAGGTTGCAGTGAGCCAAGATCGCATCACTGCACTCCAGCCTGGTGACACAGCGAGACTCCATCTCAAAAAAAAAAAAAAAAGTGTTTCGGAAAGAGAAAATGCAGAAAGGACATTATTACAGAAATAATATAGGAACATCTCCCAAGACTAAAGGAGACAATCCAATTGAAAGGGCCTCATGAGGCTGCCAGAAAAATACAGGATGCCCAGTTAAATCTAAATTTCAGATAAACGAATCATCTTGTAGTGTAAGGATGTCCCACTGTTTATCTGAGCATCTTGTATTTTTTACTTGCTAAGTCTGACAACTCTCTACCTCTGCTGGCCCAGCACAAGAGGCGGAAAGAAGTCCACACTGGAGTGAAATTACAGAGCCCCAAAAATCAAAGCAGCAGAACCAACAATCACACAGGTTCGCTGTGTCTGGGCTCTATTTTAAGAGGCTTGCTGCTGTCAGTGCATGGATCCCCACAGCAATCTACTCGCACTCAGCACCTGTGCCTCCAGACAAAGGGGGCTCTGCCCCGCCTGCGTGGTAGACAACACCATTTCTCTCCAGCACTGAAACCCAGAGACTGTGCTTCTCAATCTCATGGGAAAGTTTGGTTTCATTCCATTTTAATTTTGGAAACCGGCTGAAAAAGGAGGAATTCTGGGAGAGACAGGTGAGTAGAGGGGGAGGGGGCATGTATGTGCAGATCACAGCCCCTGCCTTGGGGTACCAGAGAAAAAGTGGGTGTCTAGGCAGGACAGGCTCCCTGATTTCCCCGACACAGATGGTACAGTTTTGGGGAGGTGCTTAGAAGTGCCTGGAAATCAGAGAATCGAGGTGTGAGGGAATATGATAAAATCACCCTGGATGGAGACAGGCTCCTGGGAAGCTTGAGCTGCCAAGACTACACCGGGCATCAGTGGGTCTAGTACAGCATCCACGCTGGGCTGTCCGGGCAGACACCGGGGCTGGCTCAGGGCTGGTCCAAGCGTGAGACTGTCTGTTAGACCCTGGTCTTGATGGAGAGTAGGCTGCAAGGCCCTGCGTGAACACAGGGGCCAGGCCATAGACAGAGCTAGATTTGAACCCTTTAAATATTTAGGCATATCATATATACCTTGTAAATATTTAAATATACCTTTTAAATATTTAGCCATCTGGTCTCCATTAGTACTCTTGCCCCAGGCCCTACAAACATTAAAGGTAGGCCTCAGAGCCACTGTGATGATGGTGGTGATTATTCCTATTCTATAAGACAGAGAAGTTTTAAGCGTCTTGCTCAAGGACACATGGCCAGTGAGCAAGAGGATTTTGCCTCCACAGACCAGGCCTGTCACCTTCTCTCTGACCACACAACAGTCAGCAGGTACTATCTCAAATGAACAAGTCCAAGTTTAGCGGTGTAAGCACATTATTTAGAAATAACAGAACAAACCAAAGAATTCAAATTCACTGCCTAAGGGAATTATGATGTAAAGTACTATTTGTTTAATCTATGACTTTGACAAAAAATTTTAAATTGTTGGAAAGAGTTAAGTAATAATCTTTATTCATTCATTTATTTATTTATTTATTTATTTATTTATGAGACAGAGTTCCACCGCTCTGTCGCCCAGGGTAGAGTGCAGTAGCATGGTCTCGGCTCACTGCAACCTCCGCCTCTGAGTTCAAGCGATTCTACTGCCTCAGCCTCCAGAGTAGCTGGGATTACAGGCGCCCGCCAATACTCCCGGCTAATTTTCATATTTTTAGTAGAGACAGGGTTTCGCCATGTTGGCCAGGCTGGTCTCAAACTCCTGATCTCAGGTGATTCGCCTGCCTTGGGCTCCCGAAGTGCTGGGATTACAGGCGTGAGTCACCACGCCCAGGCAATCTTAACTTTACATCTCTTCCCTTGATGTAAACAACTTAAAAATCACTCTGCTCTTCAAGTCTCATTCCTCCAGAACATAAAATATACTAATCATTTTTTCTAATGCCAATCTGTCGTGATAACTAATCCTAAGGTTGCTGCTGCATTTAGTGCATTCTCAAAACTGTTTACAGTGAAATACAGCAAATTCTATTATTTGTCAGAAAACGTTCTATAATTGAAAACCCAGAAATAGTAATTTCAGATTTTGCAAAATCAGGTTTCGCGTATATGTCGAAAGTATTATTCAGTGTATTTTTCTTTTTTAGGTCTTTTTCCCCCAACCTCAACGCATTTAGAAGAACCTTGCTCAGCCGGGCGCGGTGGCTCACGCCTGTAATCCCAGCACTTTGGGAGGCCGAGGCGGGCAGATCACAAGGTCAGGAGATCGCGACCATCCTGGCTAACACGGTGAAACCCTGTCTCTACTAAAAATACACACAAAAACTAGCTGGGCGTGGTGGCAAGCGCCTGTAGTCCCAGCTACTCGGGAGGCTGGAGCAGGAGAATGGCGTGAACCTGGGAGATGGAATTTGCAGTGAGCCGAGATCGAGCCACTGCACTGCAGCCTGGGCGACTGAGCGAAACTCTGTCTCAAAAAAAAAAAAAAAACAAAAAGGAAGAAACTTGCTCAGTCCAACTTAAAAATAAAGGGAAAGCAGCAGGGAGAGCTTTAAGTATCCAACTACTTAATATTCCAAAAAGCTACAAAACTTACAAAATTATGTTTTTAATGCAGAAACAGAGCGACTGTTCTGTCAAACTGACCGTATCTAAGAGCACACCTAATGAAATGTTCGTCACAATCCCCCCATCCCTGCTGACCAAGACCAAAATCAAAGAGAAATGCCAACCCTGAGAATATTCTGTGAATCTGTTCAAGCCCTGGGAGGAAAAACAGAATGAAAAGAGCAAAGAGCTTACAACCTAAGACTAGACCCCAGAACAAAACCACAGCCCTTTGAAGAGCGCAGTCCATACAACCTTTCATGCCTCTACCTCGCTGGACTGCCTGCTTTCAAATGCATGGTCACATGGGACAGAGATCTTGTCTCCCTACTTACTTTGCCGATTTATCTTCAGCTGCTCCATTTGTCAGCCTAGGCTGTCTTCCTCCTGTCTAAAGCCCCTGAAACCACCTCCCTCTACTGATTAGTCCTTCCAATCGACCGGTCTTTTCAATATTTATGTCCATCCCGTGGTGGTGGTGTTTTACTTAATAAACACCTCTACAGAAAGATGAGGTGGTTTATAAGAAGAGAAACATAAATAAGGCCCAAATAGGGTACAGAGGGAGAGGAATTAAAAAGCTGCATTGTTATACCTTGATAAACAGATAGATGAGTGGGCGGATGGACAGACGGATGGGTGGACGAACAGATGGACAGATGCATATGGCTGAAGGCAGCCCCAGCACGTGCAGCAGCCTCTTTCCCCACCTTCCCAGCCCAGACATGGGTGGTGGCTTGACTGGGTCACAGCAGATTGGCCAGATAAAAACTGCTGCACTTACTTGAAGTGCCTAGAATAGGCAAATTAAGAGACAGGAAGTAGAAGAGAAGTTACCACAAGCAGGAGGAAGGAGAGAAGGGAGAGTTATTTATTTGGTTCAGAGCTTTTTTTGGAGGTGATGAAAAAGTTTTACTGAGGGTAACATATTTCATTTCACTAAACTGTACACTGACGGTTAAGATGACAAATATTATGGGTGTATTTTACTAAAAAAAAAAAAACACACACACACTGCTGGATTTAACAGGGAAGAAAGTTACACTGCACTGAAAAGCAAGGATCTGGCTGGGTGCAGTGGCTGACGCCTATAATCTCAACACTTTGGGAAGCTGAGGTGGGAAGATCGCTTGAGGCCAAGAGTTTGAGACCAGCCTGGACAACAGAGTGAGACCTCATTTCTATTTAAAAAATTTAAAGTTAGTAAGGCGTGGTGGCATGCACCTGTGGTCTCAGCTACTTGGGAGGCTAAGGCAGGAGGACCGTTTGAGCCCAGGAGCTCAAGGCTGCCAGTGAGCTATGATCATGCCACTGCATACAGCCTCGTCGACAGAGTGAGGCCATCTCAAAAAAAAAAAAAAAAGAAAGAAAAGTGAAGATTTGAGAAATGCACTGTATTCTAATGTCTGGCACCCCTTGTGACGCCTTTAGGAACATGGGCTGATAAATACCAGCAACATGCTAGCACCCTTTAGCAACAAGGAGTGTGGGGATGGGGAACCCCAATTTTTAGCCTTTGCCCATTTCTGTGACTTAGATCCTCCCACTGGGATACATTTCAAGCTACTAACCAGATGTGCTGGTAGAGCTGGGAAGAGACACGTAGAGTACAGACTGGCAGCCAGCCTCAACCGGCTCCAACAGGCAGGCATGTCCATCACTGTCTCCCAGAATGTTTATAGACATTAGGAACAAAGGAGATCTTAGGGTCAAACGGTTAAACAAAGTTTAAACTGGTTTCTTTGCACAAGAGTTCTCCAAATCTTTATCCCCAACCCACTTTGAGAGTTTTAACATATTAAAGCACATTTTGAATCGCCAAGAAGGGCTAGAGCATAAAATATTTATCAAATCTATCTGACCTCTGGACTCTCTTTTCTCTAACAGCATCTGGGAGATGTGCATGCCCTTTTGGGAAATACTGCCTTAAAGACAGGCATCTGTTCCTTTGCGGCCAAACGTGAGAAGAGGCTGCAAGCACCTAGAAGACAACGCAGCTACTGCTCAGTGGGGGCCACCAATACCATCTGTGACTGGCACCCTGGCAGAAAATCCAAGTTGGGCAAGCCAATTTAGGTCAAACTTTAGCAACAATTTACACAGAAAAGCCCAATTAGAGTCTCTGCCAATGGCTCTGTGCCACAGGGATGGGGGGAAAAGAAGGAGAATGCTTTTTCTTCTAAACTACAGAGACAAGGCCTATGTAGCCCAGGCTGGTCTTAAACTCCTGGGCTCACATGATCCTCCTGCTTCAGCCTCCCAAGTGCTGGGACTACAGTCACCACCATGTCCAGCTCCCAAAACGTTCATGTACATTAATCTCTAAAATATTCCAAGTAGACAACAACATTAACCTAGAAAATATGCTAAAATACCTAGAAAAATTGGCAGGGTAGTTCGTTCATAAAATGCCAAGGAGTGCCTGAAAATCGAGGATGACTTCAAGTCTAATGAAAACAAGGTGTGTAAAAGGAAGATCGAGACCACACAAAAGGCAAATGATTAATTATTTCCTTAGGGAAGAATAAGGAGGTCAATATTCATAAAGCCTAGCAAATTAATACACACAACGAGCCATGGTTTTCTGGATTTGATTAGTAAGAACATCCTTTTCACTTATTCCATTACTTAAACTCTTCCTAGACCAAGGAAAGTCTATTTTCTTTTTTTTTTTTTTGAGATGGAGTCTCACTGTGTCACCCAGGATGGAGTGCAGTGGTGCGATCTCAGCTCATAGCAACCTCCACCTCCCAGGTTCAAGTGATCTTCCTGCCTCAGCCTCCCGAGTAGCTGGGATTGCAGGCACATACCACCACGCTCCGCTAACATTTTTGTATTTTTAGTAGAGACAGGGTTTCACCACGTTGGCCAGGCTGGTCTTGAACTCCTGACCTCAAGTTATCCACTCACCTCGGCCTCCAAAAGTGCTAGGATTACAGGCATGAGCCACCGCGCCCAGCCAGAAAGTCTACTTTCAATGGCAAGATGAAAATCATATATTTATGCTCCTGTACATAAATGCTCTGAAGAATGTAAGACAAGTGACAGGCCATAAGGAAAGGCCACAGCAATCTACCATGAAGTTATTCCAACACAGTAATGATGCCAGACATGCCTCTTCCTTCTCTCCGTAATTTTTGAGTCTAGAACCAGAAGAACATGGTTCTTCTATCTCACTGCCACAGATGGTAAATACAGGACAAGCAACGAGCCACAATCAGCCCAGTGAGGAGATTGAGGAACCACCCAGCTGATCCACAGTTAGGTAAAAACGAGTCACCATTCTACCCTCACGTAACCACTGCTCTCTCTGGCTTGTACCCATGAGAAGTAAAAGAAAAACCCCTAAATATCAAAATATCAAGTCAACCGTTTCACAGGTGACAAGTTAGCTCTTCAAACAGTCCTAATAATAGATCAATATAATAAACATGTGGGTCCAAAATTCACAGAGCTTCCCAATTATCTTTTTTTTTTTTTTTTTTTTTTTGAGACAGAGTCTTGCTTTGTCACCCAGACTGAAGTGCAGTGACGTGATAATGAGTCACTGTGGTCTCAAACTCCCAGGCTCAAGCGATCCTCCCACCTCAGCCTTCTGAGGAGCCGGGATTATGGGCACGAGCCACCATGCCCGGCTAATTTGATATTTTGTAGCAACAGGGTTTCGCCATGTTGCCCAGGCTGGGCAAGTGATCCACCCATCTCAGCCTCCCAAAGTGCTGAGATTACAGGTGTGAGTCACCACGCCAGGAAACTAGTTATCTCATTTCTAAAAGCAAACTATTAACATAAGAATAGCAAGAGATTCGCTGATATCTAAATCAACTCACAGAGACTTCTAATTATTCTTTTTTTATTCTTTAAAGTACAAATCACCCGTAATCCCAGCACTTTGGGAGGCTGAGGCGGGATCACCCGAGGTCAGGAGTTCAGGACCAGCCTGGCTAACATGGTGAAACCCTGCCTCTACTAAAAATGCAAAAATTAGCTGGGCGTGGTGGCACATGCCTGTAATTCCAGCTACTCAGGAGGCTGAGGCCGATTCGCTTGGTACTGTGAGGCGGAGGCCGCAGTGAGCTGAAATCATGCCACTGCACTCCAGCCTGGGCAAGAGAGCAACACTCCATCTCAAAAAAAAAAAAAAAAAAAGTACAAATCAGAAATTGCTGAGTTGATAATCCAGAGTAACTGACTTGCTCTCAGTTAACTGACAAGCATTCCTTGGGAGTTTCTTTGCAGAGTACTACAGAAACAGCAGCCACAGGTCTCATCATTTCACCCACCAGCAGCAGAAAACTAAATTCTCTTGTATGAGTTCTACTGCAGTAATGATGGTTCCCCTCCTATCTCTGCCACACCCCTACTTGGGGACCTTCAGCCAACATAACCTCTTAGATTCAAAATCTCTACTCCAACATTGCTTCTGCATTACAATCGCTCAAACTTGAATGCCAAAGTAGCATCGTTGTGAAGCGCTTTATTTAGCCAACAGGCAGCCCTTTGTTCCAATGTACCTCTTTCATTCCTGGATTTTATTGTAAGAGTATTACGTGCTCTTTGCCAATGCTCTAACACCCAGAAGTACAAGCAACAGAAACCAAAGGCCTCTGGGAGGCCTCCTCACCAGAGATAAACTGGTAACATTTGGGATACAGATTTCTAAATGCATATATAAGCATAAATATACATACACATATACAGGCATTTTCACACTCAGCAACATATCACAGATACTGTTCTAGGTCTACGGGGCTTCCATCAAATCAGACACTCCGTGTCAATTCAACAGAGTTTTCAAGAGTACCTTTTAAATTTAGATTGTAATAGTCTCCAAAAAGAGTTTAAAGCCAAAGCAAGTAACCACAAGAACAACCTTTCTTCATAAATTCTTACAAAAATAAGAACTCTTAAGCAAAAAAGAAAAAACCCTTTGAGACATAGTGTTGTTTCGCTCTTTTGCTTTAAAATCCTGAAGATGTATTTTTAACTCACGATAAAATGAAAGATTAGAGAAATGGAGACATTAAAATAATTTACTCATGCTCTTATACCATAATCTTTATGCTTAAAATGTCTCAAAGAACACCTTCTGTCACTCTATCCATCAAGATACTATATATTCTTGATTTCACAGTAAACCAGCCTTGCCTATGGGTGAGTGGTGGCTGGTATTTTAGTCCTTTTACTTTCATTTTCCTAAAGGATCTTGGCCTGAAGGAAATGTTCTATTCCAAATAATAAACTATCTCCCCCAACTCAAGGAAAACGTGAACCCAGGAGTTTATCCAGCTTCAGAAGGGAGGGCAGACTGGCGTAGGCTGGCACTTAGTATCACACCAGGGTGGGAAAGAGGATGGCACGGTCAACAACAAAACGAGGGCTGGTCAGAACGGAAAAGGTTAACCAACTTCCTAAGAGATCCTTAGTCAAACTCATTATAAATAAATTCCTATTTTAGGTAAAAAGCCTTAAAACACATGCAAGAACACAGACCAAAACCAACAGTAAGAAGTCTTTTTAATCACACTTACAAAACATGATCCATTTTACCAGATTTTTAAATGTTCGTAAGTACAAGCGTCCCAGGTCCCATTCATTCATTCATTTTTGAGACAGTCTCTCTCTGTCGCCCAGATTGGAATGCAGTGACACGATCAAGGCTCACTGCAACCTCCGCCTCCTGGGTTCAGGCGATTCTCGTGCCTCAGCCACCCAAGTAGCTGGGATGACAGGCACGCACCACGATCCTCAACTAATTTTTGTGTTTTTAGTAGAGACAGGGTTTCGCCATGTTGGCCAAGCTTATCTCAAACTCCTGGCCTCAAGTGATCTGCCCATCTCAGCCTCCCAAAGTGCTGGGATTACAGGTTCCTTTTAAAAGGAAAAAGAGAGGCCGGGCGTGGTGGCTCATGCCTGTAATCCCAGCACTTCCGGAGGCCGAGGCGGACGGATCACAAGATCAGGGGATCGAGACCATCCTGGCTAACACGGTGAAACACCGTCTCTACTAAAAATTACAAAAAACTAGCCAGGCATGGTAGCACACGTCTGTAGTCCCAGCTACTCGGGCGGCTGAGGTAGCAGAATCGCTTGAACCCGGGAGGCGGGGGTTGCAGTGAGCAGAGATCACGCCACTGCACTCCAGCCTGGGTGACACAGCAAGACTCCATCTCAAAAAAAAGGAAAGAGAGAGGCTGGACTCAGTGGCTCACACCTATAATCGCAATGCTTCAGGGAGGCCAAGATGGGAGAATCACTTCAGGCCAGAAGTTCAAGACTGGCCTGGGCAACACAGCAAGAGCCCATCTCTACAAAAATAAAAATAATTAGCCCAATATGGTGGCGTGCATGCCTGTAGTTCCTGCTACTCAGGAGGTTAAGGTGGGAGGATCGCTTGAACTCAGGAGGTCGAGGCTGCAGTGAGTTATGATAGTACCACTGCACCCCAGCCTGGATGATAGAGACCCCGTATCTAAAAAAAACAGTTTAAAAAGGAAAAACAAGAAAAAAGGAAAGAGAGGAACACTTTACCTAGCGGGAAGCAGAGGTGGAAAGCTCTGAGGAAGAGGAAGAGGTGGAGGGGAGGAGGAGGAGGAAGCAGCTAGAGGGCAGGATGGAGAAAAAGACAGGGAAGGGAACAGAACGGGCACACAGAGTCACATTACCGTGACTAGTGAGAACACAGGTAGTAATAAGTAATTCACATGTCCTTCCTTACATTTTAAATTTCTCAAAAAAAGGCGGGGGTGAGTGCGAGGACAGGGGGAAAAGAATTCCTGTAACAGAGCAATGAGGGGTCACTGGGATTTTGGCAAGGAGATCCTAGGTACAGTTTAAGGTTCTAAAAAAAAAAATAACAGAAGTCATTAAGGAGATAATGATGGAACCTTCTTTCCATCAAAAAAAGAACAAGGATCAAACTGGAGTCAAAGGCACAATAACAGCCCTCTGGGTAGAAGAAAAGCAAATATTTAGATAAACAGGTTGTAACAGTTAAGTACCGACCAGGGCACTTAATTTTACTTAAGAGCTTACATATATATATATATTTGTTATATATATAATATATTATGTATTTATATATTTATAAATATATGTAAATATATCTTATAAATATGTATTTATAATATATATTATATAATATAAATTTATTTATATGTAATATATATTTATTAAAATATAATATATGCACATGTATTTTTTTTTTCTCTCCCCAGGCTGGAGTGCCATGTCAAAATCTCGGCTCACTGCAACCCCACCTCCTGAGTTCAAGTGATTCTCCTGCCTCAGCCTCCTGAATAGCTGGGATTACAAGTGTGTGCTACCATGCCCAGCTAATTTTTTTTTTTTTTTAAACGGAGTCTCATCACCTCCCAGGCTGGAATGCAGTGGCGCAATCTCGGCTCACCACAACCTCCGCCTCCCGGGTTCAAACGATTCTCCTGCCTTAGTCTCCTGAGTAGCTGGGACTACAGGTGCATGCCACCACACCTGGCTAACTTTTTATTTTTAGGAGAGGCAGCGTTTCACCATGTTGGCCAGGTTGGTCTCAAACTCCTGACCTCAGGTGATCCTGCCTCGGCCTCCCAAAGTGCTGGGATTACTGGCCACCACACCTCGCCAAATTTTGGGGTTTGTTTGTTTTTTGTTTTGAGATGGAATCACACTCTGTCGCCCAGGCTGGAGTGCAGCAAGCAGCATGATCTCAGTTCACTGCAACCTCCGCCTCCCGGGTTCAAGACAGTCTTCTGCCTCAACCTCCCGAGTAGCTGGGATAATTTTTGTATTTTTAGTAGAGAAGAGGTTTCACCATATTTGCCAGGCTGGTCTCGAACTCCTGACCTCAAGTGATCCGCCTGTCTCAGCCTCCCAAAGTGCTGGGATTACAGGTGTGAGCCACCGTACCCGGTCAAGAGTTTATATACCCACTCCACTTCTGGAAAAATATCCTTTTAAGTAGAAAGTACAAGTTAATGTAAGTGCTGTTTTCTTACTAACTGCACTTTATAGAAAAAGTAAAAATACATGGATATGTGTTATATGGCTCAAGAAAGACAACTTGATAAATTTCAGGTGCACCTGGAACAAGCATCCCTCTTTATTTGTGGCAGTTACCTGGAAACAGGAAGCGCCCAGGGAGGGTTTATTCATCTCTTTCTAGCTAATTTCAGAGCTTTTTAAGTCTCTGTGTTAACTACTTTGGCATACATATCTAAAATGCTTGGAAAAGAGAGAGAAATAAAGAAAATCACAGAAAGAGAAAATATGATTTGTAAGGGGTGTGGGAGAGAAGCACAGGTTGAATATTCTAACTCCGAAATGCTCCAAAATCCTAAACTTTTTGAGTGCCAAAGTAACAGTCAAATGCTCACTTGGAACTTTCAAATTTTGGATTTGATTTCCAAATTTGGATTTGAGATGCTCAACTGGTGAGTATAATGTAAATATTCCAAAATCTGGAACAAAAAAACCTAAATGCTGGCCCCAAGCATTATGGATAAGGGATACTCAGCCTGTATGAATTTTATTTATATATATATATTTTTTTTTCTTTCCCCCCTTGGAGACAGAGTTTCGCTCTTGTCGCCCAGGCTGGAGTACAATGGTGCAATCTTGGCTCACTGCAACCTCCGCCTCCCAGGTTCAAGCGATTCTCCTGCCTCAGCCTCCCAAGTAGCTGAGGTCACAGGCGTGCATCACCCCGCCCAGCTAATGTTTTGTATTTTGTAGAGACAGGGTTTCACCGTGTTGGCCAGGCTGCTCTGACTTCCTGGCCTCAGGTGATCCGCCCACCTGGGCCTCCCAAAATGCTGGGATTACAAGAGTGAGCCACTGCCCCCAGCCATATGTTCATTTTCAAAAAGAAAACTTAAAATGAAAATATTTGATTTTATAGTTATAAAATTAGGAAATGTGACATTGTACATTCTAAGTGGTTCATTACTTTCACATGGAGTTAGCAGATTTAATATTTGACTGATTTGCAGTTTGCTAAAATCACATGAAAGTTCCAAAATGTAGGCCGGGCGCGGTGGCTCATGCCTGTAATCCCAGCACTTTGGGAGGCCGAGACAGGCGGATCACAAGGTCAGGAGATCGAGACCATCCTGGCTAACACGGTGAAACCCCGTCTCTACTAAAAATACAAAAAATTAGCCGGGTGCGGTGGTGGGCGCCTGTAGTCCCAGCTACACGGGAGGCTGAGGCAGGAGAATGGCGTGAACCCGGGAGATGGAGCTTGCAGTGAGCCAAGATTGCACCACTGCACTCCAGCCTGGGTGACAGAGCAAGACTCCGAGTCAAAAAAAAAAAAAAAAAAAAAAAGAAAGTTCCAAAATGCTCAAATTTTCTTCTATTAATGAACTATCTAAAAGTTTTATGCTGTCTGCCTATGTAAAATAAAATACCCATGAAGATTGTGGTTTATTATTCAACTAAGTAAATTCCTTTTAAATATATTAAGTTTTCATAACTTCGATTAGCGCATAATCCCAGAAAATCCTTAAAGATACAAAGTTCTGTTCTTTCCATTTTCTGAGAACTAGAATAGGAGAGCAGTTAGAATTAATTTAGGAACACAAAGCTCTAATCTAACAAAAAGATGTTTGGGGAGGGCTCCTTTAATTCCGCAGGAAAAGCCATTGGCATATTATTTCTGCTCCCCTCTGCCCCGGGGGACGCAGGGATAAAGCAGCTTTCACAAAGCCCGGCTGCCTCAGTCACTTCCTCAGGAAGTGGCACTGACCGCAACTCGCCCCGACTCGGTGTGGTCTCCAGCCTTCAGATAGGCCCTAGGATTGGGAAGAGGACACTAACCACAACCAGCAATACTGCCTAGTCCTGCATGACAGTCCCTCCTGTGAGCGTGGGAGTTCTGCTTTGGTTTGTGGTTTTGTGTCAAGCCCAGGTGGAAGATGACAGGTCCCACAATGATGCAGCAGACTACCCATTTTCTTCCTTTCCCTCTCCTTCCACCACACCACCCAACTGACCCCAAACACGGGAGAGGCAGAGGGCTGCATCACCCCGGAAGTAAATATGCATCAAACAATAACCAAATTAAGCAACTCCAGCCAATTCACATGACCAGTGTTTTCTTTTTCTTGCTCAAGAGTCAAAAATAGAATTGTGCTGACTTGCTGTGAGCGTGAAGGTTCTTGAACAGTGGAGTATCTACGTACTGAATATATAAAGCCTCCAAAAATACCTGCCCCGTTTCTCTTCAGAAAACAAAATGTACATTTAAAGGGCAAGACTGCCCTCAGGTTAGCATTTCAAAACTGTGGCTCTGCACAGAAAAATTCAAACACAGAAGAGTTTACTAAATACCAAACCACTGCAGGAGACCAGAAGGCCCGGCTTCTGCCCAGGGGGGCCCCTACACAACTGTGTTAGGGAATAAGCCACCTAACAAAGCTATCAGAACTCCATCATCTGCCTGTGTTCCCTCGGGGTGTTCTTCATTTCACGGCCAGGAAAGCCTTAGGAACCAGGTAATTTACTCAAACTGACCATCCCTGCAGGTATCTGGTAAAGGACAAGTTAAAATGAGCTCTGGGCAGGGCTTGCCCAGGAACCCACTGAGATTACAAGCTAATGAAAGAACATCTCCAACTAAGGAGATTACTACAGGATAGTCTTTCTCTGATAGCATACCGACAATCAATAAATTCTCAAAATCCAGATAGAAAAAACCCCTACTCTTCCCTTAGTTATTCCTAAAGAAAAACGGGCAAGGGCCCTATGTGCTATATCTGGATGACGTGTCATTGATCTCAGGGCACAGGGGCAACATTTTAAACCACAGAAATAAAATCTCCCAAGTGAGGATCACATCTATGAAAACGTTTGGTGCAGAGTTATCTGCAACATAGCAAAGCACCAGAAATCATGTCCATATTCATCAACAGGGAAATGACAATGGTATATAAATGATTATGTAACAATTATGGTACATCCTTTATTTTTCAAATTGTGGTAAAAATACACATAGTATAAAATTTACCATCATAACCATACCTAAATGCACAGTTCAACAGTGTGAAGTGCATTCACACAGTTTTTGGTACATCCTTTTTTATGGAGTACCATGCCCTGATTAAAAGTGAGTTTAGAGTCATTGTAAGTACTGAAGTGGAACAATCAAGATTGACCATTAAGTAAAAAAAAAAAAAAAATCAGGTCACAAAACAATACATATACTACTTTAAAACAAAATAAGCATGTTTTAAGCATACAGACATGTAAAATTTAAAGATACATAAAATTCAACGAAAGGGCCAAGTGCGTGGGCCAGGTGTGGTGGCTCACGCCTGTAATCTCAGCACTTCGGGAGGCCAAGGCAGGAGGATCACTTGAGGCCAGGAGTTCGAGACCAACCTGGCCAACGTGGTGAAACCCCATTTCTACTAAAAAAAATATATAAAAATTAGCTGGGCATGGTGGCACACACCTGTAGTCCCAGCTACTGGGGAGGCTGAGGCAGGAGAATCACTTGAACTTGGGAGGCAGAGGCTGCAGTGAGCTGAGATCGTGCTACTACACACCAGCTGAGGTGACAGAACGAGACTCCATCTCAAAAAAAATAAAGATAAATAAAGTAAAATTCATAGAAAGGCTCAGAAGGATGCCACCACAGATCCTGACTCCTAGCTTTAAAAGGCTATGAAACGGGATAAGGGAAATTGTAGTCGTATTTTGAGCTTTTACTCTAACTTCCAACTTTTTTTTTTTTTTTTGAGACATTGTCTCGACCCAGGCTGGAGTGCAATGATGGATTTCAGCTCACTGCAACCTCCGTCTCCCGGGTTCAAGTGATTCTCCTGCCTCAGCCTCCCGAGTGGCTGGGATTACAGGCGCCTGCCACCATGCCCAGCTAAATTTTGTATTTTTGTAGAAATGGGGTTTCACCATTTTGGCCAGGCTGGTCTCGATCTACTGACCTAAAGTAATCCACCCTCCTCGGCCTCCCAAAGTGCTGGGATTACAGGCATGAGTCACCATGCCTGGTCCCAGTTGTATTCTTACAACACTAAAAATAATTTTTTTTTCAAAATTCATCCACGTAAGCGTAGGTCTGCATTTTCAGAATCTCGTATGTGCACAAAAGGAAGAAGGTGGGCCGGGCACGGTGGCTCAAGCCTGTAATCCCAGCACTTTGGGAGGCCGAGACGGGCGGATCACGAGGTCAGGAGATCGAGACCATCCTGGCTAACACGGTGAAACCCTGTCTCTACTAAAAAATACAAAAAACTAGCCGGGCGAGGTGGCGGGCGCCTGTAGTCCCAGCTACTCGGGAGGCTGAGGCAGGAGAATGGCGTGAACCCGGGAGGCAGAGCTTGCAATGAGCTGAGATCCGGCCACTGCACTCCAGCCCGGGCAGCAGAGACTCCATCTCAAAAAAAAAAGAAAAAAAGGAAGAAGGTGGAAATTTAAATTTCCTACAAACTTTGAAGGTCATAATGTATATCTGTAAATAAAGATACTAATAAATTTCCTACAATCATCAATCCTGGCAATTCTGTCGAAGGTACTTTGTACAAGCTCTGTTTTCCACTGGATATATATTCTTTTAACTTAAAAAAAAAAAAAAAACAAAAAAAACCACCACCTGAGCGCGGTGGCTCATGCCTGTAATCTCAGCACTTTGGGAGGCCAAAGTGGGCAGATCACCTGAGGTCAGGAGTTCGAGACCAGCCTGACCAACAGGGAGAAACTCCGCCTCTACTAAAAACACAAAAATTAGCCAGGCGTGGTGGCGCATGCCTGCAATCCCAGCTACGAGGGAGGCTGAGGCAAGAGAATTGCTTGAACCCAGGAGGCGGAGGCTGTGGTGAGCCAAGATCGTGCCATTGAACTCCAGCCTAGGCAACAAGAGTGAAACTCTATCTCAAAAAAAAAAAAATACCCTTGTACTGGTAGCTTACTGATTCATCAGTGAGTTTATAGAAATACTGAAAGGGGGCCGGGCGCGGTGGCTCAAGCCTGTAATCCCAGCACTTTGGGAGGCCGAGACGGGTGGATCACGAGGTCAGGAGATCGAGACCATCCTGGCTAACACGGTGAAACCCCATCTCTACTAAAAAATACAAAAAACTAGCCGGGCGAGGTGGCGGGCGCCTATAGTCCCAGCTACTCGGGAGGCTGAGGCAGGAGAATGGCGTGAACCCGGGAGGCGGAGCTTGCAGTGAGCTGAGATCCGGCCACTGCACTCCAGCCTGGGCGACAGAGCGAGACTCCGTCTCAAAAATACTGAAAGGGTCTAGGCTAAACCTGTCACTTTTAATCAACTTCAGGAAAATCCATGATAGCTTCTGCTTGAAACGGGTTATTCAAACAGCTTCACAATAAGAAAACAAGAAAATATTTATTAATGTATTTACTGTTTAGGTAGACACAAACTGCCTTTTTTTCCCCTCAATGAAGCATGTTTGATGAATTTTAGTATTCCAAAACTAAGAAGTTACTTATCTGTGTGAATACTAGTAACAAGGGGTTCCTGGTTTAGGAGTAAAACTCATACCAACTTTAGAAGCATTCCTTTGTCATTTTGTGAGTACTAGTAGCATCTCTAAAAACTGTAGCTTCAAAGTATTGATTTCCTACATTAGAAGTGATGATTTGAGTATAGAAAAAGAATAACTTCAAAGTAATTTTCCTTTGTCACCTGAATAAGCCTTCTACATTTTTGTGCATAAGTCCTAAATCCTGCACAGAAACTATTGTCCCTGAAATGATCTGAACCATCAGCAATAATTGCTGCTGCTTCTCATTTATTTTGTCAGTTTAAAAAATTTTTTTTGAGATGGAGTCTCACTTTGTCAACCAGGCTAGTGTGCAGTGGCACAATCTTGGCTCACTGCAAACTCCACCTCTCAGATTCAAGCGATTCTCCTGCCTTAGCCCTCCAAGTAGCTGGGATTATAAGAGCATGCCAAAACACCCAGCTAATTTTTGTATTTTTTAGTAAAGACGGGGTTTCACCATATTGGCCAGGCTGGTCTCGAACTCCTGACCTCAGATGATCTGCCCACCTAGGCGTTCCAAACTGCTGGGATTACAGGAGTAAACCACTGAGCCTGGCCAAATTTTTACATTTTAAGCACTAAATTTAAAATATTAGTATTTGCAAACACTTTTTGAGACTTCCAGCATTAGAAAACATGGAAGAGAAAACTAGGAGCTGAAGGTAACGTACTTCTCTGGGGATTTCACGGGCCCACGAGGCTGACTGCCTTGCTTCCCTCAACAGAGGTCTTTCTTTTGGAATTTTCACCCCCTGAAGTTTTCAAGTATTGTTCTTACTACAAGGCTTGAAGTCAGTGGCTCTCCACTGGGGCGACCTGCAACGTCCAGAGACATTGGGTTGTTGTGACTTGGGGGAGGAGGCATGCTATTGGCATATAGTGGGTAGAGGCCAAGAATGCTGCTAAACATCCTAAAACACACAGGACAGCCCTCCCCACAACCAAGAATTACCCAGCACCAAATCCTAATGGTGCTGAGGTTAAAAAAAGCTCTGCTTTATGTGAGCAGGGACGCCTTCCCTGTATCACCCTATGCTCCTCCCACCAATATTTAATCCTACTGGAATTATAATAAACCTGCTTGCTTCGGTCATCCATGCCAGAGCCATGTCCTAGTATAGAGACAGTAGCAATTCCCTGCTCCAGCCAACCCTGACCTTGGCCCTCTCCCATCAATTGAGGGAGTGGACAAACAGGCTCCCTGCACAGGTATCACAGCTGTTCTCATCCTCCAAAATGATGCCACTGGCTAATCAGAAAACAACTCTCACTAGATACCAAATTCACTTAAAACACTTTTGGAATTCTGAAACACAGTCCTTTCATTTAAAAAATATGTCCGAGAGCATCCCCCACAGTGATCACTCACAGAATGCCCACCGCCATCGATCTTAAAAATCAATTCATGGCTGGGCGCGGTGGCTCACGCCTGTAATCCCAGCACTTTGGGAGGCTGAGGCGGGTGGATCACCCGAGGTCGAGAGTTCAAGACCAGTCTGACCAACATGGAGAAACCCTGTCTCTACTAAAAATACAAAATTAGCTGGGGTGGTGGCGCATGACTGTAATCCCAGCTACTCAGGAGGCTGAGGCAGGAGAATAGCTTGAACCCAGGAGACAGAGGATGCAGTGAGGCAAGATCACCCACTGCACTTTAGCCTGGGCAATAAGAGCAAAACTCGTCTCAAAAAATATATAAAAAAATAAAATAAAATAAAAATCAATTCATTTAAAAGTCCTCTTCCTGGAGTAGACAGAAAATAGGAAAAAAATACAGAGAAAGAAAATTAATTGCATCAGTATATCAATCATTATGTTATATTGAGAAGAGGATGGATGAAACCCTCTGAGTCTTCCTCACAAGGCCCTCTCTGTTTTCATTAATTTCATCAAAGACACCAACAGCTTGGAAGACTATTTACCCAGGAACGTTCCTCCTGTTACTAAACTTTCCACCCAAGAAAGGGGAAGAAGGGTTTCTACAGTCTAGGAATTTGAGAAATGCTAGATTAAATACACACACACACACACACACACACACACACACACACACACACACACAGAGACTGATTTCTTTTCTCAAGGCTTCTCAGAACTTTCCAGAGCTAACATGAACCTCCAATGTGAATCTTCAAAGTGGGGATCCGGGGCTTTAGCATTACTCAAGCTTCTCTGATGCTGGAATATTTCAGGATGAGATATCTTTGGGACAAACGTGAAGCCGCGTTGAAGAAATTACTGTCTTTGGAGACTGGGGATGGTGTCTCACGCCTCTAATCACAACACTTTAAGAGGTCGAGATGGGAGGATCACTTGAGGTCAGGAGTTTGAGACCAGCCTGAGCAATGAAGCAAGACCCCATCTCTACAAAAAATAAAAGTATTAATTAGCCAGGAATGGTGTTGCACGTCTGCAGTCTCAGCTACTTGGGAGGTTGAGACAGGAGGATTGCTTGAGCCTACAGGTTCAAGGCTGCCATGAGCAGAGATCACATCACTGCACTCCAGCCTAGGAAACAGAACAAGACCCTGCCTCTTAAAAATATATTCTCGGCCAGGCACAGTGGCTCACGCCTGTAATCCCAGCACTTTGGGAGGCTGAGGCGGGCGGATCAAGAGGTCAGGAGATCAAGACCATCCTGGCTAACACGGTGAAACCCCGTCTCTACTAAAAATACAAAAAAATTAGCCGGGCATGGTGGCGGGCGCCTGTAGTCCCAGCTACTCGGGAGACTGAGGCAGGAGAATGGCGTGAACCTGGGAGGTGGAGCTTGCAGTGAGCTGAGATCACGCCACTGCACTCCAGCCTGGGAGACACAGCGAGACTCCGTCTCAAAAAAAAAAAGTTCTCTTGGCCGGGCGCGGTGGCTCAAGCCTGTAATCCCAGCACTTTGGGAGGCCGAGGCGGGTGGATCACGAGGTCAGGAGATCGAGACTATCCTGGCTAACATGGTGAAACTCCGTCTCTACTAAAAATACAAAAAACTAGCCGAGCGTGGTGGCGGGCGCCTGTAGTCCCAGCTACTTGGGAGTCTGAGGCGGGAGAATGGCGTGAACCCGGGAGGCGGAGCTTGCAGTGAGCCGAGATCACGCCACTGCACTCCAGCCTGGGAGACACAGCGAGACTCCGTCTCAAAAAAAAAAAAAAAAAAAGTTCTCTTTAGGAACTGGTTTTAGGAAACAGGCATGCATCCTACAGTTATCATGTGAGGGAGGTGCCTCCAGCCCATTTTCCTGACAACTCTAACTCCATGCTTTTCTTGGCAGTACTTCCTCTCCAGACACACCTCTGCATCAACCCAAGATGACTTAAGGAAAGAACAAGTTAACAAATCTCCAAATATGGAGGGAGAGCAAGAATGAAGAAGTATTTCTAAAGAGACTCTGCCTAAAGTTTCATGTCATAGAAATGACTATAAAAACTTTGTTCCCAGCTTCGGCAACATGGTGAAACTCCATCTCTACTAAAAACAGAAAAATCAGCCAGACGTGGCAGCGTGCACCTAATAGTCCCAAGCTACGCAGGAGACTTAGGTGGGAGGATCACTTGAGCCCAGGAGGCAGAGGTTGCAGTAAAATGAGATTGCACCACTGTACCCCAGCCTGGGCGACAGAGCAAGACCTTGTCTCGAAAAATAAAAAATAAAAAACCTTGTTTGATGGTTCTAGAAGTATTTCCAAAAGGAAGCTACTTGTATTGTAAAATGCACACAAGTAGGCACAGATATATACTGTAAAGGAAGAACAATTAATAAAAGCAGCACAAGATCTCTTAATGTTTATGGACTTTGAGTAGCCACAGCCACATCAGTCTCCTGAAGCAAGAAATACCTCATGGCTCTTGAGAATAGGAGAAATACTGGTTGACCTAGAAGCAATGTCTTTGAACCTCAAAGATATTTGAGCCTGCCACCAATTAGCTATAAAAATGACACCTATAAACCACAGGACACTGTAGGTGATTAAAAGCATAGGCTTTGTAGTAAGACAAACTGAGGTGAGCTTTGCCTTTTAGAAGTTAGAAAATTCTAACGAAGTGACTTCCATAGGTGATAACAAGATAGATGTCCTCAAAATTTACAACAACCACATGCAGTATGATAAATAGCATCCTCAACTTACGTGCCCCTTGCAGATATACAACCCAGCCAGGTCTTTTAAGAAGTAAAACAGGCTCAGTGCAGTGGCTCACGCATGTAATCCCAGCATTTTGGGAGGCCAAGGCAGGATCAACTGAGGTCAGGAGTCCAAGACCAGCCTGGACAACATGGTGAAACCCCGTCATCTCTACTAAAAATACAAAAAAGTTAGCCAGGCGTAGTGGCAGGCCCCTGTGATCCCAGCTACCCGGGAGGCTGAGGCAGGAGAATCACTTGAACCCAGGAGGCAGAGGCTACAGCGAACCACTTGAAGGAGGCAGAGGCTGCAGTGAGCCGAGATCACGCCATTGCACTCCAGCCCAGGTGACAGAACGAGACTCTGTCTCAAAAAAAAAAAGAAAAACAGATGCAGAACAGATTTTTCCTATCCTCAGTGACCTGAATTAGACCACTGTGTAACCAAAGACGTTATAGCTCAATTTGAACCTCCAACTGAAGTCAGTAATATCTTAACACTGAAGATTAAAAAGGAGAATTTTTTTAAAATTCTGAGCCCTCTAAATCAATAGTAAAGCCTAATCCCAGTGTTACATGAAGTGCTAAACTATGTGCTTATTAATCTTTTTCAAAATTAACATTGGCCAGATAAACCAGACTTGCATTTTGCCAGATATATACCTCTGAGGGGCCCCAAACACACACACACACACACACACACACACACACACACACACACACGCCTATGAGAGGGCTCAAATATACATCTATGTACCCATAAAATACCCTGAACTTTAGATTTGCACAATTCCACCAGTCATTTGGCCAAATTTCCTACCTTCTGTGTCTCAGTCCAATACATTACTCAGACAACCAGCATTTGCTACGCATTTATGGAGCTAATACTGCAAGCTAGACATACTGTTTTGGTGATTTCTGAGTAAACAGAAAACAGAAAAAAGATTCACTTTCCACACTCAAAAGAGCTCATCCACTCTGGCAATTGTATTAAAGAATGGTAAAGGTTGTAGACTTCAGGGTCAGAAAGACCCAGGTACAAATGCCAACTCCAACTTAGCCTTAGCATATCCATTAACCTCTCTCAGCCTCAAGTTCCTCAGGAATAAAGTGGGATGATAAGATGACCCACTTTTCAGCATTGCTCTGAGGCCTAACGACTTAGGTCTCAAAAATGGCTCCAAATAAACAGAGTTTCCTTAGCTGCATTTTACCAAGGTGACCAAGTCACCCGTTAGCTCATCTTCATTGCAACTCTTGCTTTTCATCGTGTCTTAGCAAACAAATGTCTATCGAGTCAGACAGCTATGCTCAGTGGCCTCTGCAAACACTTTCTTCTCCTGCTAACTAAGTGTTCCCGCCATTCCCTCTCTGGATCATCTTTTTGTCCAACTCCGTGCCTCTCTTTTTTCACACTTCCACCAAAACACCTTTTTCAGAACCTCTCTTTGGATCCAATCCTTCCCTTTTTTGTATTCGTCCTGTCCTTGCACCTAGAATCCACATAAGCATGTCAGAAAACAGTGTTAAAAGTTAAGGACACAAATCCAATTTACTTACTGGTAAGTTCTTTTCTCACAATAATGAATTAAGGCAAAGCTACAAACTACACCCCTAAAACAGTACAGTCAAGTAACAACTCTGTGCTCAAGGCTGTAAGGGGAACAGATGAAAGATGGAATGAACTAAGGAAAATCCATCCCTACCACTGAAAAAAGAACCATTGGCCAACAGTGTTGTTTTTATATATGAAAAAGAGTACATGCTATAGACAAAGGCAGCTGCCAACAGCCAGGCGTGGTGGCTCACACCTGTAATCCCAGCGCTTTGGGAGGCCGAGCCAGGTGGATCACAATGTCAGGAGTTCAAGACCAGCCTGGTCAACATCGTGAAACCCTGTCTCTACTAAATATACAAAAAAAACTAGCCGGGTGTGGTGGCAAGCGCCTGTAATCTCAGCTACTTGGGAGGCTGAGGCAGGAGAATCCAGGAGGCAGAGGTTGCAGTGAGCTGACACTGCGTCACTGCACTCCAGCCTGGGCAACAGAGCGAGACTCCGTCTCAAAAAAATAAAAAAGGCAGCCACCACTTGCATTGCCTTTTTGCCGCCAGCTTGTTACACTTACCTCATAAACATGCATAGCTCATTTCTCATTGACTTTACTCATTTACTTAATTGTTTTGCCAATGTCTGAACAAAGATTTTTTTTCTCACAATGACATTCTCTAGAAAGCATCCCATTTTAAAATGAGGAATGCCTTGGCCAGACACAGGAGACGCTAATGTATCAGATATGCCTCTATGGCTCCTACTGTAGCAGGCCCCGCTGGGCATGTCTCACAAGCCCACTGGCCACCTTCACAGAAGGTTACTGTTGCCTATTTAGGGTTAAGAACAAGAACAACCCTTCCCTCCACAGCTGATTAGACCAGGTCCAGTGAGATTTTTGGCCTAGAGAACTGCAAGTAGGACAGAGGACTACAGGTGATGTCCACTAGTATTTCAAATGAGGACATGGAGACGCAGGGGCTGTGGAACAGCATTGTTTGGCCATGTGTATAGGAAAGACATTCTACTAAAGGGGAAGCAAAAGAGACAACCAAGGCCATGTAGTCCTCAAAAGAATGCGGAGTAAGCTTAGTGCAAGATGACGCTTGAGTTCCTGATGTCAAGTCCTCCTGACAGATGCTAACCCTGGGCCTCAGAATGAGCTGCCTTTCTTACTGCATAGCTTGATCATGTCCTACAAATCATGCAAACTCTAAACAACCTAGTCTTTCAGAGCCTTCTCGTATGAATTTTGCCAGGAAAGGAGCTACTACCTCTCCCAATGCACACCCTTCACCTCAGCCACCTGGGCCACAGGGCCCTCAGTCACCACTCCATGTGAAGGCTGGGTGAAGTTGGTTCTGCTTCAGGCTGCAGTTATCCAGTGATCACTGGAACTGGTAGCTCATATGGTCTTCATTCATTCACCAACTCACTCACTCATCCCACGGTCCTTCAGAGGGCCTCTCCTGTCAGCACCACGATCACAGATCTCTCGGACTGCCAACTCCTGCCATCCTCCACTTGCACACAGCCATCTGTCCTGCATCTGTATGTGTTCCTGTCCTTGCCTATTTCACTGGACTCGTGCCCATAATCTTTGGCCTTCCGATGTCCTAGGAAGGTCTACCTGCAAACTGTTTTTTTTTTGTTTTTTTTTTTTGAGATGGAGTCTTGCTGTGTCGCCCAGGCTGGAGTGCAGTGGCTCAATCTTGGCTCACTGCAACTTCTGCCTCCCAGGTTCAGGCGATTCTCCTGACTCAGCCTCCCGAGTAGCTGGGAATACAGGTGCACACCACCACACCTAGCTATTTTTTGTAGTTTTAGTAGAGACTGGGTTTCACCATGTTGGCCAGGCTGGTCTCAAACTCCTGACCTCTACTGATCTGCCCACCTCAGCCTCCCAAAGTGCTGGGATTACAGGCGTGAGCCACCATGCCCAGCCAACCTGCCCAGTCTCTGACTGGTAACTTACCCTGACTCTTGGCATGCTATGGCAACATTCTGCCCTAGCTACATTCTGAACTCACCCCCTACTGTGACTAACTTTCCCCATAATTACACTTCCTTCCTCTAGGACTGGCCCCACAGCCTTGACCATCCTTAGGACACACCCAGCCTTGTCCCTATTCTTCCAAACCCCACTCCACTCCCCTTCCGACAATCTGTGACTCCATAAGGGCCACACTCACAGGTCCAAAGCAGATACTGTCACCATGCCAGGCACAGGATTCTGCATAGCACAGGGAGCTGACAGACTTAGCCAACAATTAATAAATCCAATTCAGCGTGCCAGGTTCATATAACACAGAACTCTCAGTGCCCAGATGTCCAATAAGATCTAAATTTCCTATCCTGGCTAACACGGTGAAACCCTGTCTCTACTAAAAAATACAAAAAACTAGCCGGGCGAGGTGGCGGGCGCCTATAGTCCCAGCTACTCGGGAGGCTGAGGCAGGAGAATGGCGTGAACCCGGGAGGCGGAGCTTGCAGTGAGCTGAGATCCGGCCACCGCACTCCAGCCTGGGTGACAGAGCGAGACTCCGTCTCAAAAAAAAAAAAAAAAAAAAAAAAAAGATCTAAATTTCAACTGGCATGCCTGTGAAATGGCAGACTTTCTTGTACAGAGATAGGGAAGGGAACTGAACTCATGCAACAGACATCGCTTCATTGCTGTAGCTGATTCAATCCATGTGCCTTCCCAAAGTAAAATAAACCCACTAAGTAAAATTTTCCAGTCTCTCACATAAGAGTTTAAACACGTAACACAATGAACTCCTTCCTGCAACTCAATCTCCTGTTTGGTCCAGGCCCCAAGCAACCTTCCCCAGGACAGCTTCACCCAAGGACCCAATGGTGGGTCTCCATCACATGCTGGAGAGGTGATGTGACTAGCCATTTTCCAACACTGCTACATGAAGCGGCTCTTCTAACCCCCATTGTAAGGAAAACTCCCAAGTTTTCCTATTCCTATTTCCTATGAGGAATATTTCCTATTCCTCATCAGGCAAGGGGGCAGAAACAGTGGCAGGCTAACCGCCTTCAGTCCGCATCTCTCACTGGATACTGAATCCCTGAACCAAATATGGCACAGTCACTTTTCTTTTCTGCTTTTTTTTTCTTGAGACAAGGTCTCACTCTGTCGCCTAGGCTGGAATGCAATAGTGTGATCCCAGCTCACTGCAGCCTCTAACTCCTGGGTTCAAGTGATCCTCTTGCCTCAGTCTCCTAAGTAGCTAGGACTCAGGTGCACACCACCACAGCCAGCTAATTTTATTTCTTGTAGAGACGGGTCTCACCATGTTGCCCAGGCTGGTCTCAAACTCCTGGCCTCAAGCGATCTTCCCACCTCAGCCTCAGCCTCAGCCTCCCACAGTGCTGGGATTACAGGCGTGAGCCACTGCACTAGGCCCAAAGTCACTTGTCTGCTGATCTAAGGCCTGACAGTCTTCATGAAGTCGTAACAGGCACCTCTGCCACATCTCCTGGATGTAATCATAATATTAAAATTATCTTCCATCTTATCAGACTACAAGTGTCAAAGGGATCACAATATCAAAGGTGGAGTAATGCAGGAACGTAGGAAAAGGAATAAACCCAGGATCCAGTCAGATCTTGAGTACTCAGAAATCAGCATTCATGCCAGAACTAGGCATCTGTGATCAAAAAAACAGTTCTGGCCCCCATGTCTGCTCACTGCTAGCACCACATGCCAAGCTAGAGGGTAAGTCCCTGTGGTGTCAGGGAAAGCCTGGAGAATCCGATCACTTTGGAAGCAGAGAGGAAGCAGGTCCAAGACCAAGGGAGGAGCAGAGAGCCTTGCTACTCAGAGCATGACAGGCCATGAACCAGCAAGGTCAACAGCACCAGGAGGCTACTCAGAAATGCAGAGTCTTGGGCTCATCCCAGTCCTACTAAAACATTATCTGTATTTTAATAAGATCCCCAAGTGACTTGTATGCAAACTAAAGTGTGAGAAGTACACTCTAGACAACAAGGGCTCCTGAGAGGTACAGAACACCAGCAGCAAGCCAGAGCTTTTACACAGAAAAGATGCACAAAGTGGTGGAAAACAGAAAAGAACTTCAAAGCTGGCCAGACCCTGGTTCAAATCTAGGGTCGATCACCTACTAGTGGAACATTCTTCAGCTGGTCATTCAAGCTCTGAGTCTCAACAGGGATGTGAGGTATAACCTTACAGGGGATAGTGAGTGTACGGCATCCAGCACACAGCAAACCTGTGATAAACACTGGTTCCCTTAGCAAACACCAACCCAGCGTGGCTGTGTAGACCCGTGATGGAGACAGGTGAATTAGGAACACCTGAGAGAGAAAAAGGGGCCAAACTAGCACTATCTTTGTCAACAGAAGGACAGACTAAAGTTATCAACAAATGTGAATGCTGCAGGGCACCAGAGAAATTTCATTGCTAAATTTATTTAAACGTCCACCCACTATTCCAGAACAGCATTGCCCAAGGGAAGTGTAAGTGAAAGCCACGTATCTAGTTTTACATTTTCTAGCGGTCATATTTTAAAAAGAGGAAAAAAAGGACCGGGCACAGTGGCTCATGCCCATAATCCCAACACTTTGGGAGGCCGAGTGGGAAAGATCACTAGAGTCTAGAAGTTTGAGACCAGCCTGGGCAACACAGCACGACACTCATCACTAGGAAAAAAAATTTTAATTTTTTGAAAAGGAGAAAAAAAGAGGGGAAGAAGGTGAAATAGCCAAAATGTTATGAATTCAACGTGTAATCAATATAAAAAACTAACAAGATATTTTGTCTTTTTCCATTATGTCTTCAAAACCTGATATGTATCTTATATTTACAGCTTATTTCAACTAGGATTTGCCGTATTTCAAGCACTTAGTAGTCGTATGTGGCTAGTGCTACCATATCACTGAACAGGGTAATTCCAGAAATAATATAATTATCCATAGATCCTTCTCCACTCACCCTTCTATCACCCCCAAATCCCAGTGTGCAGAATATAAGTATCTAGGCATTGTCAAACGTGGGAAGCGAAGTGCCGGGGGAAAGGGTCAGAATATCAGCTTTTGCTAACCTGGCATATTTTCACAATCAAGTTTTGTTTTGAACTTCGGTCAACACAAATTGCACCCACAGACAACGAACCTAAAGTACAGCCACTCAATGGAAAATTTTTCCAGGAGCAAAAAAAAGTTCAAGTACTAGATTATAAATACAAAATTCAAGCCGGGCGCGGTGGCTCACACCTGTAATCCCAGCACTTTGGGAGGTCGAGGAGGGTGGATCGCCTGAGGTCAGGAGTTCTAGACCAGCCTGACCAACATGGTGAAACCCCATCTCTACTAAAAACACAAAAATCAGTTGGGCATGGTGGTGGGCGCCTGTAATTCCAGCTACTCAGGAGGCTGAGACAGGAGAATCGCTTGAACCTGGAAAGCAGGGGTTGCAGTGAGCCAAGATCATGCCATTGCACTCCAGCCTGGGCAACAAGAGCAAAACTCTGTCTCAAAAAAATATATAAAATAAAACATAAATAAAAACAAAATTCAGACAAGATTCTCCAACCACAAATGAAAGTAGAGCCAAGCAGGAACAAATACACTACCCTTGTGCCTACATTTCACCCACTTTTAACCTGATATAGGGCAGGTGTAACTGAAGACCTAGAGACAAGGAGGGAGACACACAGTCTGTTTTCGTGGTGAAAAACAAATTTACTTGCCAAGGAGGTAAGGCAGGACAGGAGATAACACCCTCCAAGAAAGAAAAAAAAAAAGTGCTAAAACTAAGGCTACTCTCCCAAAACAGAGACCAAAGACCACAAAACAACAGCTAAGATTGTAGGAAGGACTTACCACACATATTCTGCTAAACACTTTATATGCATTTAATCCTCCTAACAACCCACCCTCAGGAAGCGTATGGTTTAGAATTTACGTAACCTGTTCAAGGTCCCGCAGCTAGTACGTGGCAAAACACAGGTTTATATCATTGACATTTAGGCAACCAGGTTTTTATCATTGAGAGCTAGGCAAAGGCAAATGAAAATCTCCATGGCCTGGCCGGGCGCAGAGGCTCATGCCTGTAATCCCAGCACTTTGGGAGGCCAAAGCAGGTGGATCACCTGAGGTGGGGAGTTCGAGACCAGCCTGGCCAACATGGAGAAACCCCATCTCTACTAAAAATGCAAAATTAGCCGGGCGTGGTGTCCGGCGCCTGTAATCCCAGCTACTCAGGAGCTGAGGCAGGAGAATCACTTGAACCCGGGAAATGGAGGTTGCAGTGAGCCAAGATCACACCACCGCACTGCAGGCTGGGTGACAAGGATGAGACTCCGTCTCAAAAAAAAAAAAAAGAAAAAAAAGAAAATCTCAATGGCCTTTATCACCCAGATTTCACTAGAACACAAAGCAAAATCAGTTTTCAAATTACCTCTCCCATTCTTGCTAGGTTAAATCAGCGAAACCAGCCAGGTGTCAGCTCACGAACCTGTCATCCCAGCGCTTTAGGAGGCTGAGGTGGGTGGATCACCTGAAGTCAGGAGATCGAGACATGGTGTTACCCCATCTCTACTAAAATTACAAAAAATTAGCCAGGCATGGTGGCAGGCACCTGTAATCCCAGCTACTTTCAGGAGGCTGAAGCAGGAGAACTGCTTGAACCCAGGAAGCAGAGGTTGCAGTGAGCTGAGATTGCGCCATTGTACTCCAGCATGGGCGACAGAGCAAGATTTCATCTCAGAAAAAAAAAAAATCAGCAAAACCATTAAAGACCAGCTTCTCAACAAGTACCTGGGTAAAGCTTAATCAACTTGTGTTTTCAGGTTCACATAAAGATTATAAATAGAAGGTGGATTAAATACCATCAAAACAAAAGATAGCTGGGCACAGTGACTCACGCCTCTGATTCCAGCACTTTGGGAGGTCAAGGAAGGCAGATAACTTGAGCCCCGGTGTTTGAGACCAGCCTGGGCAACATAGAGAGATCTTGTCTCTACAAAAAATGAACAAAATTAGCCAGGCGTGGTAGCACATGCCTGTAATCCCAGCTACTCAGGAGGCTGCGGCAGGAGAATCGCTTGAACCCGGGAGGTAGAGGTTGCAGTGAACCGAGATCACGCCACTGCACTCCAGCCCTGGGTGACAGAGCAAAACTTGGTCTCAAAAAAAAAACAAAGATAAATTTTGGAAGGCAGAGAGAAGGTAATGATGAACTCTGTCTTGGGCTAGAACTATAGTGCTGGCTTCCAGTTCTAAACCTGCTATTGGCTACCTGATAGCCCCATCCTCCAATGTCGGCCCCCTGTAGAAAATGAGATAACTACAAATGTGTGAAGTACTTCTAGCTATGGGGTCCTTTACAACAGAGGGCTTTGAATTTTCCAACCTTATTAGGTTTTTCAATGATCTAATTCTTGCTATTCAAATCCCTAGAAAGAATTTCTTCCTCACAAAAGAAAAATGATAAAATCAATACCCATTACTAGCCCCGGGAGTCAGCCTTGGGGAAAGGAGGAGTTTGTGTCCCAAAATGCAAAGGCTGATGGTAAGAAAACAGTTCAAGAACCACAACACCCTGATTTTATCTTTAGGTCTCCCCGGATCACTCAAGATGTCTAAAAGCTCTAATTATGTAAAGCTGTAATAATAACTGACTGAAAACAGAAGAATACAAAATCTGCATTTGGGGCCCCTGAAGACCATCCTTAAAGAGTGATCCTTCGTAAGGAATATGTGAGACAGCTAAAAAAGCCGCTCTGTGTCTAAAAATTACTTATTTCAGTCTCCAGATTTAAACAGAATTTGCTCTCCCTCATTATAAAACAGCCAGAATTTAGAACTTCCTGCCGTAGAAGATGATTCAAAGAATTCTTTAAACTGTGTTTATTTATTGCTGGAACAAAAGATTCTTCTCGGCACCACTTTCAATTTGCTTTGATTTTCTCAGCCTTTTCAAATACATAAAACAAATACATCTTTCTAGCCCTTCTCCCTTCTAATCTGTATCCTCACCCCAGTACCCAATAAAATAAGTCTTTTCAACATGCTATTTCTAGAGCTGTCTCTGGTGCAAATACAGATGCTCTGCTCTCTGTGCTGACTACAATCAGGAAAATCTGGCTAAATACAAATGCCTTGAATGTATCTCAAACTTCTCCACTGCATATTCTCACTCTGGCAGTCATCAGCTATCACCTCCAACGTGAACGGCGTCAGTGTCTTCGCCGTTTAGCACCTGCTGTGCCCTCTATGGGCACCTCCTGGCCTCCACACCCTGAAATAGCTTCCATGTTCACCCCTCAGTCCACCAACTGTGCTCCCTCAAGGCAGAACAGCACAGTGAGAAGGAGCATGTTTCAAATCCTGTTTCCACTTCCACTTACAAGCTGGGAGGGTCTCTGTCTGTTTCCCCACTGGTACCACAGGGATAAGCATGTACAGCTCCTCTCATCATTTCGGTATCAAATGAGGTAACATAACAGTTGGTGCAGTGGTGCATGCCTGTGCCAAGTGCCAAGTGCCAGCTACTTGGCTACTTGGGAGGCCGAGGCAGGAGGATCCCTTGAGCCCAGGAGCTCAAGTCCAGCTAGTTTGAGTTCAATCTGGGCAACATAGCAGGACGCCATCTCTAAGAAAAGGTTTAAAAATCATTAAAAAAAAAAAAAAAAAAGGGATAACAGACATAAAGTGCCATCACCTACTGCAGCATCTGCAGGTTTTAGCTACTGGTATCATTTTCTACCTTCCTGGGAATCTTCTGCCCTCCAACTTGCTAAAGCATACATTCTAAGTTCTTCAGCCACCCTTGCCGCTTCTTTTATGGTTTTTACTACATAAGCCATTTTCTTAGGGGACCCAAACCCAGCCCCTTTTAAAACACCTTTCTTCTATCCTCTCTACTGTATGCTCATTACTACCAATCTTGACCTCCAGCCCAAGCAACCCTCCTAAATTCCAGGCTCACAGAGCCGGAGGCAACTGGAGCCCAAAACTGAACTCACTATATCAAGTCCCTCCACCTCCACTCTTCCAAATCTATTCTGCCTTCGGAATTTGCTATCTCAAAGACAGGAACACCCAGTCTCCAAGCAGTCCCCAGACAGCCATCTAAGAGGCAGCCTTACTCCTCCAATCAGGGACTACCTGGCCCCCTGAAGCAGCCCCCACCTACCACTCCATCCCCACAAACAACAACTGGGATGAAAGGGCCTCATCCTTTCTCTCCTGGATTGCTGGTTCCCTCTTTGGTCTCCCTACCTCCAGCCTGTACGGCCGCTATTCCATCCTCCATGGGGCTGCCACAGGACCTTTGTAACGAAAGGTCTGTCTTTCCTGCCTATACAGAAGTCCACCCTCAAGGGACTGCACCAAAAGGCCTCATCAGGTGGCCCTCAACTGCCTTCCAGCTCCATCCCCTGGCACGCCCACACCCCACTCAAAACACCAAGCTCTCCCCAGGCCTTTCCACGTGTGCTGCATGGACTTACATGCTCTCCCAGGCTCTGCCTGCCTCACATAGTCCTACTGGTCTTTCACAGCTCCTCTGTGGACGCTTGGCATGAGATGGCCTATTCACATTCCTATCATAGCTTCTGGGGGCTCCTTCCACTAGATTTTTCTCCCTGGGGCCCTTTTCCCTCTGCACTCCCTGTGCTTAGCACAATGCTCAGTGCTTAAACACTCAGTAAGCGTCTGTTAAATGGCAAGGCAATCCCCAGGTTAACATCATGTCCCACTTCTCGGGCTCCCCTCCCTCCTCTGTACCACCATTACCTTTGTCGGTTCTTCCCACTCCCGAAAGCTATTTTATCCTTAAAAAAAAAAAAAAAAAAAAAAAAAAAAAAAAAAAACTTGGGCTGGGCACAGTGGCTCACGCCTGTAATCCCAGTACTTTGGGAGGCTGAGGCGAGCAGATCACAAGGTCAGGCGTTCGAGACCAGCCTAACCAACATGGTGAAACCCTGTCTCTACTAAAATTACAAAAAATTAGCCGGGCATGGTGGCGCTCACCTGTAATCCCAGCTACTCAGGAGACTGAGGCAGGAGAATCGCTTGAACCTGGGAGACAGAGGTTGCAGTGAGCCGAGATCACGCTACTAAACTCCAGCCTGGGCAATAAAGCAAGATTCCATCTCACAAACGAAAAAAGAAAAAAAACCAAATCTTCCAAACAAATCTTCCAAAATCTCCCCTCTTCACTGCTTTCACTGAATATTGCTTAAACATTTTCTGTTCCTAAAAACACATAAAAGCTGAAAAACTTCAAATATTAATAATAAAATGACAACAATACTTTGGCAGTCCATAAATCAAATTATAATTCAGAAGTTGTTTACACACAACTAAGATTTCAACAAAGATCTTTGGTATCACTTTCCAAAATTTCAATTCTATTCTTGTTTTGTGTGTTATTGAACCTGAACGTAAAAATTAGATTGCCAAATGTTTCCGAAGAGATTAAAAATAATTGCTGCAGGAAATAAAGAATATTTTACCACTTGCAGTTTTTTGTTTCCACTTTTGGCTAATTCTGATTAGTTCAGGGTTATAAAGCATGTCATCCCATTAGAGAGTGTTCTATTATCGTGATCATCTCTCGTGTGTCTTCAGACAATGTTCACTATGATCTCTTTCTCCGGGAGTCTTAACTGCAGCTGTCAAGGCTAGATCTTTTTTGTGAGTTACAATGAGTTGAATTTCCTTTCATTGAAACTTCTAACTCTTACGTATGTACCGTATGATCCCAGCCATCCCAATTCTAAGAACAGTCACGCAATACAAACCAACGTTTTGGTCAACAGTGGCCCACGTACACACAGCGATCCCATAAGATGAGAATACCGTATTTTTCCCGTACCCTTTATATGTTTAGATTGGTCAGAAACACAAAACAGTTACCATTGTGTTAAAATTGCCTACAGTATGCAGTACAGTAACATGCTGTATAGGTTTACAACGTAAGAGCAATGGGCTACACCATATAGCCTAGGTATACAGTAGGCTATAGTAGGCTACACCATCTAGGTTTGTGTAAGTACATTCTATGATGTTTGCACAATGACAAAACTGTCTAATGATACATTTCTCAGAATGTACCCCCGCATTAATCGACACGTGACTGCATTTAGCAAAAAATAAAAATAAAAACTTATGTTCACACAAAAACCTGTTCACACAAATGTTTACAGCAACTTTACTCACAATTACCAAAAACTGGAAACAACCCTAATGTCCTTCACCCAGCAAATGAATACACTGTGGTACATCCATACAGCAGAATACTACTCAGCAATGACAAAGAACCAAGTATCGAAACACAGAGTGATATGGATGAATCTGAAACGCATCTTGCTATCTATCTGACATTCTGGGAAAGCCCAAGCTCTAGGAAGAGAGAACCATGTCCCTGTAGTGGGGCAGTGGATGCCAGGGGTAGGAGAGGCTGGCTACAGAGGGGTGGCAAGAGGAAATGCTCTGGTGTGATCGGCCTGTTCTGCTTTGCCTGTGGTGGTGGATAAGTGACTCTATACATATGCCAAAACCCACAAAACTGTACACCACAGAGTAAATTTTACTGTACACAAATTTAAAAATTTTTTAAGTTAATTATTTAACCATGACTTGGTTAAAGATCAGCCCTAAAATAAAATGAACACAAAGGTGTGTGTTTCCATAATGTTTATCAAGTCAGTAGTTCTTGTTCCGATGGTCCTGGGATTAGAAGTCAATGATGGGGAATGAAGGAGTCAGTTCCCTCGTACTGGCAACCTCTGCTCCAGGTGTGAACAGCCAGTTGGCGTTCTACCAAAGATACAGTAAAGGTTGTTCAAAGCCAACTGGAGAGCAACTGTATTGCACAGCAAAGTCCAAGAGAACATTTCAAGATCCGAAATAAATGGGAGATGGGACAACACAAACCCTAAAATTCTAACTCCTAGTCAAAGGCATCGGAAGATTCCACTGCCAAGTTGGCAACCTCCTTCCTAGACCTTCCTTCAAATGAGTCAAGGTGGGTGGGGGCAGGGAATCGCTGAGAGAAAAGAGCAGAAGAAAAAGAGAGTGTGTGTGCTCCTGAACCAGGTTGCGCTGAGAGTTCCAAACGCCCTGGCTCCAATGTTCTTTAACATGGAAAAAATGACTCTGAATAGGCAAAGGATAAAAACAAGAAGGGTTCAACACCCAGTTACACTTTATTTCCAGTGTGCCCTCCTCAGCCAAACCCACACATTCCTGCTCCGGAGGGGATGGACCGTAGGTCATCCTTAGAGCCTCCTGCTACAGGCACTGCTGAGCAGGGGCTGGGCTCTGGGCTCCACAGTGACAGGCACTGCAGACACAGGGTCCCCCCTGGCTCTCCCAGGAAGGAACATGTCCTAGCTCATCCCGCACACTCACATCCACATTCCCCAGCCCAGAAGACTCTCCCCATCCAGGGAGGCCTGGGCCTGCTACATTGTTACACCTCAGCATGAGATCAACACCTGAGACAAGCTCCAATCCAAGATGAGCTCATGACTCCCGCCCCAGAGAACCAGCTCTCCAACCCTCAGCAGCATTTGCAGCTGGAAAGACTGGTCTAAATGCAAAAACAAATGCTATCTTCAGGAGACTTCAAGGGGGAGGGAGAGGAACAAAGCTGAGAACCACCAAGACAGAAAACCAGAACATTCCATGACACGCAATGCTCTATGAAGAGGTTTTTTTAAAAACATATTCGCAGTGTATAGCCGTGGCAAGGGTTTGGCTGTCAAAGTTAAATAAAAATCACTGACTCTCAAAAGACAAGAATGAAGGACTAAATGATAAAACAGCTTATTGTATTAAGCTAATTAAGGTTTATCATATTAGCCATCTGAGTTTTAGTTGCCATCAGAAATGCAGGAGCAGCACACCACGCAGCGTGGATTCAGATCTGCTTCGCAAGCATATTCCTGCCACACTCATCCACAGAACCTCTGGCAGTCAGAAATGATGGAGAATTGAAAACCAATTTTAGCACAGTGATTTGTAAAGAATTTTGTTCCATCATGTAAGCTATTTACTGGTATATCCGTCCGAGATTACATTTATCTCTATTAAATACTCCATAAAGTATCCTGAGCTAACCATGCACTCTTGTTTCCCTTTTGCCAGTTTTATCACACAGTGGATGTTCTGTAGCCAAATGAAAAACAGTTTAACAATAAAACCCTTGCATACTTGACGTCCTTCACTGCAGATATCCTGCCCACCAACTGCCAGCACACAACTTAACCAATTCCAAGATCCTCGGCATTGCTGAAAAGCCCCTATCCTGCTGAACACGGAGAGGAACAAAATGCCCACTTCGAAGTAGGGGAAAATTTTATTTTCAATCATGTCTTCTATGGGCTCCTCTTGACTGTACTTTTACCCAAAACCAACAGAAAGGCAGGACCAGTTCTATCTGTTGTTGAGATCACACTGGATCCCATTCTGGAGCTCTGCTGGTTTCCTGTTTGGGGAAGTTGCACTTCTTTTCACAAGGAACCCAAGGCAAAATGTTGAGTGTTCCCTTGTAAGCCCCCTCAGCCTTTGTTCTTCACTTTGCTAGTCTCCTTACTCCTTCCTTCTCTCCTCTCCACTCCAACCTCTGGTTTTGGAGGGTGCGTTAAAATCCCTGCTCAAACCTAACTGCGATCTTTAAAGGCATCAGACATTTTCTACCACCCATTCCAGTACAGCTTTGAGTTAACAGGCATCTTTTCACAGATGAAGCCAGACTACCCGGCTCCTCCTGGTATTGCATTAGTATTCCACATTAAACATATGCCACAAAGAATCCAATGGCGAACTCACCGTCAACAGCCCCCAAAATCAATAAAAGACATTCCACCACTTGACTCGGAGTGAAAAACCTTTCAGGTTAACACAAGAGAGCAAGGTAAAAGAAAGGTGATGAATGAACAAAAGGCAAATCTACCTTCAGACTCCTCAAATCCTAAAAAGGTGGCTAGGCTGCCTCGATTTGGTGAAGCCCTTCCTTTTCTTATAATCATCGGGAAAATGCCACATGTGTACTGCTTTCGTCTTATGCAAAACAGCACATTCTCCACAAGGCCCTGACGCCTACCATTCTCCACACTCGCTTCCTTCCAGGCCTGACTCTCCCAATTGCCCAGACACAGGCGATTTAATGAAGGCATTCAGATTTCGCCTTGATCGCAATACCATCATAAAGTCACTCTAATCCCATTAAACTGGGATAACATTAAGAGCATTTCTTCTCCACTCTGAACCCAATTTTATCTCCTGGGTAGCCATCCACGGTCCGTCTCTGTCTAAATGGATCTGCAAATAAATATTTAAATTCATGCTCAAAACAGCATATCTCACCTTGTGAACCTTGACCTTTTGGAAAGACTTTAGACCAATGTTCAGTTACTGTCACACGGCTGCATTCTCAGCAAATAGGAAAGGGTTAAAAGCAGCCCCAGTCAACAGGCCTACAAGGAAAAAAAAGACAGCATGTATGGCTCACAGCATCACTGGAATGCATTTATGCTCATTTCCTAGAACAATATTGTTACCTTTTGGCCTTCATAATAGTCAGAAGCATCCCCAACACCCTTTAGTAGCTTCTAAAAGAAAAAGCACAAAACAGAACATAACCCTGCAAGAGAAAAAAAGCATGCAAAGTAGCATTCTCCAGCAACAAACAAACTACCATTACAAACCCCTCAGTTCACTTTGGTTTTGTTTTGTTAAAAACACCAAGAAAGACAGAGAGAGACTGCATCAACCAAGTGTCCCCACCCTAGCAAGGCACATTTTTTTTTCTCTAATAAGGGTCATAAATCTCAGCTCCTTGTCCATCCCTTAAGCAAAAGAAAAAGGCAGGAAAAGCCCAAGGAATCTCAGACCCTGCAAACCTGCACCTTTTTTTTCCATCTTCTCTACCCAGAATCTTTTAGGGCTCCATTAGTCACGTACCAGTGCTGTGTGGTGTCTAAGTGTGCATTCACATACTGTGTAGGGATGGTACCTTCCTGCAAGCTCCTCTGCTTTTGGCTGCCATGAAGGGAGGAAGCTGCTATCCTACTGTAGTAGCTCAGTGACTGCATTGTGTTCAGGAGCTGATCTGCCTCAAACCAGTTTCAGCCGGTTCTGGTCACCCTACATAAAAAAGCTATGGCAACCCTCGCTGAGTTGCCAACAAGTCCCTGAAAATCATCAGCACAGGGGGGATCTCGCTGGGGGTTGCTCTTCCCTCTTAGGTCTTCCTGAGGAGGGGAAGGTCATCGTGTGTCCCCCCACCCCACGAGCACACAGCCTTGGAAATGCTCACCTCGCAAGCACCCCAGAGCCCCTCAGGGCCCATCCCCCCTCCCCTCCACCCCACAGCCCACCGCAGACACTGTTTCCCCCTCCTTCTCCTTCCCCCACTTACCTCCCACAACCTGGCTCAGATCTTTGTGTACGTGTGTGTCAGTGTGTGCTCTCTGTGTTGGTGGCTGACAAAGAGCCCCCAAGAAAGCGAGCTATGTGTGTCTGCTCACACGGGATGCGTCGGCTGCAGAGCCGGCCTGGCCTCCTAGCACAGTGGTGCTGGCTTGTTGACCAGGCTCCTCTCTGCTGTCACCCCCACCCCACCCAGCCCCCTCCTCCCTTCCGTCCCTCTCCTCTCTCTCCCAGCCCTGTCACCACCACCAGCAGCCCCCCAGTCTCCTCCTCCTCCTCCAACCTTCTCTTCTTTCAAGCACCTGGGGGGAGAAGTCCAAATCCCTTCACCTCGGGGGAAGAAAACTGGGGCTGTCTGGGGAGGGGGCGGGGGGCGAAGGCAGGGCCAGTGGGAGAGGGGGCACGGAGGCCTCTGGAAACGCATCTGTGCCCGGCCGGCGCCGGCGGGGGGAGTAGGAGAGCCACGCTCACGTGGCCCCCCTCTCGGAACCTGCGGGGCCTAGCCCGGGCGGCTCCTCCTCGGCCCCCCAAGCCAACTGGCGGGGCGCGAAGGCCGGCTGTCCCCAAGGCCAGGGTGGGACAGGCCACTGCGGGCAGGCCCAGGGGCCTGAGCCTCACGCGCTCACCCCGCCGCAGGAGTGGGCACGAGGGGCCGCGCCCCGCCTCTGCCCGGCGCCCACCCGCGCCCCGGCGTCCGGCTGCCCTGCGCCCCTCGCTCGCCCCGGCCGCCCCCCGCCGCCCCGCACCCCCAGAGGCGCACACCCACCCCCTTCCCGGGGTTGGCCTTCGCGGCGGTCAAGCCTGGGCGTCTGGGCCGCAGCTCGGATGACCTTTGTTCAGCGCGGCGCCGCCGGCGGCTGCTGCTGTGGCTGCTGCTGCTGTCGTCGGAGCGGCGGCGGCGGCGGCGGCGGCGGCTTCCATGTTACGGGCGTGTCATCTGCGTTCCCGCTGCCGGGGTCTGTGTGTGCGTGTGCGGTGGAGCGGCCTCGCCGCCGCCGCCGCCTCCCGGGCTCCCCGGCCGCCGCCGCCGCCGCCGGGCCTCGCCGAGCGCCCGGCCCGGGCCCCGCGCCTCCCCGGGCACCGCGCTCTAGGCCGCGCGGCGGCGGCGGCGGCCGGCCCGCCACGCCGGGGCCTACGGCTGGGGGTGCGGGCCCGGGCGGCGGCGGCGGCGGCTCGGCCCGGGCGGCGAGCGAACAAAAGGGAGCGCGGGCGAGGGGGAGGGGGCGGCCGGTGGGGGAAGGGAGGCTCCTGGAGCCGGGCGGCGGCAGCGCGAAGCCCCGCGGCCGGCGGGCGCCGACGCCCGGCCGCTGCGGAGCCCGGAGTCCGGCGGCGGCGAGAAAGCGCCCCGCGGACCTGCCAAGTCTCGCCCATACGGGGCCGCCGGCTCGCGGCTTCGCCCCGGGAGCGGAGCGGGGTGGTGGGGCTGGTGAGGGGGCGCAGGGAGGGCTGCTTTTTTCCAACGACATTGCGGGCTCTCACCCAGTCCTTTCCGTGGCCCCAAGCCGCGACTTACTCGAGTGGAAGGAAGCAAGGCCTCGCCAAAGATGGTTGAAAAGACCGTGAGCCTCTACCCAGGATCTTGAAGCCAAGGTGGTGTTTTGTTCTCCTCGTAATGGTGGCAAATAAGTAAGAAGAGAGCACGCTATCTTCAGACAAATTAAATCTGAAATTCTCCCTGGAGGTGGAAGAAGGGGCTCTCCTCTGGTTAGTTAGTGGTTTGGAGCCCTTTTCCCCTTCAACTGAGCCACAAAAGAATGGAAGACACCCCCTGGGGTGGGGAGAAAGCCCTGGTGTAAAAGACACACGTTTGCTTTCAGAGAAAAAGCCACTGGGGCCAGATTGAAACATGGCATGTTCAGTTCATGTAGGTTTTTTTTTTTTTTTCCCTTAATGGGGGAATGATATTGAGTAAACAAGATGTAATAGCTAGGTCTTTAAATTCTAGAAGGGAGACGGTGTACAAATGTAACAAGCACATATTGTACATACAGCAGGTGGTCATAGCCTACGGAACACAAAAAGATACATATGTAAGCCTGCTAAAGGTCACGGAGGTGTATAATCGTGACCTATGCAAGGGCGAGAGACGATAGATTTCCATTCCAGATGAGGTATGCTGTTCTCCCAGCCCCGTGTCCTGGTTCCTTTATTGTTCACAGACGTGCACTCCATTGAAAGGTTTTTAAAACCAGACAGAAACCCCCAAGTCAAGCTAATGGTGCTGACACTAGAAATAGGACAAAATGGAAGGATCTGAAAAAATGTCACCATAACCTCTTAAAAAGGTTCACTCCTGTTTGATCGGAATCTGAAAACACAAAACAACACTCAAGTAGCAGTGATGACTCCAAGCATAAGAAGCATTTCTGTTTCATTTTAAATTGGATTGATTGGTTAGTATTTGCGAAGTGTGCTGAAAAGTTTTAAAAATCTCAGTATACCTCTCTACTGCGTTAACTTCCATTGAGGACGCCATTGTTCTCTGTGATGGGAGCACTGTATGATGTAAATTGCAAGTAGCATTTTTGCTATTTAAGACTTTTCATGTAAATGACCCGAATTATTGTCTCACAGAAGAGTCGTTGGTCTTTAATTTCAAACAGCAAATTGTTTGGAATTGCACATAAATTGGAATACATATTTGCATATTTACACACGTTTAAAAAGACCTATGTAATCTGCAAATTTTGCCAGTCACAGCATCCCATTTATCAGCATTACAAGATGATGAAATTGAAACCCTTGTCTTCTTTTGGCCTGAAAACGGTGCCAGTACTCTGTGGGTTGGGTTTCAACTTTACCTGGGCTTGATTTCATTTGAAAGGGAGCCCTTTTTCTTCTCCCAAAGATGGGCCTTTATTAATATGCATGTAAAAACCGTATGTGCATTGAAGAGTACACTAGGACCTGCTAATTTGAAATCTTGACATGCTACACAGTTTACAATATATGGAATTTAATAATGTACATACCATGATAAATTCTAGGTTTCATGGATTTGGGATATTTGTTTACTTAAAATACTCTCTTGCCCCTCCCCCATTCCCTTCTCTTAAGAGTTGAAATGACAGCAAAGCAGCCTTTGAATGGTTACAAGAGTTGTACTACCAAAACTAAAGTCTGAAATGCTTATCATAAAGAGCCTTCAGCTATACAACTGCTTCGTGGCTTCATCGTGCCAAATACTTTTTTGAGCAGGGCTTTGTACAAAGCCTAGTGATTTAGCCGGAGCCTCGGCTGGAAGATATTTGGTCTAGAAGCACAATTGATCATTTGCACAGATGGCAACAAATAATATTGCATCTGCTTTTAAATATCATAAACAAAAAGTAAAAGATACTTTATTGCAAGTTATCTCAGTTCTATTTTTATAAAGGATTTCAGAGAAACCCCTTTGCCAGGTAAACCAATAGTTAAGAGCAAAGCACCCGTCTTAGTCCATTTTGCAAAATCATTAAATTTCACAGCTGAAAAGACAGCATTTTAGTCTGGGTTTTTTTGTTTGTTTGTTTTAAAAAGCGGACACTACCCATCTTCCAAAAACACAATACAAAAAGGTTCATTCTATTATTCTACATATATAAGGCTCTCTTGTGCACCTCTCTGCTTTGAGCAACAATAGAACCAGTCACTTGACTGCAAGAATGAAATAAAACTATCATTTGAGTGCAGTCGATAAAGAAGGGCAGAACAAAGAAATCATATGATTCTTATGCCAAATAGAAACTAAAGGAATTCCAAACCCTTTGGGATTTTGTTGTTGCTGTTTTTATTGCTAACTCTCAAAGTCTTGGCTTTTCCTCCAATCAGTGTATTGCAAAATCCTAGCTTTTTTTCTTTAATCTTTTGTGGCTGGAAGCCGGCTTTGCAGAAGCATGTAAATATCATCATACTTTCCCTCCAAATGCCCTTATGAAATTAGGAAATTCGTATGTTAGGTAGAGCACACAAAAGGTGGGTTCCTGGAGGGAAAGTGGAAGGAAAAAAGGAAACGCCTTTTCTTTATCTCACCACCCAGAGGCCCTGTGGAACTAACTACGCCTAAACCGAGCAGTCTCATGCCTTGAACTACACATTTTTAGCTCGAAACCAAGCTACACCTAGGAGTTTATAGAGATATTAATAGGTTAAATGTGTTAGCTTCTTTTTAAAGAAATTATGACACTGTTCAATCCTAGCATCATAATTTAAAGATTTGTAGCAGGGTAGCCAGCAAAGAAAAAGGACAAAAAAAAAAAATCTACCTTTTCCTTTTAAGAACATCAAAATATGGATAGAATCAGGTTTTTTTATATTCAAAAACATACCCTTGAAAGAAATCATAACCAAGTCTAAATTATTAGTAGCCTGCCAGAAATAGCCTGTAGAGGATTCCCCTTATCCTTTGCTAGAGATTTCATGAATAGATTTCTGTGGCAAAACCACCTCTCCTTTTCTGAACCTCAGTTTGGAAATGCCTGCAAAGGCCATTCACCGACAGACCCCAAGCAGGTGGGGGTTGGGCTCAGCATTGGGCATTATTTAGGAGGCCCCTAGATATTTGAATGACCTCCTAGGTCCTGGCTACTGGATGAATCCACTAATCCTTACCTCCTGCTGTCTCTTTAGGCGTAAATGCTGGAAAGCTGGCCTTGTCCAAGGAAAGAGTTGAGAAGGGTAGGGACAGAAGAAAGTGGGTAGTTTCTATGAGCCCTCCTTTCAGGAGTCAAAGGAGAGCCAGAAGTATGGGGATTCGGATCCTGGTAAAGATTCATCTGCAGAGGCCGGGCGCGGTGGCTCAAGCCTGTAATCCCAGCACTTTGGGAGGCCGAGATGGGCGGATCACGAGGTTAGGAAATCGAGACTATCCTGGCTAACACGGTGAAACCCCGTCTCTACTAAAAAAAAAAAAAAAATACAAAAAAACTAGCCGGGCGAGGTGGCGGGCGCCTGTAGTCCCAGCTACTCGGGAGGCTGAGGCAGGAGAATGGCGTAAACCCGGGAGGCGGAGCTTGCAGTGAGCTGAGATCCGGCCACTGCACTCCAGCCTGGGCGACAGAGCGAGACTCTGTCTCAAAAAAAAAAAAAAAAAAAAAAGGTTCATCTGCAGAAACTGGGCCAAAGGAGAAATCTGTAGAGAACTTTATAAGATTTCCTAACCCTTTGTAACTTTTTTGTATTACATCTGGGCTTCCTTAAAAGAAACTTGTGTTTGGGTTTGTTCTCTACTCTCTAAGTCTTAGAGGAGGAGAAGAGAAAGAAGGACCTAGGAAGGTATCTGAGAAAGGAAAAGGCTTAATCCTTTGAGGGCCTACCTGAAGGAGAAGGGAACACACAGGAAATGGAGACCCAGTTCCTCCTGAGAAGGAATATCACTGGTCTCCTGCAGTGTGGACACTACCTGAGCACTATGCATGCACTAATATTGACTTCATCTTCCCATCCTGCCCTCATCATCCCTGCCATCCCCACCACTTGGCACAATGCTTTGAACATCCCATAACTGACATTAATCATCAGTGAACTAAGGAATGGATAATGAACCCAGAGGCACCTGAAAGTAAATATATCCCCAATTAAACCTAAGCTTTTTTGCTATTGTAGTGGATACAGTAGTGTTTTGTCTAGGTTCTCTCTTCAGGGTGTACACCCCCATCCCCTAACTGCTAAGAATATTGGCTGCTGACTACTCACAGCTGAGTCCCTCACTGCAAATTGCTTTGGCCACTGTCTTGTGACAGTTCTTGGAAACTGTCTTGCCCGAGGCTATACCCACTTCCAAGAAACAGCCAACATCTGGCCGATGTAGAGAGAGAAAAACTTGGCCCTGTTGCCTTTATTTGGGCCAACTCTGAAGGGTCATCCCAGCCCCAGAGCTCCGTGTAAATTGGCTGAGGCCTCAATCACCATAACACTGAGGGTCAACTCCTCCTGTCTAATCCTGCCTTCCTCAGTCCCTCACAAGCGTATCTCCAAAGATTACTCAGGGTGTGTTTCCAGCACCGCAACCCAAGACGCCCACCCAACCAGATTCATCTCCGCAGTACCTGCCCTCTCAGAAAATGACCCTCATTCCCTCTCATCTGCTCCATCACCACAGGCTGGGAGGGTGCTACCTCTCAAGTGTCTGTTGATCCCGATCCCTTCTTTCGGCTGACCACGCACACCCAACCTCAGGCCCATCGTCCCAGTGTGGAACTGGTCACTGAGTCCTTGCCTCCAACCTGGCCAACTTTCAATGCATTCTGCACACTAAACCTTGAGGAATCTTTCCAATGATACCATCTTGTCACTCTTCTGCTCAAAGGTTTCCAGATGACTCAATTGTCCTTAGAATGAGGTCCAGATTGTACCTGTGATTTAGAAGGTTCTTCACGATTCAACCCATTTGCCTGCCCATGTCCCCGCCCCTCCATCCTCACGTTTCAAGATCCAGGCTTGCCTTTTTGTTCTTTGAATGACACCTACTTTCTGTCACTGTCAGGCTTGCACACAGGCCAGCCCTGCTTTCTGGAAGACTCTCCTCACCCTTCCCCACCTCCTCATCTAAGTCCTGTGTGTCAGCCAGGTGTGGTGGCTCACACCTGTAATCCCAGCACCTTGGGAGGCTAGGGCGGGTGGATCACTTGAAGTCAGGAGTTCAAGACCAGCCTGACCAACATGATGAAACCCTGTCTCTACTAAAAATACAAAAATTACCTGGGTGTGGTGGCAGGCGCCCATAATCCCAGCTACTCAGGAGGCTGAGGCAGGAGAATTGCTTGAACCTGGGAGGTAGAGGTTGCAGTGAGCTGATATCACGTCACTCCACTCCAGCCTGGGCAACAGAGACTCTGTCTCAAAAAAAAAAAAAAAAAAAAAATCTAAAAGTTAAGTGCTCAGAACACCGGGATTAACACCTATAAGGTTTGGGGGTTTTTTCCCAATGACAAAAGATGATCAAATACTTTAAAATTTTCTGCTAAACTTAATGATGACTATTTTGAAGTCTCTTTTGAGGTTTCTTATTTAATACCAAATGACTAGAAGTCACATGTCACTGGGAAAACAGTGGTTATTTCTGGAAAAGTTTAAAAATTAATAATAATAATTGACATATATAAACAAAAAACAAATGCTAAAATATGAAAATAATAACCAGAAAATATAGTTGCAACATAAAATACATTCATTTGTCAACAAACAGTTGGAAGATGCTTAGAAAATATTGCTGTAGGCCGGGCGTGGTGGCTCACGCTTGTAATCCCAGCACTTTGGGAGGCCAGGGAGGGTGGATCACAAGGTCAGGAGATCAAGACCATCCTGGCTAACATGGTGAAACCCCGTCTCTACTAAAAATACAAAAAATTAGCCGGGCGTGGTGGCAGGCGCCTGTAGTCCCAGCTACTTGGGAGGCTGAGGCAGGAGAATCGCTTGAACCCAGGAGGTGGAGCTTGCACTGAACTAAGATTGCGCCATTGCACTCCAGCCTGGGCGACAGAGCAAGACTCCGTCTCAAAAGAAAATATTGCTATAGATTTAAAGAAACACACATTAGAATAGATCACACAGTGTGGGAAGTTTGTGCAACTGTTGAATGCCCCTGCTTAAGGTATCTGCTTGCCCCTGTTCACATGATGACACACCTGAAAACACTTATTTTTTATGAACCACTAAAAAAAGTGTTTAGCAGAGAAGGTATATTATCAACAATAAATGATCTCTTTAATCAAAACATTATATCATTTTATTTAGAACAGGAACAGTAACCACGAATGGAGTAGCTTCTATACAGGAATTTAAAATTCTGGGGTTAAATTACAAAAATTCCAACACACACAAAATGTATCACCGATTCAGTTAAAATATCGAAATGCAAATTCAACATTTTCCAGTTTACATTGCAGAAACAATTGAGTGATATTGGCAAACAGCGACTCACCACCCAAATGTCGACTAAAACCTTTTGCATAGCTGATAGATAAGATTGAGCAATGAGCATTGTGATTAAGTAAATGGTAAAAATGGCCAGGCGAGGTGGCTCACGCCTGTAATCTCAGCACTTTGGGAGGCAGAGGCAGGTGGATCATCTGCAGTCAGGAGTTCAAGACCAGCCTGGCCAACATGGTAAAACCTTGTCTCTACTAAAAATATAAAAATTACCTGAGTGTGGTGGCGGGTGCCTATAATCCCAGCTACTTGGGAGGCTGAGGCGGGAGAATAGCCTGGACCAGCGAGGCAGAGGCTGCAGTAAGCTGAGATCGTGCCATTGCCGTGCAGCCTGGGCAACTAGAGCAAAACTCCATCTCAAAAAATAAAAATAAAAAATTAAATGGTAAAAATAGTCTATCTCTTCCTACTGGCAGAAAACTTTGCAAGGTATCCTCTCCCACTACGACAGCCCTTTAAACAACCAAGGTTGAAAAAAACTAAACTTACAGTAAAATCTTCAAATCATTCTATCACACTATTATGCCAAGATTTCAAAAACAAAAAAAAGAGAAGCACATTCAATCATACCTCAATATTAAGCATTTTAGTAAGAGCAAAATATTTTCTACTGCTAGTAAATAAAATTAAATGTTAATGGTATTGTTTTGTCCATCATTTCAATGTTTTTAAATTTCTATTTTTGTATATCTTTTGTAATGTACATATTAGGATAGTACTAACTATAAGCTGTAAGTTAATTTTTATAAATTATAAGTGAATAATTGAGATGAATACTCAAAAAATTTTGAGGTGTGATCAGAAGACAAAAAAGGTCACTGAGTTAGAAAAATTGTCTAAGTGGACAAGCTCAAATTTGCTCTGCACTATAAAAAAACCTCTACTCTATGGTGTCACTTCACCAACAGTCTAGACTTGGGGAAATAAAACATATGTGTCCCTGAATAAACCCATTCCAAGTATCAGATAGATAACTCAACAAAATATATCGGTTGAGTACAGTGGCTCATGCCTGTAATCCAAGCACTTTGGGAGGCCAAGGTGGGCGGATCACTTGAGGTCAGGAGTTCAAGTCCAGCCTGGCCAACGTGGTAAAATCCTGTCTCTACTAAAAATATAAAAAATTAGCCAGGTGTGGTGGCGTGCAGCTGTAATCCCAGCTACTTGGGAGGCTGAGGCAGGAGAATCGCTTGAACCCAGGAGGCAGAGGTTGCAGTGAGCTGAGATCGTGCCACTGCACTCCAGCCTGGGTGACAGAGCGAGATTCCATCTCAAAAAGGAAAAAAAAAAAAAAGGAAATACATCATACCCATGCTATGTTTGACAAGGCCATGTCAACAGCACAAGTAGTATATTCTCACCACACCCTTTTGGAATTTCCATCTCAATCTCTGACCAAATGTTCAAGAGTCTACACTGCACCATTTAAAAAGAGTTCCTAGGTCGGGCGTGGTGGCTCATGCCTGTAATCCCAGCACTTTGGGAGGCTGAGGCAGGTGGATCACCAGGTCAGGAGTTCAAGACCAGCCTGGCCAATATGGTGAAACTCCGTCTCTACTAAAAATACAAAAATTAGCCGGGCGTGGTGGTGGCTGCCTGTAGTCCCAGCTACCAGGGAGGCTGAGGCAGGAGAATCGCTTGAACCCAGGAAGCAGAGATTGCAGTGAGCCAAGATCGTGCCACTACACTCTAGCCTGGGCGACAGAGCAAGACTCTGTCTCAAAAAAAACAAACAGAAAAAAAGTTCCTGGGTACCCCCTTCTGGCAGTGCCTCTTTTCTTTTTCCATCTTGTCCAACCAAGGCCATCCTACATAATGGTCAGTCAACTTGACTGTAGCCTGTGAAAAAATTAGAGCATAAACTACAACCAGTTAAGCTACCTCAGGCCTTAGGCACCCTGCACTGTGCATATAACTAGGTAGCGCCAGGTGCAGTGGCTCATACCTGTAACCCCAACATTTTTGGAGGCCAAGGTGGGTGGGAGGATCATTTACCCAGGAATCTGAGACCAGCCTGGGCAACATAGGGAGGCCCTGTATCTACAGAAAATACAAATAAATTAGCTGGGCGTGGTGATGTGCACCTGTGGTCCCAGCTACTCAGAAGGCCGAGGTGGGAGGATCTCTTGAGCCCAGGAGGTCGAGGCCGCAATGAGCTGTGATCATACCACTGCACACCAGCCTGGGCTACATAATGAGACCCTGTTTCAAAACAAAACAAAAAACTCAGGAACTTTGGGTCGGGCGCAGTGGCTCATGCCTGTAATCCCAGCACTTTGGGAGGCCAAGGCGGGTGGATCACGAGGTCAGGAGTTCGAGACCAGCCTGGCCAAAATGGTGAAACCCTGTCTCTACTAAAAATACAAAAATTAGCTAGGCATGGTGGCACGCGCCTGTAATCCCAGCTACTTAGGAGGCTGAGGCAGGAGAATCACTTGAACCCGGGAGGCAGAGGTTGCGGTGAGCCGAATTCACGCCACTGCACTCCAGGTTGGGCGACAGAGAGAGACTCCATCTCAAAAAATAATAATAATACTAAGTAACTTTGAAAAGGAAGCATTAAATAAGTCTTTGAAGGTGCTGTCCATCTGTCCATTCCTTTTTTTTTTTTTTTTTGACCCCTTTTTTGGCTATCTCCCTCAGGGAAAGTACATAACTCTATAGTCTGAAAGACTCCCCCTACTTGGAGAATTTTGCAGGGAGCATTGCACACCAGCCCATTCTTTTTTTTTTTTTGAGACAGAGTCTCGCTGTGTTGCCCAGGCTGGAGTGCAGTGGCCGGATCTCAGCTCACTGCAAGCTCCGCCTCCCGGGTTCACGCCATTCTCCTGCCTCAGCCTCCCGAGCGCCCGCCACCTCGCCCGGCTAGTTTTTTGTATTTTTTAGTAGAGACGGGGTTTCACCGTGTTAGCCAGGATGGTCTCGATCTCCTGACCTCGTGATCCACCCGTCTCGGCCTCCCAAAGTGCTGGGATTACAGGCTTGAGTCACCGCGCCCGGCCCAGCCCATTCTTAAAACTCTCTTCCCTTAGCTTCCAAGACAACTTTCTCTCTTTCCATAAAGCCATTCCTTCTCAGTCTTCCTCCTTGGCTAATTTTCCTGCATTCCTTTGTGAAATATGGACTGTTCTCCAGGATCTAGCTTTGGCCCTCTTCTTTCTGAAATCTGTATTTCTTGGAGAAACACATTTGCTCTCAGGGCCTCAGGTCTATTTGATGATTCCACATCTATGTTTCCAGGTCAGATATCTCTCCTCTAATTCCAGATCACAATGAATTGCATTGTGTCCCACAACAACTCCCAACTCAGAAGGTCCAAAAATGTAGGTCCTCCTCTTCTGTCCTCCACCACCAGCCTGTTATTCAATGGCACCACACTTCTTGGTTTGTCCCTGTCTCTGTTGTAGGAAACCCGTCACAGAAGAAGGAGAAGAAACAAAATAAAACAAAACAAAACCTTTTTATTACTGTTCTTTAAAGAGCAAATATGCACTTTTTCCTTCCCTCCCTCCCTTCCTTCTTTCCTTCCTCCCTCTTTCTTTTGCCTGCCTGCCTGCCTTCCTGCCTGCCTGCCTGCCTGCCTGCCTGCCTTCCTGCCTTCCTGCCTTCCTCTCTTCCTTCCTTCCTTCCTCTCTTCCTTCCTTCCTTCCTACCTCTCTCTCTTGCTTTCTTTCTGAGGCAGGGTCTCTCACCTAGACAACAGTGTGGTGGGTGGCGTGATCATGGCTCACTGTAGCCTTGACCTCCCAGGTTCAAGCCATCCTTCTGAGTAGCCGGGAGTACAGGCATGTATCACTTCACCTTGCTAATTTAAACACATTTTTTGGAGAGACAGAGTTTCACTGCATTGCCCAGGTTTGTCTCAAACTCCTGGGCTCACATGATTCTCCTGTCTTGGCATCCCAAAGTATTAGGATTACATGTGTGAGCCACCACAGCCAGGCTTCTTTTATTTTTGTAGCCTGGAACTCCTGGGCTCAAGTGATCCTCCCACCTCAGCCTTCTGGGTAGCCAGGACTATATGCACACACCACTGTGCCCAACTGATTTTTACATTATTTTTGTAGAGATGGGTCTTGCTATGTTTCCCAGGCTGGTTCTGAATTCCTGGGCTCAAGCAGTTCTCCCTCGGGGGAGCCCAGGAATTCGAGACCAGTCTGGGCAACATGGTGAAACCCCATCTCTACAGAAAAAAAATACAAAAATTAGCTGGACATGGTGGTGTACGCCTGTAGTCCCAACTACTCAGGAGACTGAGATGGGAGGATTGCTGGAACTTGGGAGGTGGAGATTGCAGTGAGCACAGATCGTGCCACTGCGCTCCAGCCTGGGCAACAGAGACTGTCTCAAAAGAAAAACAAAGTAAGGGCCGGGCGCGGTGGCTCAAGCCTGTAATCCCAGCACTTTGGGAGGCCGAGGCGGGTGGATCACGAGGTCAGGAGATCGAGATCATCCTGGCTAACATGGTGAAACCCCGTCTCTACTAAAAATACAAAAAACTAGCCGGGCGTGGTGGCGGCGCCTGTAGTCCCAGCTACGCGGGAGGCTGAGGCAGGAGAATGGCGTGAACCCGGGAGGCGGAGCTTGCAGTGAGCTGAGATCCGGCCACTGTACTCCAGCCTGGGCGACACAGCGAGACTCCGTCTCAAAAAAAAAAAAAGAATAACAAAGTAAGTTTGGTCCCCTCTTGCACTCTCACAGGCAGTCTCTCGCCATGTGATGCCTTCTAACATATTATGATGCAAAATAGCCCTCAGAAGATGTGGCAAAGGTGTGGTCTTTTGTATTCACTGATCTAATCCCCAACATCTAGTGTTCTGGGTCCTTATCAGGCTGGGCACTGCTAAGTGTTAAGGAATGAAGGAAGAAAGCACAAAGCAAGACTGCACCAACAGAGGATTTAAGTGCTAACGGGGCAATTCATGCCGCATTCCCATCTGGCCTTGGCTGTCTCCTCAGAAATTTTTCAATTGTAATGGGGATTCCAAGGATGCAAACATTTGCTTTCTGGTCCAGATAGCAGATTAAGACCACCAGTACATACCAAACGGCCAAACCCCGGGCAAGTAACAGCTAACAAATCCTACTAACACAAATCAAAACTAAGCCATAAATTTGGAAGTAAAAATAATTTTTTAGACATACCCCTAATTCATTTCTTGTCTTGCTTATCCCCCACCCATAATCACTGCATTTCCTTCCTCCAACTTCATTCACTGTTACTGTCCCATTGAGCAGAGTTCCCATAAGCTAGAGAACCAAACTATATCCATCAGATATTGTCCTCAATGGCTGTCTTTAACATAGTTGGCTGTGTCTAGGGTGATAGTTTGGGCAGCTCCATCAGATGTTCTGACAAATGAGTATTGTTCGTTTTGACTTGATTACTTAGAGGAGACTTTGTAATTCTCTCTCAATCACTCATGTATATTTATTCAGCTAAGTAACTCTTGTGACCCCCGGCATTCCTCTCATGGGCATTTTACAGAGGCAGGAAGCCAGAAAGGAGGTTAAAGCCCCAAAAGCACACCTTTTCTATCCAGCAGCAGAAAGTAAATGCTTCTTGCCAAGGTTTGAATTTTTTTTTTTTTTTTTTTTTTTTTGAGACGGAGTCTTGCTCTGTAGCCCGGGCTGGAGTGCAGTGGCCGGATCTCCGCTCACTGCAAGCTCCGCCTCCCGGGTTCCCGCCATTCTCCTGCCTCAGCCTCCCGAGTAGCTGGGACTACAGGCGCCCGCCACCTCGCCCGGCTAGTTTTTTGTATTTTTAGTAGAGACGGGGTTTCACGGTGTTAGCCAGGATGGTCTCGATCTCCTGACCTCGTGATCCGCCCGTCTCGGCCTCCCAAAGTGCTGGGATTACAGGCTTGAGCCACCGCGCCCGGCCCAAGGTTTGAATTTTAAGAGTTTTCATGCAGAGGGAAGTCAAATTTCCTTTTTCTTTCGCCTGTCCCAAATCTCACCCCCCTGGGGAGTAAGGGAAGCAACACATTAGAAAACATCTGCCTTCATATAAATAAATTGTGAGGTATGCCTTTTTTTTTCTTTTTCTTTTCTTTTTTTTTTTTTTGGAGACAGTTTTACTCTGTTGCGCAGGCTGGGGTGCAGTGATGCGATCTTGCCTCACTGCAACCTCCACCTCCTGGGTTCAAGCGATTCTCCTGCCTCAGCCTCCCGAATAGCTGGAACTGTAGGCCCGCACCACCAAGCCCATCTAATTTTTTTTTTGTATTATTCATAGAGGCAGGGTTTCGCCATGTTGGCCAGGCTGGTCTCTAACTCCTGGCCTCCCAAAGTGCTGGGATTACAGGCTTGAGCCACCATGCCCGGTCTGATTCCATTGTCCAACATGATGTTATTTCTCAAGTTCCTGAAACATCCTCCTACTCTAATGGGCAAGCTGGAATCTGAACAGAGCCTTTAAGTGCTCAATAATTATACTACAATACAGTGAAGCCTTCGGTGTACTTTGAATGTATAAAACCCTTGCCCTCTGTTCTAAATGACCACCATCTGCTAGTTTGCTATACTTCTGGGGCCTTGCCTCTGTTCCTTATGGAAACTCCACAGTTTTCCTCGAGCTGTACTCCTAGAAAAAGGAATTACTACTTCTGCCATTCCTAGTGGACCTGCTTGGCAGCTTCTCCTTTCTAATCAGCTATTGAAATCAATCAACCAAATTTGCAAGGACCATGACTAAACTATTATAAAAGGAGGAGTTCACAGTTCCTGTAGTTTACATCATCCTGCAGTTTGTAAATTTCCCTCTCACCCTGCATTCTCCCTGGTATTTTAAATAGCCGGCTCTGTCGGGTATGGGTATGGTAGTTCATGCCTGTAATCCCAGCACTTCGGGAGGCTGAGGCAGGCAGATCATCTGAGGTCAGGAGTTTGAAACCAGCTTGGCCAACATGGTGAAACCCCGTCACTACTAAAAATACAAAAATTAGCCGGGCGTGGTGGTGGGCACCTGTAATCTCAGCTGCTCGGGAGGCTGAAGCAGGAGAATTGCTTGAACCCGGGAGGCGGAGGTTGCAGTGAGCCAAGATTGTGTCATTGCACTCCACCTGGGCAACAAGAGCAAGATTCCGTCTCAAAACAAAACAAAAAACCCCAAAATTAGCCAGGCGTGGTGGGAGGCTGAGGCTCGAGAATCACTTGAAATCGGTAGGCAGAGGTTGCAATGTGCTGAGATCACACCACTGCACTCCAGCTTGAGTGACAGAGTGAGACTCCGTTTCAAAAAAATAAATAAATAGTTAAATAAATAAATAAGTAAAAATAGCTGGGTCTGCAGAACCTGTGACTTCTGGGAACTGAGTAGAATTGATAATAGCCAACACTATGGAGTACTTAGTCTATGCCAGGTAATGTTGTAAGTAGTTCATTCTATAATTATTTCACCCACTGTCTCTCACAAACCTACGACTTAGGGGCTGTGATGAGCCAAGTTTGCAAATGTGGTTAGGTCACTTTCAAGCAAGGAGTCACTCTCAATCCCAGGCAGTCTGGCGCCCTGATCTGTTGCGTACGCCTGGATTTGGAGTCTGAACTTGAAAGCCCTGAGTCATGGCAGTCCTTTCCCTCTTCCTCCATGCTCCAGTTTTGTTTTCTTTTCTTAAATATATATTTTTTAGAGTCCCGCTATATTGCCCAGGCTGAACTCAAACTCTCAAACTCCTGGGCTCAAACAATTCTTCCTGAATAGTTGGGATTACCATATTCCAATTTTTTTTTTTTTTTTGAGACAGAGTTTCGCTCTTGTTGCCCAGGTTGGAATACAATGGCACGATCTCGGCTCACTGCCACCTCCGCCTCCCAGGTTCAAGTGATTCTCCTGCCTCAGCCTCCTGAATAGCTGGGATTACAGGCGCCCGCCACCACACCCAGCGAATTTTATGTATTTTTAGTAGTGACGGGATTTCAACATGTTGGCCAGTCTGGTCTTGAACTCCTGACCTCAAGTGATCTGCCCGCCTCAGCCTCCCAAAGTGCTGGGATTACAGGTGTGAGGCACCACGCCCGGCCCCATATTCCAATTTTTATTGAGCGGGTGGACCCCTATCTCCTAAACACTCCATAGCTCTTAGGATAAAATCCTAAGATTTTAGGATTTACTCAGCCCTCCAAAATCCAGCCCTGGCTTACCTCCCCAGCCTCTTTGGCCCAAATCCCCTGGCAAGCAACATTCCTGTAGTTCCTCAGTGTCTCTTTGGTTGGAAGAAGGACTTTCTTGCCTGGAGGCCTTTGCATCAGGGCGGTCCCTTAACTATCACTCAGATCCTCCCCCTCTGCCTGGCCAACTCTTACTCACATTTGCATCATAGCTTAGAGCCCACTTCCTCCTGGGAGCTGCGGAGACCTCTACACTGGTTAGGTCCTCCTGATGGGAGCTCCAGTCAGCTCAGAATTTCCCAAGTTGTTGGCATTTGTCCCCCAGCCCTGGGATTGCTTTATTTGTCTCTATCCCTCATAGAATAGATTACAGGCTCCCTGAGGGCAGGACCTCCTGTGTCTGGTCCACCACTACTTCCCCAAAGAGTAGCACAGTGCTGGAGGCACCTTGCAGGAGTGACCGGAATCACAGGTAAAGTTTATTCATTCACCAATTGAACACATTTATCGAGTGCCTGCTAGACACCATGCACTATGGTACTCAAGCTTTTCTCATTTAATCCTTCTTCAAGGATTACTTTATTTCATTTCTTCATAACAACACACCGAAAAACCCAGTTCATGGATTAGGAAAATTAGATGGAGTTTCTTCTGTGTAAAAAAATTGGCTGGGCCGGGCGCGGTGGCTCACACCTGTAATCCCAGCACTTTGGGAAGCCAAGGCGGGTGGATCACCCGAGGTTAGGAGTTTGAGACCAGCCTGGCCATCATGGTACCCTGTCTCCACCAAAAATACAAAATTAACCCGTGGTGGTGGTGTGTGCCTGAAGTTCCAGCTACTCAGGAGGCTGAGACGGGAGAATAGCTTGAATCCGGGAGGCGGAGGTTGCCCTCCAGCCTGGGCGACAGACTGATACTCCGTCTCAAAAAACAAAAAAAAAGACTACGGTCACAGTAGTAAGCCTTTGCTGAATGAACACGCGAATGGATGCACCGAGGTGGGGGTTGGGAATATCCGGATTAAGATACCACTAAAGAATTAGGGTTAAAAATGTGCCTCTTTAGAGGTGAACTATTAAAAAATCTAATGTAAAAGGCCTGAGATGGGTAAAGTCCCCTTAGGAGACAAAGCCTGCCGGCCAAGGCAAGCCTAGACAGTAATCTAATTGAGTATTAGCATATCTAAAGAAAGAATGTGTCAATCAGAAGAGGGGGTCGGTGAGTTTAGAACCTGGGAAAATACACTACAGTCGGAATCCTGCTTTGACCGCGAGGAACCCAGAACCTTTCCCGGCGGGAGGTGCCAGCTGATGTGGCAGGTGTATCCCCGCGTCGGGAAGCACGCAGCCGCCAGCTGAACCGCCGCCTACCGCCCCCGCCCCCTCTCCCGCGGAGCTGGCGACCCGATTGCAATTCCGCTTCCGCCGGCAGAAACTGCCTAATAATAGCTCCCTTGTGTGTGTCTGCACCCCGACTAGGCACTTGCCTACAGCCTAAGTTGCATTTCGGCCTCACACAGCCCAGTCTCCAACTGGGGAAGCTTGCATAGCTAAAGGGCACGTCCAAGGTCAAACTGCAGACACCGGAAAAGGAAGAGCTGGAATGGCCCAGCTCCAGGTGCGGGATCAGCTGGCCACCCCTTGCCTGTCCCGCCCACACGAGCATGCTTGGGACTCGTGGTAGAAATTAACTAAATGGGCCTTGTGGTGTAGGCCCCTGCCTTTTGCGGGCTGATTTCAGGTCCGCCTTCCCTCCGATGCAAGTCATCTCAGTATGTGAAGGTTGAAACTAATCCACTTCGGAAGTCCTCCTGCGGCCCCAGCTCCTCCCGCCCGCTGAGCTACTCACCAGGTCACAGAGATGCTCCTGTCCCTCCAGGCCTTTCCTGCTCCCCCCACTCTGCCGTCCTGCCATTTCTCCCTTCAAAACTAACATCCTGCAAGGGACTGAAGGGAAAAGAAACAAATGGCTGCTCTCCTCAAACCATTGAACAAAACAGATTACTTAAAACCCTTTTACAATTTTGCCAGTGAAAGGAGCAGCCTATTAGTAATTAGAGTGGACAATTCCGCAACCCAGCACTGACCCTGGCAAAGGGGGCACTTCACCCCAGGAGCTTGGAAGAGACAGGGATCTGAAGGCATGGATCTGCCAATGTACAGCCATGTGACCTTGGAAAATGTTCTGCCATTGTATAGCCATGTGACCTTGCAAAATTCCCGAAACTGGAAGGCCTGAGAAGTCAAAGAAAGAGTCCGGCCGGGCGTGGTGGCTCACGCCTGTAATCCCAGCACTTTGGGAGGCCAAGGCGGGCGGATCACGAGGTCAGAAGATCGACACCATCCTGGCGAACACGGTGAAACCCTGTCTCTACTAAAAATACAAAAAAATTAGCCGGGCATGTTGGCAGGTGCCTGTAGTCCCGGCTAACTCGGGAGGCTGAGGCAGGAGAACGGCGTGAACCCGGCGGGCAGAGCTTGCAGTGAGCGGAGATCGCGCCACTGCACTCCAGCCTGGGCCACAGAGCGAGACTCTGTCTACAAAAAACAAAAACAAACAAACAAAAAAAAAACAACAACAAAGAAAGGGTCAAGGTTTTCCCTCTCTTCAAGAACAGAGTAGGCTTAGAAGAAACAGCAAAGCATTTTAGCCTATGCACGGATAGGCACCCCGAGGCATGCTTTAGACATTTCCCAGCTAGTTCTTTACAGACAGGACTTCAGGGACAAGAGGTCAGTACAGTAAGAAAATCCTGCATGAACGTTGTGACCTGCATTTTTCTTTCCCGTCTCTCTGCCCTCCCTTGCTCTTCAAACACGCGCCAATGCCTCATTAAAGACTGCAAACCATCCCATTAGGTGCAAATGCATGGAAACATATTCATGATTATTCAAATGAATCCTTGTAAAATAATCAGTACTGCCTTCATAAATATTCATCATCACTGTGCTAATCACTGTGCAATCTCACGAGGGTGTGGCCCTGTAATCCTGCACCCTTTTGCCCTCTCCTCCCTCCTCCCTTTGTCTGAGACTCTTTTTTGTCCACTCCTAAGCCTCCTAAGGTGTTCTTAGGTCTTGAAGATCTCATTCAGGGTAGAGATACTTCTGGTTGTGATCTAATGCTTGCTGTATTTATCTCTCTTGGAAGGTTATTCTTACCAGAAGATGATTCTTTTTCTGCAAAGTATATCGGACCATGGCTCAACAGCTGCAGATTCTCAGGCATCAATACTTCCTTGACACTAAAATGTTCTTTTCATCGCATGGGCATTGTGGCCAGAGCAGTGTGCTGGGGCTGGGAGAGCACCCAGAAGAATGACACCTTATAGTCTGGTGCAGGATAAAAACGAGGGAAACACGCTCTGCAACAATGTGTGTAATGAGGCCAGGTGCGGTAGCTCACACCTGTAATCCCAACATGGTGGCTCACGCCTGTAATCCCAACACTTTGGGAGGCTGAGATGAGCAGATCACTTGAGGTCAGCAGTTCAAGACCAGCCTGGCCAACATGGTGAAACCCCCGTCTCTACTAAAAATACAAAAATTAGCAGGGCGTGGTGGCGCAAGCCTGTAGTCCCAGCTACTTGGGAGGCTGAAGCAGGAGAATCGCTTGAATCCTGGAGGCAGTGGTTGCAGTGAGCAGCGATCATGCCATTGCAGTCCAGCCTGGGCTGGCGACAGAGCGAGACTATGTCTCAAAAAAAAAAAAAAAAAGAAAAAAATCAATATGCGGAATGAAATTCACACAAATAGAAGTACAAGGCAGAAGCCCTGGGAGAACATGTGGGGTTGGAGAGCAGGCACCAGGAGGAACCTGGATATGTGGAGAGGGGGGCACCTCTGGGCTGTGTGGCATTCAGAGGCTCCCTTCTAGCTATGCACCTCTTTTCCCCTCATCCTGGTTATACCCCTTTTTTTTAACTTGAAGATTTGTTATTGATGGCAGGACCATATGGAAAGTTACAGCATGCATTTGGGTGAGGCAAGGTATGAGGGAGATCCCTATAAGATGTGTGAGTAAGTAGACATTAATCCTTTAAAAGAACCCCTCTAGGAGCTTGTTCCAGTCACTAGGACTTAGCACAGCGGCAAGAAAGAGCCAAAGAAAACAAAGAAAGGCACATGCATTCATAAGCTCAAGAAACCAGAACACGGGGTCACACAGGTGCCCTTTTCTGGTAGTACTCAGTTGTGCCCAGTGTAGTCTATTTAGACATTTGATGGTAAGGAAGTGTCAAAGCCATTTATATCCACTGATGGAAAAAGATACAAAGGAAGAGGAATCTTTTTACAGTTAAGAACTTTGGAAATTCTGGAATAGGACTAGAAATAATAAAATTTGCCCAGGCACAGTAGCTCACTCCTGTAATCCCAGCACTTTGAGAGGCTGAGGTGGACAGATCATTTGAGGTCAGGAGTTCGACACCAGCCTGGCCAACATGGCAAAACCCCGTCTCTACTAAAAATACAAAAATTAGCTGGGTGTGTTAGCACACACCTGTAATCCCAGCTACTCGCAGGCTGAGGCAGGAGAATGGCTTGAACCTGGGATGCAGAGGTTGCAGAGCAAGACTCTGTCTCAAACAAACAAACAAACAAAAAAACAGGGAAAGGAAAAAAGAAATAACAATATTAAAGGGAAAAGAAAAGATAATTAATAGCTACCACAACTTCAAGGCCCAGAAAAAATGTGTAAGTATTCTATTGTTGTAGGCTATTCTGCAAGGTACAGGGGAATCTCACTGTCATCTTTAATTCGATATAAGAATCATTTTACTTTTCAAGCTTTTCAGGGTGTAAAGAAAACCCACTGTTGCATATGTTTTGAAGAAGAATCATTTTTCTTATCAAATAGAAGCAAATAGCTCCTAAGTACCAAACATGTATAGCATGAAAATGAATTGAAAATACTTTCTAAGGCAATATTTTTAGTAGTTTCATTTGTCTTCTTAAAGGCCTGAAAATAAAATAGCCCATCAAGGAAAGCACTCTGTTTCCCCTTCCTATTAAACATAGAGAACACGACCAGGGTAGAGAAAGGATGCTGGGTGACAAAAACCCATTTTTCATGGTTGATTTGTTAGTGGCTTCAGAGAGATAAATAATATTACTTTCTAATCCAAAGAAGTCTCATACCTAAGATTTGCAACATTATTTCTTAAATCCACATAGCTTTCTCTTCCTAGAAATTGTCACACACAAAAACACAGGAGTCCCTGGTTTGATTTAATGAGATTTACACAAAGGGAGTTGTCAGTAACCACTGAAACAGGGCAGGGTTTTCATAATGATTGTGCTTGAATTGTGTTCCAGTCTGAAAAGAGCCTTTTTAATGATAAGGTTTTGGGGGTGGGAGAAGCAGGGTGTAGGAGAGTGGCAGGGGCGGGGGAGTAGATGTCGTTTTTCACGGTAAGACACTGAAAAGTCTTTTATCTATTTAAAAGGATAGCAGGTGGGCTCCACTAACAAGTCTTAACCCCAGGACTTGGCTTAACCCTGGAGAAAATGTTTTTCATTTTCACCCCTATGTATTTGCTGGTTCTTCACTTCTTTAAATTGCAAGCTCTTCAAATAGAACTCAGAAGGCCTGGGGGAGTAGGCAGCAGTTCAGCCAAGGACAGTTCCGAGGGTTTGGAATACCTCCGCACAACAGAGCTCCTAGAGACCTCGACAGTTGAGCAGGCAGCCCTGAATCAGCAGCTCCCAGGCAACGCTGACCTGAGCTATTTTGAAGCTGGTGACACTGAAGCCTATGACTGTCTCCCGGATTAACAGCATGGGAGCTAGGATTTTTTATAGTGTTAGATAATTCCACCCATCTGAATTTCTCTATTTTGATTTCTCACCTCAAGCCTAAAAACATCCACGGAACTCATTCTAGAAGAAGCCCAATCTAGTTAATTTTACCGGTGAACTGTATAGGATGACATCCCTACACAAAAGGGCAGGACCAGAGCCCGCTCCATGTGGAAGCCATGCTTAGAAGTCCAGGGTCAGCTCAGCACTCTCTGGCTTCCTGTGTTCTCAGGATTTACTCCCCCTTCACCATTTTTGTCACTTTTCATTTTTTTTTCTAATTATTTTTATTGCAATACAGATGAGGCCTCCTTAGGTTGCCCAGGCTGGTCTTGAACTCTTGGGCTCAAGTGATCTTCCCACCTCAGCTTCCTAAAATGCTGGGATTATAGGCATGAGCCACTGCACCAGGTCTCTTTTTACTTTTTTTTTTTTTTTTTTTTTTTTTTTTTTTTTTTTGAGACGGAGTCTCACGCTGTGGCCCAGGCTGGAGTGCAGTGGCGCGATCTCGGCTCACTGCAAGCTCCGCCTCCTGGGTTCACGCCATTCTCCTGCCTCAGCCTCCTGAGTAGCTGGGACTACAGGCGCCCGCCACCGCGCCCGGCTAATTTTTTTTTGTATTTTTAGTAGAGACGGGGTTTCACTGTGGTCTCGATCTCCTGACCTTGTGATCCGCCCGCCTCGGCCTCCCAAAGTGCTGGGATTACAGGCTTGAGCCACCGCGCCCGGCCTACTTTTTAAATTATGTTTATTGAGGTATAATTTATATACAGCTTAAAAATTCACCCTTTTTTGGTGTATAGTTCCGTGAGTTTTGACAAACAAATGTTATGCTGTGGGCTGAACTGTGTCCGCCTCCCAAATTCACATCATCTGGAAGCCCTAGCCCTCAATGTGATTATATTTGGACACAGAGGGTTTTTCATTTTTAATTTTTTTTTTTTTTTTTGAGACGGAGTCTCGCTCTGTCACCCAGGCTGCAGTGCAGTGGCCGGATCTCAGCTCACTGCAAGCTCCGCCTCCCGGGTTCACGCCATTCTCCTGCCTCAGCCTCCCGAGTAGCTGGGACTACAGGCCCCCGCCACCTCACTCGGCTAGTTTTTTGTATTTTTTTAGTAGAGACGGGGTTTCACCGTGTTAGCCAGGATGGTCTCGATCTCCTGACCTCGTGATCCACCCGTCTCGGCCTCCCAAAGTGCTGGGATTACAGGCTTGAGCCACCGTGCCCGGCCTCATTTTTAATTTTTTAATTTTTTAATTTTTTATTTTTTTTTGAGACAGACCCTCGCTCTGTCACCCAGGCTGGAGTGCAGTGGCACGATATCGGCTCACTGCAAGCTCTGCCTCCCGGGTTCATGCCATTCTCCTGCCTCAGCCTCCCCAGTAGCTGGGACTACAGGTGCCCGCCACCACGCCCAGCTAATTTTTTTGTATTTTAGTAGAGACGGGGTTTCACTGTGTTAGCCAGGATGGTCTCGATCTCCTGATCTTGTGATCCGCCCATCTCGGCCTCCCAAAGTGCTGGGATTACAGGCTTGAGCCACCGCACCTGGCGTTTTTTTTTGTTTTTTTTTTAAACAGAGTCTCGCTCTGTTGCCCAGGCTGGAGTGCAGTGGTGTGATCTCAGCTCACTGCAACCTCCGCCTCCCGGGTTCAAGCAATTCTCCTGCCTCAGACTCCCAAGTAGCTGGGATTACAGGCGCCCACCACCACGCCCGGCTAATTTTTGTATTTTAGTAGAGACAGGGTTTCACCATTTTGACCAGGCTGGTCTCGAACTCCTGACCTCAGGCGATCCACCCTCCTCGGCCTCCCAAAGTGCTGGGATTACAGGTGCGCCCGGCTTATCATTTCTTAATATACTTAGTTCGAATTAATTAGATTAGTTTTATTCAAAAGCAGGAATGAGGAAATGGAAGATGAGACACGGCACATGTCAGTCCCTCATTTCTAGTTGTCTGCTGGCAATTTTCATTTGGATATCCCACCAGCATGTCCAACCCATAAATTACCTTCCCTCAAATCAGATCTTCCTTTGGAAGGAAGGGCTGTTAACTTCACCCAATCATTGAGTTCAAAACCTTGGTGTGGGGCTGGGCGCGGTGGCTCAAGCCTGTAATCCCAGCACTTTGGGAGGCCGAGACGGGTGGATCACGAGGTCAGGAGATCGAGACCATCCTGGCTAACACGGTGAAACCCCGTCTCTACTAAAAAATACAAAAAACTAGCCGGGCGAGGTGGCGGGTGCCTGTAGTCCCAGCTACTCCGGAGGCTGAGGCAGGAGAATGGCGGGAACCCGGGAGGCGGAGCTTGCAGTGAGCTGAGATCCGGCCACAGCACTCCAGCCTGGGTGACAGAGCGAGACTCCGTCTCAAAAAAAAAAAGAAAAAAAAAACCTCGGTGTCATTTTTGTCTTTATTTTTACTCATTCTCTGAATCAGCTTAATCTCTAAGTCCTGTTGACTTTGCCTTCATGATGTCTTACTTTTTCATAATTATCATCTTGATGAGGCTCAGAAACCAAGACCTGGCTGGGCACAGTGGCTCATGCCTGCAATTCCAGTACTTTAGGAAACCAAGGAGGGAAGATTGCTTGAAGCCGGGAGTTTGAGACCAGCCTGAGCAAGATAGTGAGACCCCATCTCTACAAATGTAAAAAACTTAGCTAGGCGTGGTGGTGTGCACCTGTAGTCTTAGCTAATTGGGAACCTGAGGTGGGAGAATCTCTTGAACCTAAAGCCTGGGCAACATAATGAGACCTCATCTCTACAAATTTTTTTTTTAATTAGCTGGGTGTGGCGCCGCATGCCTGTAGTCCCAGCACTTTGGGAGGCCGAGGTGGGCAGCTCACTTGAGGCCGGGGGTTCTAGACCAGCCTTGCCAACATGGAAAAACCGTATCTCTATTAAAAATACAAACATGTAGCCAGGTGCAGTGGCGCAAGCCTGCAGACCCAGCTGCTCGGGAGGCTGAGGATCAGGAGCCCAGGCGTTTCAGCCTGCAGTGAGCCATGATCATGCCACTGCACTCCAGCAAAACATCTTGCCCCACCAAAAGATTCCTTTTTTAAAAGTACTTTAAGAATACGAGACAGCGAGCTGTCTTAAAAAAAAATGAAAAAGAGGCCGGGCGCGGTGGCTCACGCCTGTAATCCCTGCACTTTGGGAGGCTGAGGCGGGCGGATCACGAGGTCAGGAGATCGAGACCATCCTGGCTAACACGGTGAAACCCCGTCTCTACTAAAATACAAAAAATTAGCCGGGCGCGGTGGCGGGCGCCTGTAGTCCCAGCTACTCGGGAGGCTGAGGCAGGAGAATGGCGCGAACCCGGGAGGCGGAGCTTGCAGTGAGCCAAGATGGTGCCACTGCACTCCAGCCTGGGCGACAGAGTGAAGACTCCGCCTCAAAAAAAAAAAAAAAAAAAAAAAAAGAAAAAGAAAGACACCAATATACCCAAATGTGGCGCTTTGACATGCTGAACTGAGGAAGCCTCAAGGTCTTTCTCATATCCCCCCTCAGCATCTCTCCCAAAACCTTTATCTGCCTAAGAACCAGACCCATCAAAACAACTGCTTTTTCTTCCCCTCCCTGTAAGACCAAGAATCCAGCCACACCAACAGAAACTTTCACAAAATACTGTCCAAATTAATCTCTGTTCCCTGATCCATTCATCCTTCCTAGTGACACCTCAACAGAATTCATCTTCCTCCTCCTTCCCATAAACTGTTTTGCCAGGATGGAGTATAAGCTTCCGAACCACCCTAGGGCCTGGGCAGTCACTCTGTGCTTCTGCCCATGTACAGTTCATAAAATTTGTATGCCTTTTCTCCAATTAATCTGCCTTTTGTGAGTTGAGTTTTCAGCGAGCCTTCAGAGGGTGAAGGGGAAGTTCCCCTCGTCCCTGTAATCTGAATCCAGGCTTAAACTTTTAGTTTTCTGGCCAGTTCCCAACTCCTGTCTATCTTTTGAGGATATAACCATTACATTTGTCAAATGACAAAATTACAACAAACTTAGTTTGAACGATCTTAATTGGCTTTATTTGTGATTCTAGAATCGGGTAACACTTCATTCCATAAAATAGCATAAATGTTCCAATGACCTGAGCAGTGAGGATTTTTTGTTTGTTTTTGTTCTTTCTTTTCTGAGATAGGGTCTCACTCTGCCACCACACCCAGCTAATTTTTTTTGTATTTTTAGTAGAGACAGGGTTTTGCCATGTTGGCCAGGCTGGTCTCAAACTCCTGACCACAGGGGATCCGTCTGCCTCGGCCTCCCAAAGTGCTGGGATTACAGGTGTGAGCCGCTGCACCTGGCCTCTTACGGGTTTTTTTAAACACATTTTCCCCCAGATTTGGAAGAAAGAAAGTGCATTGGATCTAAGAGGTGAAAACAAAAGGCCTACTAGTGAAGTGCAAAGGCAATCTAAATGCTGAGAAAAGAAAGAGTTGAGGGGATTATATTTAATCAGGGTACTTAATGCTCTAACTCTTGAAACAGGACCACATTTCAGTGGATTAACAAAGAAGTTTGGCCGGGTGCAGTGGCTCACGCCTGTAATCCCAGCACTTTGGGAGGCCGAGGCCGGTGGATCACTTGAGGTCAGGAGTTCGAGACCAGCCTGGCCAACATGGTGAAACCCCGTCTCTACTAAAAATACAAAAATTACCCCGTCTTTACTAAAAATACAAAAATTATCTGGCGTCATGGCGCACACCTGTAGTCCCAGTTACTCGGGAGGCTGAGGCAGGAGAATCGCTTGAACCCAGGAGGCGGAGGTTGTAGTGAGCTGAGAGCAGGCCATTGCATGCCAGCCTGGGCGACAGAGCAAGACTGTCTCAAAAAAAAAAAAAAAGTTTATTTTTCACATCATAGGCTTTACTGATGAGATGGTTCTCCAAACAGTGACTACATATACTGGCTGTTCCCACATAGACAGTAAACGAAACCCAAATGGCCGATAAGCACATGAAAAAGTGTCCATCATGTGAGATGCAAATTAAAATCATAGATCAGGGAGATGCGAATTAAAATCATAGACGATACCATTTGATGTCCACCAGATGGCTAACATTTAAAAGGCTGACAACACCAAATATTGGAAAGGATGTGGAGCAACTGGAATGCTCACGTATTATTTAGAAAATTAATCATGGCTGGGCACAGTGGCTCATGCCCACAGTCCCAGCACTTTGGGAGGCTAAGGCAAGAGGATCTCTTGAGCCTAGGAGTTAAAGACCAGTTTGGGCAACATAGTGAGACCCTGTTTCTTCAAAAAAGAAAACAATAGCGGGGGATGGCAGTGCACTCCTATAGTCCTAGCTAACCATAAGGCTGAAGTGGGAGGATCCCTTGAGCCCAGGAGGTCAAGGCTACAGTGAGCTCCATACAAAATTAGCAGGGCATGGTGATGCGTGCCTGTAATACCAGCTACTCAGCTACGCAGGAGGCTGAGGCAGAAGAATCGAATGAACCCAGAAGGCAGAAATTGCAGTGAGTCGAGATCATGCCACTGCACTCCAGCCTGGGTGAATAAGCAAAACTCAGTCTCAAAAAAAAAAAAAAAGGCAAAAAAAGAATAGATCTATTGTTTGGATGCTTCTGAGTTCAGACTCTTGAATAAAAGGTTCACTGTAGGTATCGTGACTGGAGCGTAGTCTCCGTGAGGACTCAGGTGGAGGGGATGGTCTGGAAGAAGACTGTGCTGTTGTCTGAACAGCACCTCCTTTTGTTGGGAAGCAGTCTCCCTGGCCCTGTGTGGTTCTGATGGGACTGCTGATCAAAGTACTCTGAATGGTTGGCCCACCTGCATTTCTCCGATAAAAGCTAAAGGGAAAGACCGTTTTCAGCTTGGGGGCGGCAGCAGTGAGGAATAGGCAGTATTTAGTTGAGAAATGGGGGCCTCCGAGCTCTGGTGCCCAAGCTGAGGCCTCTGTTTCTCCAAACATGTAGATATTCAACTCTGAACCACTTTACATGAATAGCCCACAAACACTACCATTTAAGCACTCAGAACAAAGATCCTCCAAACTGCAGAACTTAGAGTCTGGCCCATCGGCTTCATTAGCACACTATTTAAATGCAGAAGTGATATCTTTATTTAAGGTATTATCCCTGGACCCCTTTCTTTCCCCACCTCTTGCTGCCAAGAATTGCCACTGGGACAACTGCTACTGGGCCATCCAAGGGTGTTGGCTGATTCATGCCTGGAAGAACTCTTTTTGCTAGGTCCTTGCCTACACCGGGCAGGAGAGAGGGGTGCCACAAACACAGCGCCGTTAGCCCCTGGGCACAGTGCTAGCCCAGAGGCTGCCAGGGAAGGGGGAAGCTTTCAGAAGCTGTGGACTCCCTCAGGGCCACCCCAGCCTCAGGAGAGGTGTGTACCAGGGCAGCAGCTTGTGACCAATTCTGGGAGTCCTCCTGAGACTGTCAGTCATATGGAAATAAAGTCACCCCTCTGGGACCAAAGCCCATCAGAACAGATGGAATGTACACAACCCTGTCCAGGAGGGCAAGGTCACATTCTGCATTATACAGAGCACCAGGAAGATCCAGCTTTGAATCCCAACCTCAGTTCATGCAAATGTGTGTGATGAGGCCAGGCATGGTGGCTCCATCTGTAATCTCAGCACTTTGGGAGGCCAAGGCAGGCAGATCACCTGAGGTCAGGATTTTGAGACCAGCCTGATCAACATGGTGAAACTGTGTCTCTACTAAAAATATAAAAATTAGCCGCGTGTGGTGGTGCTCACCTGTAGTCCCAGCTACTCAGGAGGCTGAGGCAGGAGAACGGCTTGAACCCGGGAGGCGGAGGTTGCGGTGAGCTGAGATCACGTCGCTGCACTTCAGCCTGGGCAACAGAGAGAGACTCTGTCTCAAAAAAAAAAAAAAAAAGTGTTTGATGATATTAACACTCTGTAACTATGGAATCCATATCTGTGATTTTAACCAACTGTGGATTAAAAATATTCAGAAGGCCGGGCACGGTGGCTCATGCCTGTAATCCTAGCACTTTGGGAGGCCGAGGCAGGTGGATCACCTGAGGTCAGGAGTTTGAAATCAGCCTGGCCAACATGGTGAAACCCCACCCATCTCTATTAAAAGTACAAAAACTAGCCAGGCATGGTGGCAGATGCCTGTACTCCCAGCTGCTCAGGAGGCTGATGCAGAAGAATCTCTTGAACCTGGGAGGCGGAGGTTACAGTGAGCTAAGATCACGCCACTGCACTCCAGCCTGGGCAACAAGAGTGAAACTCTGTCTCAAAAAAAAAAAAAATTTTTTTTCAGAAAAAAAAGAAAAGGATGGTTGTGTCTGTACTGAACAGATACAGATTTTTTCCTTGTCCTCGTTCTCTAAACAATGCAGTATAATGACTTTATATAGCATTTACATTGTATTAAATATTATGAGTAATCTAGAGATGATTTAAAGTATAGGGGAGGATATGCATATGTTATATTACTATGCTTTTTTTTTTTTTTTTTTGAGATGGAGTCTCATTCTGTCGCCCAGGCTGGAGTGCAATGGCACGATCTCGGCTCACTGCAACCTCCGCCTCCCAGTTTCAAGCGATTCTCTTGCCTCGGCCTCCTAAATAGCTGGGACTACAGGCGCGCGCCACCAGGCCCAGCTAATTTTTTTTGTATTTTTTGTAGAGACAGGGTTTCACTGTGTTGGCCATACTGGTCTCAAACTCCTGACCTCAGGTGATTCGCTGGCCTCGGCCTCCCAAAATGCTGGGATTACAGGCATGAGCCACCACGCCTGTCCTATGCCATTTTATTTAAAGGACTTGAGCCTCTGTAAATGTTGGTATCCTCAAGGGGTCCTGAAACCAACTCCCATGGATATAGAGGGATTATTCCATCTATCTCAAGGACTGCCTGGAGCACCTGATATATCATGTATATGAAAGTAATTTGTAAATGGTGCTAAATTACTTGCCATTTACACCCAAGAAACTGGGGACACACAGAGGGCAAAGTCTAGGTCTCATACCTTTTTTAAAAATTGTGATGAAAGAATACAACAAAATTTACCATCTTAACCAAGTGTTAAGTATGTTAAGTATGTTCATATTGTTGTCAAACAGCTCTCCAGACCGTGTTTTAAATTATTACTTTTAATAGAAATGGGGACTTGCTATGATGCCCAGGCTGGTCTTGAACTCCTGGGCTCAAGCAATCTGTTCACCTTGGCCTCCCAAAGTGCTGGAATTACAGGTAGGAGCCACCTCACTTGGCCCAAAATCTCCAGAATTTTTTCATCTTGCAAAACTGAAACAGTATCCTCAATCTTCTTTTTGTCTCTATGGATTTGCCTATTCTCGACATTTCATATAAATGGAATCATATGACATGTGACCTTTATACCTGTATTCTTTCATTTAGTATGTTTTCAAGGTTGATCCACATTGTAACACCTATCAGTTCTTTGTACCTTTTTTTTTACTTTTTTTTTTTTTTTTTGAGACCGAGTCTCGCTCTGTCACCCAAGCTGGAGTGCTGTGGCATGATCTTAGCTCACTGCAAACTCCGCCTCCCGGGTTCAAGCCATTCTCCTGTCTCACCCTCCCGAGTAGCTGGGACTACAGGCGCATGCCACGATACCCAGCTGATTTTTTTTAATTTATAGTAGAAACGGGGTTTCACCATGTTAGCCAGGATGGTCTCGATCATACTGACCTCATGATCTGCCCGCCTGGGCCTCCCAAAGTGCTGGGATTATAGGCGTGAGTCACCGTGCCCGGCTGTTTGTTTTTAAATGAAGTCTCACTCTGTCGCCCAGACTGGAGTGCAGTGGCACGATCTCGGCTCACTGCAACTACCACCTCCCTGGCTCAAGCAATTCTCCTGCCTCAGCCACTGGAGTAGCTGGGAATACAGGCATGTGCCACCACGCCCTGCTAATTTTTATATTTTTAATGGAGACAGGGTTTCACCACATTGGCCAGACTGGTCTCAAACTCCTGACCTCAAGTGATCCACCCGCCTCAGCCTCCCAAGATGCTGGGATTATAGGCATAAGCCACCACGCTGGCCTCTTTGTATCTTTTTTTGTTGTTGTTGTTGCCCATGCTGGAGTGCAGTGGTACAGTCTTGGCTTACCACAACCTCTGCCTCCCGGGTTCAAGCGATTCTCCTGCCTCAGCCTCCTGAGTAGCTGGGACTACAGGAGTGCACCACCATGCCTGGCTAATTTTTGTATTTTTGGTACAGACAGGGTTTCACTCTGTTGGTCAGGCTGGTCTCAAACTCCTGACCTTGTGATCTGCTCACTTCGTCCTCCCAAAGTGCTAGGATTACAGGCGTGAGCCACCACGCCCAGCCCTTTGCAGCTTCTTATAGGTAATATTCCATTGTGTGGATATATCACATTGTGATTATCCAGTAAGTCAACAGTTGATAAATATTTGGGTTGTTTTTGCCTTTTGGCCACTGTAAATAATGCTGTGAACATTCATGTAAAATAATTGTTTCTGTTATCAATTCTTTTGGTTATGTACCTCGGAGTGGAACCACTGGCTCATGGCAATTGTGTGTTTAACTTTTTGAGGAACTGCCATACTGTTTTCCACAGTGGCTGCAGCATTTTTCATTCCTACCCGCAATGTCTTAGGGCTCCCATTTTTCCACATGCCCAGTAACACTTATTTTCCATTTTTAAAAATTATAGTCACCCTAGTGGGTATGAAGTGGTATCTTCTTGTGATTTCCCCCATGGTTTCCTTTCCATTTATTTTGACAAATTTTTTTACTTTCAAACACAACTCGATTACAATTATTTATGTAAAAAAACTATTTTTCTGATGAATAATAGTCCAAAATTAAGCATGTATTTGTGTTCATGCCTATACACGTGAGTGCTATCAGCCCCTAAACATCTAAATGACAGGATACGGATTTGGGATGGTGGGAGGCCTATCTTTACACCTTCAAGGAAGCGGATTGGGCTGCTGGAAAGATCTTGGGTTGGAAGTTGAGAGGCCTAGGCCTCTATCTTCTGACACTGGTGGAATTATTAATATTTTGTTCTTATATTATTTTCTTTTCTTTTTTTTTTTTTTTTTGAGATGGAGTCTTGCTTTGTCGCCCAGGCTGCAGTGCAGTGGCACCATCTCAGCTCACTGCAAGCTCCACCTCCCGGGTTCGCGCCATTCTCCTGTCTCAGCCGCCGAGTAGCTGGGACCACAGGCAGGCACCACCACGCCCGGCTAATTTTTTGTATTTTTAGTAGAGACGGAGTTTCACCGTGTTAGCCAGGATGGTCTCGATCTCCTGACCTTGTGATCCGCCCGCCTCGGCCTCCCAAAGTGCTGGGATTACAGGCGTGAGCCACTGCGCCCAGCGATTTTCGAAATTTTATTATCCTTTTTTATAGATGGTGTCTCACTCTCTTGCCAGACTAGACTGTTGTGGCCTAATCATTGCTCGTTGTAACCTCAAACTCCTGGACTCAAGCAATCCTCCCACTTCAGCCTCCCAAGTAGCTGGGATTACAAGTGTGTGCCACTACGCCCCGCTTATTTTTGTATTTTTAGTGGAGACGGGGTTTTGCCATGTTGGTCTCGAACTGCTGACCTCAGGTGATCCACCCGTCTTGGCGTCTCAAACTGCTGGAATTACAGGCATGAGCCACCACGCCTGGAACCTCCCCTGCAGTAATTTTTAAATTTTTTGTAGAGACAGGGTTTCACAAATTTTGCCCTGGCTGGTCTCAAACCCCTCCCTGCCTTGGATTCCCAAAGTGCTAAGATTACAGGCATGAGGCACTGCGTCCCGCCTCTTCCCCTTTTTTTCAGCACACAAGTCTTATTGCCGTAAACCTCACCCTTATAACCTCATTTAACCATAATTACCTCTTTAAAGAGAGCCAATCTCCAAATACAGTCACTTTGGGAGTTAGGGCTTCAAAATGTAAATTTTAAGGGGCCATCATTCAGTTCCTCTGAGCTTTGACTTTATCATCATTATAAGGAGAATTTAAACCAACTTGAGAATTTTATTGGAAACTAAGAAGTAACATCTCAGCCCTCTACCATGCCACTAATTGGCTAATTGAGCCAGTGGAGACAGTGAGTTATGGCAGAAAAAGCTGTATCCTCAGGGCCGGAGATGATGGCTTTCAGCTTGGAGAATAGCACCAAAGTCCTGTTATTTCTCTGGCCAAGGAGGTTATTATGAGGATCAAAAGAGAAAAAGCGTTTGAAAGTATGTTGAAATTATAAAGCACTATAAAAAGCAAGCCATTATTACTATTGCTTTTCTTGTCCTTAGGATGCTATCTCAGCTAAGCCATGTGGTTATTAATTTTGTCACTCACTGCCACCTCCTTGAGTGCTTGCTTCACTTACACCATTTACCACTGAATTAGTAATGATTTGGCTTTTCTGCGAGTGGCAGAAAACCCCAGCTAACAGTTGTTTAACAAGATGACAAATTGAAGCATAAGCAGTCTGCTCCCAGAAGTTTTCAGGAACCAGTCCTTATGGTCCAATGTGGTGGCGTCAGCATTCCCAGCATCCAGGATGCAAGAAGGGACAATGAGGAAGAGAAAAGAGGTGGGTTGTGAGCCACATGGACTTTGCACCCATCCATCCTATTGGTCAGAACTCAGCCATATGGCCACACGTGGCTGCCAGGGAGGTCAGCGAATATAATGTTTACTCTGGGTACCCGTGTGCTCCAATAAATTTTTTTTTTTTCCTTTTGAGGTGGTGTTTCACTCTGTTGCCCGGGTTACAGTGCAGTGGTGGGATCTCGGCTCACTGTAACCTCTGCCTTTCCTGGGTTCAAGTGATTCACCTGCCTCAGCCTCCAGAGTAACTGGGATTACAAGTATGCGCCACCATGCCGGGTTAATTTTTTGTATTTTTAGCAGAGATGGGGTTTCGCCATGTTGGCCAGGCTGGTCTCAAACTCCTGACCTAAAGGGATCTGCCTTCCTCGGCCTCCCAAAGTACTGGGATTACAGGCGTGAGCCACTGTGCCCGGCCTCCACTAAAACTTTATTACTGGAAACAATGAGAAAAATATTGCTGGAAACTAAGGAATCTCTGCTCCTGAAATACTCTGGGTTTTGGTAGTTACATGAATCAATCAACAAGATGTTGAATCAGGCAAGAAATATAGTAGGAAATACTTTGATGGGTATAATTTCATATTTAAAAAACTGAGTTTAATATCTTGTTTTAGAGTTTGCAGGTTCCAAATTGAGCTGAAACAGATAAATGAGTGCATGTGACTATGAAGGTATTACTGCGATAGAATAAAAGAGGAGTTTTGGAAACCATCAGCTCAGTTCTGCAGGAAGCCTCCTAAATCAGTTTCTCCCCTGATTAACTCAGGGTGTCCCATGTTTTACATTTGTACCTGTGGAATTAGAATTTGCGGACATGGTTGAGTGACGGCACAGAGAGGCCAATGTCATTGAATGATGGCTTTTATCTGAGAGATTTCCTGAGAGAAGGGGGCATACCCTGCCACACAAGGCCACAGGAGAAGCTCCAGGTTTTGGTCAGGAGATGAAAGTGGGAGGGAGAGGAAAGCTGAGGCCAGAGCCTGTACTGGGGTTTCCTTGGGAAAGCCAGGCAGGGCAGAGTCAATAGCGTAGGGCTGGATGTCTTAAATAATTCCAGAGGGTTTGGGTCTATACCAGTGGCCTCTAGTTGCCTGGTCCTGAGGCAGGAGAATAGGGTCTGGAGGTGGGGAACCCAAGGCCAGTTAATGCTGACTGTGTACAACTCAATCAAAAGGAAAACCCTAACTTTCCACACCTAAGTAACAAAAGGACCAGAGGCTACTCCCTTTGCAAACCCCTCCCCTTTTTCTGCTGGGCAGATGGAACATTGAAAGTATCAAATGTGGCCAGTCGAGGTGACTCATGCCTGTAATCCCAGCACTTTGGGAGGCCGAGGCAGGCAGAAAACCTGAGGTCAGGAGTTCGAGACCAGCCTGGCCAACATGGTGAAACCCTGTCTCAACTAAAAATACAAAAATTAGCTGGGCTTGGTGGCAGGCGCCTGTAATCCCAGCTACTTGGGAGGCTGAGGCAGGAGAATCACTTGAACCCGGGAGGCGGAGGTTGCAGTGAGCCAAGATCGTGCCATTGCACTCCAGCCTGGGGACAAGAGAGAGACTCTGTCTCAAAAAAAAAAAAAAAAAAATTTGTGCCCCCCTGGCATTGAGGGGCCTCTGTGTTGCCATGGATCTCTGCTGCATTGGTCAAGCCATCTCTTTCTAGAACCTCTCCTAGAAAGTTGTACCTCAAAATTGATTAGACTTTGCATCTACAGAGGACTGCCTCTATCCTAATTGGGTAACTCCATTTTAACAATTGGACTCAAAGTTAGAGCTTACTCACTACGTGACTAATGTACTTCGTCTACCAAGTGTAATTTTTTTTTTTTTTTAAGACAGAGTCTCACTCTTGTTACCCAGGCTGGAGTGCAATATTGTGATCTCGGCTCACTGCAACCTCTACCTACCAGGTTCAAGTGATTCTCCTGCCTCAGCCTCCTGAGTAGTTGGGATTACAGGTGCCCACCACCATGCCTGGCTAATTTTTGTATTTTTAGTAGAGATAGGGTTTCACCGTGTTGGCCAGGCTGGTCTCAAACTCCTGAGCTTAGGTGATCTGCCTGCCTCAGCCTCCCAAAGTTCTGGGATTACAGGCGTGAGCTGCATCTGGCCTCTATGAGATTTTTATTCTTCCCTGTTTAGCATTTTGATAAAGAAAAAAACTTATGTGTATGGCAATAAGCTATGTGATTAATGAAATCATTCTTTTGATCCCATATGAAACAGCTGTTACTGTTGATATTATTATTAATTTTGAGACAGGGTCTTGCTCTGTCATGCAGGCTGGAGTACAGTGGTGCGATCACAGCTCACTGTAGCCTCAACCTCCTGGACTCAAGCAATCCTCTCACCTCAGCCTCCCATGTAACTGGGGCCACAGGCATGCGCCACCACATCTGGCTAAAGTTTTTTATTTTTTCATAAGGGCGAGGTCTTGCTATGTTGACCAGGTTGGTATTATTGATATTATTATTATTAGTAGTAGCAGTAGCATATTTACACAATGACCTAAAAGTATGTGAAAATGGATCATTTATTTATTCAGCCCGTATTCTTTGATAGCCTCTTGGCACCAGAGATATATAAGTGAAAAAACAGAGGTTTCTGCTGGCATGGAGTTCACATCTGATATGGTTTGGCTGTGTCCCCACCCTAATCTCATCTTGAATTCCCATGTGTTGTGGAGGGACCTGGTGGGAGGTAATTGAATCATGGGGGCAAGTCTTCTCCTGCTGTTCTTGTGATAGTGAATAAGTCTCATGGGATCTGATGGTTTTATAAAGAGGAGTTCCCCTGCACAAGCTCTGTCTCTTTTCCTGCTGTCATCCATGTAAGGCATGACTTGCTCCTCCTTGCCTTCCGCCATGATTCCCCAGCCACGTGGAACTGTAAGTCCATTAAACCTCTTTGTTTTGTAAATTGCCCAGTCTCAGGTATGGCTTTATCAGCAGCTTGAAAACAGACTAATACAACATCCTAGTGGGGGAGACAGTAAATAAACACATGGATAAGTAAAATGGGATTAGGGCCATGTGCAGTGGTGCATGCCTGTACTCCCAGCTACTCGGAAAATCTCTGGAGCCCAGGAGTTTGAGGCCAGCCTGGGCAACATAGTGAGATGCCCATCTCAAAAAAAAAAAAAAAAAAAAAAAAAAAAAGGCAGCTCTTTGTAGTATTATGTGCTCATGCTCTTAAACAGAATATTCCTGAAAGTCCACTTGAGCTGAATTAGGCCTATTCCTGGGAAAACTACTTAATCACCTTCTTTGCCACTAAGGCCAAAAACTCCGAGTCAGACTGCAATAAAGACTGATTTAAGGCCGGGCGCGGTGGCTCACACCTGTAGTCCCAGCACTTTGGGAGGCCAAGGCGGGCAGATCACAAGGTCAGGAGATCAAGACCAGCCTGGCTAACACGGTGAAACCCCGTCTCTACTAAAAATACAAAAAAATTAGCTGGGCATGGTGGCAGGTGGCAGGTGCCAGTAGTCCCAGCTACTTGGGAGGCTGAGGCAGGAGAATGGCGTGAACCCAGGAGGCGGAGCTTGCAGTGAGCCGAGATCGCGCCACTGCACTCCAGCCTGGACCAGAGGGAGACACCGTCTCAAAAAAAGAAAAAAAGAAAAAGAAAAAGACTGGTTTAATCAGAGGACCCTTGAGTTTATTTTTCTCCTGAACTGAGATTCTTTGGCAGAAGACTTGGGAAACTGTCATACGTCACAGGCTGGGAACTTCTGAGCTCAAAAGCCTTGGGAAAAATATAAAGAAGCACAGTTGGCCATTGAGAGCTTAAAGGGATACCTCTGGAGACCTTCATAATGCTACAAGTGTGCACATCTCCCCTCTAGCAAAGCAGTTCCCTATAAAATATCATTATGCGTTGGCTTGAACAGTTGCTGAAATGTCATTTAGCAGAGTTTGTTGTTGTTGTTTGGACGTCTCTCTTTGTCACTGAGGCTGGAGTGCAGTGGCATGAACACAGCTTCCTGGCTTAAACAAACCACCCACCTCAGCCTCCCAAGTAGCTGGGATTATAGGCATATGCCACCAGGCCAGGCTAATTTTTTTTTTTTTTTTTGTAGGTAGGGGACTTGCTATGTTGCCCAGGTTGGTCTTGAACTCCTGAGCTCAAGCTATCCTCATGCCTCAGCCTGCCAAAGTTCTGGGATTACCAGACGTGAGCCCCTGCTCCTGGCAAGGGTCAAATTCGTGGCTTGGCAAAGTTGGAAATAAAAAACCTCTTGACGCTTACATTTGAACTGTGGATGAAAAGTTAAATCAGCAATGCGAACTTGCCAAGAACATAGTTGGTATATTAATTATCTATTACTGCGTAAGAAGTGACTCCAAAACATTGTAGCTTAAAACAAAACAAAAGTCATTTATTATCTCTCTTGGTTTTTGTGGGTTAGGAATTCAGAGAGGGTAGAGCAGGGGTAACTGACCTCTGCTCCACGATGTCTGGGCCTCCGTGGGAAGACCTGAAGAGTGTGGGCTGAAATCATCTGAAGCCCTGTTCACTCCCATGTCTGGGGTTCACTACATGGAGCTGCTGGCTGGGGGCCCTGGGACGTTGGTCAGAGCATCCACACAGAGTCTCTCCAAGTAGCCTGGGCTTCCTCACAATGTGGTAGTTTGGTTCAAAGGGCAAGCATCTTGAGAGGGGAAAAGATAGAGAACCAGGTGACACTGTAACTGTTTTATTACTGGTTCAGGGTGTCCAGGTTCTTGGCATTTTGAACAAAGAATTGGACAAAACGCAAAAACAAATCAAGGAAACAATGAAGTGACAAAAGCAATTGAAAACAAAAGTACACTCCACAATACGGGAGGCGGCTCAAGAGCTCCTTTATAGAATTCTCTGGGGTTTAAATACCCTCTAGAGGTTTTCCATTGGTTCCTTGGTTACACCCTATGTAAATGAAGTAGTGGCCCACAGTCAGTCTGATTGGTTGCAGAAAGGAGAGATGCTTTTGATTTTCCATCTGCCACACAGAAAAAAAGGGGGCAGGGTTTGCAAAGGGAGTAGCCTGTCCTTTCATTACTTAGGTGTGGAAAGTTGGGGTTTTCCTTTTGATTTAGTTCTAGGAAGTCAGCGAGAATCTGCCATAGGTTCCCTTCCTCCAGACCCGATTCTCCTGCCTCATTATTACTACCTCGCCTCAGAAATCAGGGAGCATCACTGCATCACTTCTGCTGTGTTCCCTTAGAGCAGCCACTGCTCAGATAACAAGCAGTGGGGGAACCTGGGTTTCCTTTCCCTGGAAAGGGTGTCATTCCCATTGTAGGAAGGGCATGTGAGGTGGGATAAATATATAGGTGTGGCTACCTTTAAAATATGTAATCTGGGCTGGGCGCGGTGGCTCATGCCTGTAATCCCAGCACTTTGAGAGGCCGAGGTGGGCGGATCACGAGGTCAGGAGATCGAGATCGTCCTGGCTGACACAGTGAAACTCCATCTCTACTAAAAAAAAAAAAACAGAAAATTAGCCGGGCGTGGTGGTGGGCCCCTGTAGTCCCAGCTACTCGGGAGGCTGAGGCAGGAGAATGGCGTGAACCCGGGAGGCGGAGCTTGCAGTGAGCTGAGACGGCGCCACTGCACTCCAGCCCAGGCGACAGAGCCAGATTCCGTCTCAAAAAAAAAAAAAAAAAAAAATGTAATCTGCCAGGTGAGGTGGCTCACACCTGTAATCCCAGCACTTTGGGAGGCCAAGGTGGGAGGATCACCTGAGGTCGGGAGTTTGAGACCAGCCTGACCAATATGGGGAAATCACGTCTCTACTAAAACTACAAAATTAGCTGGGCGTGGTGGCGCATTCCTGTAATCCCAGCTACTTGGGGGGCTGAGGCAGGAGAATCGCTTGAACCTAGGCGGCAGAGGTTGCGCTGAGCCAAGATTGTGCCATTGCACTCCAGCCTGGACAAAAAGAGTGAAACTCCGTCTCAGAAAAAAAAAAAAGAGAAAATGTAATCTGCCACAGATAGTACTCAACAAATACATACTGGGTAAGTCTGTGACTACCTGGTCTCAAACACCTGGCCTCAAAATTATAATCTAGCCAATAAAATAAAACATACAGTCATTTAACTCTTTTGCTAAATGACACCTAAGATCAACTAGTTATATGCTTCTTCGCTGTTGTTTGTTTCTCACCAGTGGTACTAAAAGGTCGTCTAGCTAGGCCACTGGACTTTCACAACAATCAATAAGGATTTGTCAGCCAGGCATGGTGGCTTACACCTGTAATCCCAGCTTTTTGGAGGTTGAGGTGGGAGGATAGCTGGAGCCCAAGAGTTTGGGACAAGCCTGGGCAACATATTGAGACCCCATCTCCACAAGAAATAAAAAAATTAGGCCGGGCGCGGTGGCTCAAGCCTGTAATCCCAGCACTTTGGGAGGTCGAGGCGGGCGGATCACAAGGTCAGGAGATCGAGACCACAGTGAAACCCCGTCTCTACTAAAAATACAAAAAATTAGCCGGGCGCGGTGGCGGGCGCCTGTAGTCCCAGCTACTCAGGAGGCTGAGGCAGGAGAATGGCGGGAACCCGGGAGGCGGAGCTTGCAATGAGCCGAGATCGCGCCACTGCACTCCAGCCTGGGCAACAGCGTGAGACTCCGTCTCAAAAAAAAAAAAAAAAAAAAAATTATCTGGGCATGGTGGTGCATGCCTGTAGTACCAGCTACTCAGGAGGCTGAGATGGGAGGATTGCTTGAGCCCCAGAAGTCTAGGCTGCAGCAAGCCATGATTACACCACTGTACTCCAGCCTGGGTGACAGAGAAAGACCCTGTCTCAAAAAAAAAAAAAAAAAAAGCAATTTTTATCCCCTGGTTAAAAAAAAAAAAATCATATCCCCTGGATTCCCACATGCACACACAAGTGAGACGTGTTCTCTGCTAACTCCACTGGCTGTGGATCTTTAACCCTTTGGTATGCATTTGGAGAAGTATAAGCTATAGCCACATTGATTTAGTTTCATGTTCTAGCTCAGCTCCTACCAATTGTGTGATCTCAGACAAGTAAACTAATCTCTCCAGACTTGTATTTCCTCTTACGAAATGGGGTGATTGACCCAGTGAAGAAAAATTATCGAAAAACTTGAAAGGACTCCTGCATGTCTTTCAATATCATACTAGGGCATAGCTAGCCCAGAGTCCATCCAAGGATTATTTAATACTGGGAGATTTCAATATCATACTGGAGCATAGCTAGCCTAGAGTCCATCCAAGGATTATTTAATACTGGGAGATAGACTTTTGTTTTCTTCCTATTTACTAATGACGAAGCTCAGATTCTCTCAAGTTACATGTTAACTAGTAGATTTCCAAGAGTATCCAAGGTAACTCAGAAGGTTACCGTTGTATTGCCCGTTAGGACATTAACCAATTTTGCCTGTGATTTAGAAAATGTATTCTTGGCTTGGCGTGGTGGCTCACGCCTGTAATCCCAGCACTTTTACAGGCTGAGGCAGGCGGATCACCTGAGCCCAGGAGTTTGCGACTAGCCTGGCCAATATAGTGAAACCCCATCTCTACTAAAAATACAAAAATTAGCTGGGTGTGGTGCCACACACCTGTCGTCCCAGCTACTCAGGAGGCTGAGGCAGGAGAATTGCTTGAACCCAGGAGGTGGATGTTGCAGTGAGCTGAGATTGCACCACTGCACTCCAGCCTGGACGACAGAGCAAGACTCTGTCTCAAAAAAAAAAAAAAAAAGAAAACTTATTTTTGGCTGCCTTTCCTGTCTGACTACATAGATCTCTGTTCTTTGAATTCTCCTTTGAACTAGTTTTACATCCTCCTGGCACCCTTGTGAATTAGTTACATACATAATTGACATGTGTCCATTCTACGTTTGTATGAGGGTCAGGCTTTTATCTTTTTGAAAATTATACTTTCATAGCCCAAAGCCCTATATATCATGGGAGAAAAAAGGTAATTAGTGTCACAGAATTCACTGGAGGAAGAGATCTGAAGAGGTCCAAGAAGACTTTCTAGAAAAGATTTTCGTGTTTTTTGTTTTTGTTTCTGTTTTGAGACAGGGTCTCACTCTGTCACCCAGGCTAGAGTGCAGTGGCACAATCACTGGAGGTCACTGCAGCCTCGACCTCCTGGGCTCACGTAATACTCCTGCCTCACCCTCCCAGGAAGCTAGGACCACAGGTGAGCACCACCATGACTGGCTAATATTTTTGGATTTTTTGAAGAGACAGGGTTTTGCCATGTTGCCCAGGCTGGTTTCAAACTCCTGGGCTCAAGTGATCTGCCTGCCTTGGCCTCCTAAAGTGCTGGAATTACAGGCGGGAGCCACTGTGCCCAGCCTAGAAAAGATTTTCTATGGAAGTCTTTCTAGAATCTCGATGGTTGTGGGGGATAGTTTCAGAAGCAGGGAGGGCCTTTGAGGGCTGGGAGGGCATTTGTGCAGAAGAGAGGCGAAAGAACCGGGGGAAGTAAATTGAACAAGCCAGAAAGCCACGGTCTGGAGAGGATAATAAGTTATATTTTGAAACTAACCACATGAAAAACCAATAGATAACCCCCCAGCTTCATCAATCGTAAATTATTAAGATGAAAACCAGCAGTTGCTATATATTTAAATTACATTTGCTTTTGTTTTATTCTTTTGTTGTTTGCTTTTTCAACATAGAGGCAGAAGAAACATAGTTGCTTCAGTTTACAGTTAAGTTTCCCTTGCATCCACACCAGGCAGCATGGGTGGCCTTTCATGGGTTTCGTTTAGAAAGGAAATGAAATAGTACTCTTGGTCATAAAGGTTTTATTATTTTCCTGGGCTCTGCAGAGCAACTCAGCGAGGAAAGCCTGTGTCAATGCAGGAGGGCTTCAGATTACCAGCTAGACTTGTAACCTACATAAAAAAAAAAATTCTTTTCCTGGCTTTGAAATGTTCCTTTAGAACTCATGGAGTTTTTATTCTATAGATTAAAGAATGACGGACTATGAGACTTGGGATCAGCCAAGCCAATCCATTGCAGAAATCCATGGTATAGGAAGGCTGTCTGAAAATAGTCCTCCCACCTCCTTTTTCACCCTCCTTAGTTGTGCTGCAGGCATCTCTAGTATTGCCCACTGCCTTAAAAAAAAAAAAATTGTGGCCAGGCCTGGTGGCTCACACTTATAATCCCAGCGCTTTAAGAGGCCGAGGTGGGCAGATCATCTGAGGTGAGGAGTTTGAGACCAGCCTGGCCAACATGGCGAAACCCCTGTCTCTACTAAAAGTGCAAAAATTAGCTGGGCGTGGTGGTGCACGCTTGTAATCCCAGCTACTCGGGAGGCTGAGGCACAAGAATCGCTTGAACCTGGGAGGCGGAGGTTGCAGTGAGCTGAGATCACGCTACTGAACTCCAGCCTGGGCAACAGAGCAAGACTCCATCTCCAAAACAAAAACAAAAACAAAAAACAACTGAGAAACTCTGTACCCATCAAACGATAACTCCCCACTGTCTCCTACTCAAGTCCCTGGCAACCACCACTCTACTCTTTGATTCCATGAATTTGACTATTTTATCATAGATAACGCATACAAGTGGAATTGTGCACTCTTTATCTTTCTGTGTCTGGCTTATTTCACTTAGTGTCATGTCTTCCAGGTTCATCAGTGTTGGAGCATGTGTCGGAATTTCCTTCCTTTCTGAGGCTGAATGTTCCATTGTATGTACGCACTACATTTTGTTTATTCATTCATGAATGGAAGAAAAGAGGGGCACTTGAGTTGTCTCTGTCCTTTGGTTGTTGTGAGTAGCACTACTGTGAACACAGGTGTACAAAGATTGGCACACTACTTTTTGAACACTTGCTTAAAAAAAGATAGACACTGTCTGAAGACTGAAACATGTTCATAACTTTTCAGTTTCACAAGGGGCTTTTGAAAATATCTTTGTCCAGGTCTAATCTTAATCAAGATTTCTACCCATTTTATTTTTCTTTCTTTTTTTTTTTTTTTTTTTTTTTGAGACGGAGTCTCGCTGTGTCGCCCAGGCTGGAGTGCAGTGGCGCGATCTCGGCTCACTGCAAGCTCCGCCTCCCGGGTTCACGCCATTCTTCCGCCTCAGCCTCCGAGTAACTGGGACTACAGGCGCCCGCCACCACGCCCGGCTAGTTTTTTGTATTTTTAGTAGAGACGGGGTTTCACCATGTTAGCCAGGATGGTCTCGATCTCCTGACCTCGTGATCCACCCGCCTCGGCCTCCCAAAGTGCTGGGATTACAGGCTTGAGCCACCGCGCCCGGCCCATTTTATTTTTCTTTCATTCTTTCTTTCTTTTTTTTTTTTTTTGAGATGAAGTCTTGCTCTGTTGCCCAGGCTGGAGGGTAGTAGCGCAATCTTGGCTCACTGCAACCTCTGCCTCCCAGGTTCAAGTGATTCTCCTGCCTCAGCCTCCCAAGTAGTTGGGATTACAGGTGTGTGCCACCACGCCCGGCTACTTTTTTTGTATTTTTAGTAGAAACGGGGTTTCACCATGTTACCCAGGATGGTCTCAATCTCCTGACCTCGTGATCTACCCACTTCAGCCTCCCAAAGTGCAGGGATTACAGGCATGAGCCACTGCACCAGGCCCATTTTCTTTTGTTGAGACAGAGTCTCAATCTGTCATCCAGGCTGGAGTGCAGAGGCGCGATCTTGGCTCACTGCAACCTCTACCTCCTGGATTTGTGATTCTCATGAGTCAGCCTCCCTAGTAGCTGGGGTTATAGGCGTGTGCAACCAGGCCTGGCTAATTTTTTTGTATTCTTATTATAGACGGGCTTTCGCCAGGTTGGCCAGGTTGGTTTTGAACTCTTGACCTCATGCAATCCCCCCACCTTGGCCTCCCAAAGTGCTGGGATTACAGGCATGAACTATTGCACCCAGCCTCTACCCATTTTCATGAAGAGCAAAGTCATAGCTGTGATTAGCATCTCAATATAGCACTTCTATTTACTCAGATCCAAAATGCATGGTTATAAATTACTGAGTGATTTGCGGGGCAGCTATTGCAGTCTGGCCATCATATTTCTCAACTTCCGTTTCCCCTTGCTGATGTCAGACTCAGCCCCTGATCACAAGAGGTGGCACGTGGTGAAGCTAATGCAATCAGATTACTTTTCCTGGGAATTTGAATAAATCATTGGTTAGCAAGATCCCCAACAGAAGTTTCTTACAAGCCTCTGCCACTGTGGTTCCCAGACCTGTCCTGGTTCCTACTTTTAATTTTGTGAGCTTCTCAGTGTCATTGAAATAACCTTTTTTGGCTTATATTCATGAGTCAATTTCTATTGCTTTATATCAGAATTTCAACTGATACAATTCAAAGGCCGATGCTCGAATTTCTTCAAGAAATATAGGAGGCCGGGCACGGTGGCTCACGCCTATAATCCTAACACTTTGGGAGGCCGAGGCAGGTGGATCACTTGAGGTCAGGAGTTCAAGACCAGGCTGGCCAACATGGTGAAACACCGCCTCTACTAAAAATACAAAAATTAGCCTGGTAGGGTGGCACAGGCCTGTAATTCTAGCTCCCTGGAGGCTGAGGCAGGAGAATTGCTTGAACCCGGGAAGTGGAGGTTGCACTGAGCCAAGATCGCACCACTGCACTCCAGCAGCCTGGGCAACAGAGCAAGACTTTATCTCAAAAAAAAGAAAACACAAAAACACACAAATAAAACCACAAAAAAACAAAACAAATAAACAAACAAACAAAAAATATATATATATGAATATCTGGCCGGGCATGGTGCCTCATGCCTACAATCCTAGCACTTTGGGAGGCCGAGGAGGCGGGTGGATCACCTGAGGTCAGGAGTTCGAGACCAGCCTGGCCAATGTGGTGAAACCCCAGCTCTACTAAAAATATCAAAATTTGCCAGGCGTGGTGGCTCACGCCTGTAATCCCAGATACTCAGGAGGCTGAGGCTGAGGCCACTCAGGAGGCAACCTCTGCTACCTGCTTAAACTCGGGTAGCAGAGGTTGCAGTGAGCCGAGATCATGCCAGTTCACTCCAGCCTGGGTGAAAGAGTGAAACTCTGTCTAGAAAGAAAAAGAAAGAAGGAAGGGAGGAAGGGAGGGAGGGAGGGAGGGAGGGAGGGAGGGAGGGAGGATGGAAGGAAGGAAGGAAGGAAGGAAGGAAGGAAGGAAGGAAGGAAGGAAGGAAGGAAATAAATATCATAACACTCACTTGACATAAAAATGATCTATTTTATGTAGGTCCATTTCTCTCAGCACATCCTGACAGCTATTTTAAAAACATGTCATGCCAGAAGATCTGTTGGTTCCCTCTGTATCTCCATGTATCTGTCTTTGTGTTTGTCTGTTGTCTCTCTCTCAGAGGAGGAGGAGAAAGGAGAATTCAAGAAGGAAGCAGAAGAGATACATGTTATAGAGTGGAATCTTCAATTGTATAAAAATGTGGAAACGTCCAAAAGGTGTCTATTTTTGCTCCTAAAGCAAAATACTTTTTTGTACAAGAGTATGTTTCTTTTTATTTATTTATTTATTTATTTTTTCAGAGACAAGGTCTGGCTGTGTCACCTGTGTCACCCAGGCTGGAGTGCTGTGGTGTGATCATAACTCACTGCAGCCTCAAACTTCTGGGCTCAAGCAATCCTCCCAAGTAGCTGAGACTATAGGAATGAGCCACCACATCCAGCTAATTTTTAAAAACTTTTTATTTATTTATTTATTTTGTAGAGATGGGGTCTTTACACTCTACTGTGTCACCCAGGCTGATCTCGAACTGGGCTCAAGTGATCTTCCAGCCTTGGCCTCCCAAAGTGTTGGGATTACAGGCATGAGCAACTATGCCCATCTAAAGAGTGTGTTTCTAATTTAGTGCTTGATTTACTGTCTTCAGCTTCTTGCATAGCCTCAAAGTTAAGATTCACTTGAGGCCGGGGGAGATGGCTCATGCTTGTAATCCCAGCACTTTGGGAGGCCAAGACAGGCAGGTGACTTGAGGCCAGGAGTTTGAGACCAGCCTGGCCAACATGGTGAAACTCTGTCTATACTAAAATACAAAAATTAGCTCGGTGTGGAGACACGCACCTGTAATCCCAGCTACTCAGGAGGCTGGGGCATGAGAATTGCTTGAGCCTGGGAGGTGGAGGTTGCAATGAGCCGAGATCGTGCCACTGCTCTCCAGCCTGGGTGACAGAGCGAGACCCTGTCTCACACACACACACAAACAAATAAATATTCATTTGAGCTGGAAAGTTATTCTCATCAGAGGAATAATAATTGTGTTTTGCATTTTCCATTCTTAGCTTTTGTGTTTTCTTGAGGAGTCAGACATTCTCCATGGTCTCTAAAACTTCTCCTGTTTGAGCCAGAGCTCTGTGAGCTGCTTCTCTTAAAGAGCTGCTCGTGGATGATCTGCCACAAAGAGTTTTAACATGTGGTGTTGGTCTCTTTTCTCTGAACCACATCAAAGAGCACAGATTATTTCCTTTCTGAGAACAAAACTCTTTAACGACAAGAAAGAACAAGAAACCGAGCCGCCAACCAGCCCTATCAGGAAAGACACTGTAACCCTAACAATGACAAATGATCCACTTCTGCGATCTCTTGTCACTTTTTGAAATTTAAACCAAACAGTAATCATGTCCTCGAATATGTGTCTCTAAAACAAAATCGCACTTTTTCACTCTAAAAACTTTTTATAAACCCGGATTAATAATTTAATCCTATTAAATTAGTGGGATAATCCTTACCTGTTCCTCGTTTTGGAGGACAGGTAGAACATAATAACTGGAGTTTGCATGATCCGTGATTAATTTCTCTGTGTAACTGGGACTTGCAAACTCTGATTGTTCGTATCTGATTCGTCATGAAAAAAAAAATTAAACCTCATACGACAATTTAACAATGTCTACCAAATGTTTAGCATGAAAGATTTAGCAAAATTACAAGTAGTTAACAAAATAAATAGCAAACTTAGAAATATTTAGCAAAATTACAAGTGATATTATTTCACTCAGCAATGGTATTCGTAGGACTTTATCCAACAGCTATATATACATATGTGCAAAACAATAGATTTAAAAGGTGATTTGTTTCAGTATTTCTTGTGAGAGCAAAATATTGAAAACTATCAGGCCAGGTGTGGTGGCTCACGCCTGTAATCCCAGCACTTTGGGAGGCCGAGGTGGGAGGATCACAAGGTCAGGAGTTCAAGATCAGCCTTGCCAACATAGTGAAACCCCGTCTCTACTTAAAAAAAAAAAAAAAAATTAGCCGGGCATGGTGGTGCGTGCCTGTAGTCCCAGCTACTTGGGAGGTTGAGGCAGGAGAATCACTTGAACTTGGGAGGTAGTGGTTCCAGTGAGCTGAGATTGTGCCACTGCACTCCAGCTTGGGCAACAGAGTGAGACTTCATCTCAAAAAAAAAAAAAAAGAGAGAACTATCTGATGTCTATAAATGCCATCATACTCCATCACCTGGTGGAATACTATGCAGCTATTAAAAAGAGAGCACTCATATATTCCTATGCAAGGATCTAAAAGACATATTGTTTTAAAAACAAAAACAAAACAAAAATACAAGCTGCAGAATTGTTTATATGCAGTGGTTCTTGACTTTGATGCACATTAGAAATCACTAGGGAGGAACAAAGCTGTCAGGCTGGAGTGCAGTGGTGTGATCATAGTTCACTGCAGTGTCAAACTCCTGGACTCAAGCGATACTCCTACCTCAGCCTCTGGAGTAGCTGAAACTAAAGTGTGTACCACCATGCTCGGCTAATTTATTTATGTATTTATTTTGTAGAGAAGGAGTCCTGCTTTGTTGTCCAGGCTGGTCTGCCTCCCAAAATGCTGACATTACAGGTGTGAGCCACCATGCTCAGCCCTAAAAAGAAATTATTTTAAAATTATTTTTCAGGCAGACCCATCTTTCTGTTTAGCCTAGAAATGGAGCTAAATCATTCTCACTGTGAGAAATATAAGAAAGGCAATATTGCCGGGCGCGGTGGCTCAAGCCTGTAATCCCAGCACTTTGGGAGGCCGAGACAGGCGGATCACGAGGTCAGGAGATCGAGACCATCCTGGCTAACACGGTGAAACCCCATCTCTACTAAAAAATATAAAAAAACTAGCCGGGGCCGGGCGCGGTGGCTCAAGCCTGTAATCCCAGCACTTTGGGAGGCCGAGGCGGGCGGATCACAAGGTCAGGAGATCGAGACCACAGTGAAACCCCGTCTCTACTAAAAATACAAAAAATTAGCCGGGCGCGGTGGCAGGCTCCTGTAGTCCTAGCTACTCAGGAGGCTGAGGCAGGAGAATGGCGTGAACCCAGGAGGCGGAGCTTGCAGTGAGCCGAGATTGCGCCACTGCACTCCAGCCTGGGCAACAGCGTGAGACTCCGTCTCAAAAAAAAAAAAAAAAAAAAAAAAAAAACTAGCCGGGCGAGGTGGCAGGCGCCTGTAGTCCCAGCTACTCGGGAGGCTGAGGCAGGAGAATGGCATAAACCCGGGAGGCGGAGCTTGCAGTGAGCCGAGATCCGGCCACTGCACTACAGCCTGGGCGACAGAGCGAGACTCTGTCTCAAAAAAAAAAAAAAAGAAAGGCAATATTTCTTTTTTTTTTTTTTTTTTTTTTGAGACGGAGTCTCGCTCTGTTGCCCAGGCTGGAGTGCATTGGCACGATCTCCGCTCACTACAACCTCCGCCTCCCGGGTTCAAGCAATTCTCCTGCCTCAGCCTCCCGAGTAGCTGGGACTACAGGTGCCCGCCACCACGCCTGGCTAATTTTTGTATTTTTAGTAGAGACGGGGTTTCACCATTTTGATCAGGCTGGTCTTAAACTCCTGACCTTCTGATCTGCCCACCTCGGCCTCCCAAAGTGCTGGGATTACAGGTGTGAGTCACTGTGCTCAGCCAGAAAGGTAATACTTCTTTTTTTTTTTTTTTTTTTGAGACGGAGTCTCGCTCTGTCGCCCAGGCTGGAGTGCAGTGGCGCGATCTCGGCTCACTGCAAGCTCCGCCTCCCGGGTTCACGCCATTCTCCTGCCTCAGCCTCCCGAGTAGCTGGGACTACAGGCGCCCACAACCGCGCCCGGCTAATTTTTTTTTTGTATTTTTAGTAGAGACGGGGTTTCACTGTGGTCTCGATCTCCTGACCTTGTGATCCGCCCGTCTCGGCCTCCCAAAGTGCTGGGATTACAGGCGTGAGCCACCGCGCCCGGCCGGTAATACTTCTTATGAATTATTCAAAGTTAAAATACTTGTCCATTCATTCATCCATCCATCTGTATGCGTGCAATACAAAAGAGATGTGTACAGAATATTTTTACTTTTTTTTTTTTTTTTTTTTTGAGACGGAGTCTGGCTCTGTCGCCCAGGCTGGAGTACAGTGGCCGGATCTCAGCTCACTGCAAGCTCCACCTCCTGGGTTTACGCCATTCTCCTGCCTCAGCCTCCTGAGTAGCTGGGACTACAAGCGCCCACCACCTCGCCCAGCTAGTTTTTTGTATTTTTAGTAGAGACGGGGTTTCACCGTGTTAGCCAGGATGGTCTCGATCTCCTGACCTCGTGATCCGCCCATCTCGGCCTCCCAAAGTACTTATTTTTTTTTTTTGAGACAGGGTCCCGCTCTGTTGCCAGGTTGGAGTGCAGTGGCACTATCTAGGCTCACTGCAGCCTCTGTCTCCTGGGTTTAAGTGCTTCTCCTGCCTCAGCCTCCCCAGTAGCTGGGACTACGGGCACCTACCACCACGCCCAGCTAATATTTGTATTTTTTTTCTTTTTTTTTTGAGATGGAGTCTCGCGCTGTCACCCAGGCTGGAGTGCAGTGGCACGATCTTGGCTCACTGCAAGCTCTGCCTCCCAGGTTCATGCCATTCTCCTGCCTCAGCCTCCCGAGTAGCTGGGACTACAGGTACCCACCACCATGCCTGGCTAATTTTTTGTAATTTTAGTAGAGACGGGGTTTCACCATGTTGGCCAGGATGGTCTCGATCTCCTGACCTCGTGATCTGCCCGCCTCGGCCCCCCAAAGTGCTGGGATTACAGGCGTGAGCCACCGTGCCTGGCCAATTTTTGTATTTTTAAATTAGAGACAGGGTTTTGCCATTTTGGTCTGGCTGAACTTGAACTCCTGGCCTCAAGTGATCCACCAGCCTCGGCCTCCCAATGTGCTGGGATTGATTACAGGCGTGAGCCACTGGACGTGGCCTCATTTTACTTTCTTAAATACTTGGAATTCCCTGCACCAAGAAGATGAAAAAGTGAAAAACTCACGGATGGGAAATTTCAAACTTCCTGACACCTTATGTTTTCCTTCCAGAGACAGGTACAAGAGGGTGTGACTGTGGGAAGGGACACACCAATAATAGGAAAGGGGCCCAGGTTGTTTCTTCTGTGAAGATACCGGTCTGTGGCCTGTTAAGAATGGCGGCGCAGCAGGAGGTGAGCAGCTGCTGAGCCATCATTACCGCCTGAGCTTCGCCTCCTGTCAGATCAGTGGCAGCATTAGGTTCTCACAGGAACAGGAATCCTATTGTGAATGCGCATGTGAAGGATCTAGGTTGCGTGCTCTGTATGGGAATCTATTGCCTGATGATCTGAGGTGGAGCAGTTTCATCTTCCCCGTCCCTGGTCCATGGAAAAATTGTCTTCCATGAAACCAGTCCCTGGTCCCAAAAAGTGTGGGGACTGCTGCCCTAATTCACCCACGAGAGTTTCACATGCTGACAAGATCTCTGTGTTCATGAATATGAATTAGATTAAATTTATCATTGGCTCCAATACAATTTCCTCTTCTCTCTCTGTTTGGTAACCCCCAATTCAGGTGCATCTGCAATGCATTCTCAACAATTCTTTTCAATTTAGTAAATTGATGGCTGAGTGTCTCCCCATTCAAGGTGCCGTGCTAGACACTGGGACAGAAAACTAAATAAAGACTTGATCTTGTAGCAGAAGAGCCAGCCAGGTAGGTATCTAGAATTCAGTGTGTTGACTATGACAGTGTAAGTGCCTATGCTGCCACAGCCTCCTTCTGAGCAAACAGTCAGTTGGTTTCTTATGCAAAGGTCATCCAACGTAGAAACAAATACGCCGAATCTCCTGAGGAGACAGATTAATTTAGGCTAGAGGTCAGTGTGGGACCAACCAAGGTGGCGTCGGAATTCATTTGGACTTGAGGAGTGTACAGTTTCATAAGGCAGAGAAACATATGCTACAAAGAATGAGGAATATTTGTGAGGATTTGGAGCTGTGCCATTCCTTAAAGAGTATTAAAGTCATGAAAAAAAGGCTGGGCGTGGTGGCTCATGCCTGTAATCCCAGCACTTTGGGAGGCCGAGGCGATCACGAGGTTTAGGAGTTCGAGACCAGCCTGACCAATGTGATGAAACCCTGTCTCTACTAAAAATACAAAAAAAAAAAAAAAAAAAAAACCCACCAAAAATAGCCGGCGTGGTGGCATGTACCTGTAATGCCAGCTACTTGGGAGGCTGAGACAGGAGAATCCTTTGAATCCGGGAGGCAGAGGTTGTAGTGAGCAGAGATTGCGCCATTGCACTCCAGCCTGGGCAACAAGAGCGAAACTCTGTTTCAGAAAAAAAGAAGACTATGATTATCACACATGGGGTTAGGGATGGGGTTGCAGATGAGGTAAACTGGAGGTAGATTGGGGTCGGATTGGGAGGTGAATTTCTGCCTATTCTGATGAAGAGTTATCAGTGCTTTGCAGACATGGCAGTGGCATTACAGATGTGTTTTGGAAGAAAATTCAGGAACAGGGAAGGGTTGTAGTTTGTAGCTATCAGATGCAATGAGGCAGTTAAAAGCTAGACAATTTAGGCCAGTCGCGGTGGCTCATATCTGTAATCCCAGCACTTCAGGAGGCTGGGGTGGTCAGAGTGCTTGAGTTCTGGAGTTCAGAATTAGCCTGGGCAACACTGTGAAACCCTGTCTCTACTAAAAAAGTACAAAAATTAGCCGGGCATAGTGGCACACATTTGTAGTCCCAGCTACTTGGGAGGCTGAGGTGGGAGGATCACTTGAGCCTGGGAGGCAGAGGTTGCAGTGAGCCGAGATCATGCCACTGCACTCCAGCCTGGATGACAGAGTGAGATCCTGTTTAAAAAAAAAAAAAAAAAAAGAATGACCTTCCCTTTTAAGGCTGAACTCTATTCCTCCATTCCACTGTATACATGTTCCACATTGTGTTTCTCCATTCCTCTATCAGTGGACACCTAAGTTGCTTCCACAGTTTAGCTGTTAGAAATGTGAAGGTACAAAGTATCTGTTTGAGTCCCTGTATTAGTCCATTTTCACACTGCTATAAAGATACTGCCTGATGGCCGGGCGCGGTGGCTCAAGCCTGTAATCCCAGCACTTTGGGAGGCCCAGACGGGTGGATCACGAGGTCAGGAGATTGAGACCATCCTGGCTAACCTGGTGAAACCTCGTCTCTACTAAAAAAATACAAAAAACTAGCCGGGAGAGGTGGTGGGCGCCTGTAGTCCCAGCTACTCGGGAGGCTGAGGCAGGAGAATGGCGGGAACCTGGGAGGCGGAGCTTGCAGTGAGCTGAGATCAGGCCACTGCACTCCACCCTGGGCCACAGAGCCAGACTCCGTCTCAAAAAAAAAAAAAAAAAAAAAAAAAAAAGATACTGCCTGATACATTAACCTGAGACTGGGTAATCTGTAAACAAAAGAGGCTTAATTGACTCACAGTTCCCCATAGCTGGGGAAGCCTCAGGAAACTTACGATCATAGTGAAGGCAAAGGGGAAGCAGGCACCTTCTTCACAAGGCGGCAGGAGTGTGAGCCAAGGGAAAGCCCCTTATAAAACCATTCAATCTTGTGAGAACTTACTATTATGAGAACAACATGGGGGAAACCGATCCCATGATCCAATCACCTCCTACCAGGTCCCTCCCTGGACATGTAGGGATTACAATTCAAGGTGAGATTTGGGTGGGGACCCAGATCCATACCATATCAGTGCCTGCTTTCATTTCTTTTGGGGACATACCCCGAAGCATAATTGCTAGATCATATGGTAATTCTAGGGTTAAGTGTTTGAGGAACGGCATTACTGTTTTCTACAGGATTGGCGCCATTTTACCTTCCCACCAGCAATGTACAAGGATTCCAATTTCCCAACATCCTCACCAATTGTTATTTTCTGTTCTGTTTATTTGGATATTAGCCATCCTAATGAGTGACAGCGAAATTTTACTGACATGAACGAACTCATTCTCCAGTGATACCCAAGAAAATAACGGGGACCATTCTGCACTTGGCCGAAGTGAGCATTTTCTTATCTGGAGAGGAGTAGCCCGGGGCCCTCCACTGGAGATAGGGTGGGTGCCCTCCACTCCATCTTCCCTTCTTGGAAACTTGCAGAATTTCTTGTGTTATTCTTGGGAGTGTGATGTGTATAAATAGAATGGGAGGAGGGAAAAAGAAAAGGTTGAGAGCCAGTTCAGAAAGATGCTTGTCATATATTTGGTTGATCTTACTTTTTCAAACTTGTACAGCTTGATGGCTGTGAGCAAATATTTCCACTAGGAATCTGTTGACATTTCCACCATTCTTCTCTTCTTTTTCTGTTCTGTTTTTTTGTTTTTTTCTGCCTAGTCTTTCAGTGTCAATCTTGTGTTAATTTCAGTATGCATTCTGTCCTTGTGCATAAATTAGGTATGGTTTTCTGCTCTTTATTTGAAATTGCCTATTTCTTTTTTTTTTTTTTTTTTTTTTGAGACGGAGTCTCGCGCTGTGTCACCCAGGCTGGAGTGCAGTGGCACGATCTCGGCTCACTGCAAGCTCTGCCTCCCAGGTTCACGCCATTCTCCTGCCTCAGCTTCCGAGTAGCTGGGACTACAGGCGCCCGCCACCACGCCTGGCTAGTTTTTTTGTATTTTTAGTAGAGACGGGGTTTCACCATGTTAGCCAGGATGGTCTCGATCTCCTGACCTCGTGATCCACCCGCCTCGGCCTCCCAAAGTGCTGGGATTACAGGCTTGAGCCACCGCGCCCGGCCGAAATTGCCTATTTCTATTGTAAATTACACCAATCATAATTTCCAGTTTACTGCTTTTCTCCAGACATTTTTGCTTTTATTACAAATTCATAAATTGAAAGTCAACTGCTCTCACTCCCAAAGATTAAAAAGATAAAAGCCTGCAATTTGGTGGACACCAATCATCAAATATGCATGTTACACTGAAGAACTGGCTTTGCAATGCTGCAATCCTACTCTTGGGTTGGTGAGGAAGAATGCACGGTTATAGGGGATCCCGAGCTCTCAGTATCTCAGTAGTGCCAGTACAGCTGGGAATCCAAGGCAAAATGTGAACACAGGCATCACGAGGCAGAATTCGAGTTGTGCAGTAATCAGCCAGATGATCTGCAACACACAGATGCTAGCTTTTTTTTTAGATAACCACCAAAATAGAAACACAAAGTTTACACTCAAAGAACACTCAGGGCCCTTAGTGGAGAAATAGCTGCATTGTGCCAGTTATGAATTCTGTTGTTTTTGGTGGTCACAATTTACCGTAGTTGAGCTTAACCATAATTTCACTTTCTACCGTTTCAGTTACCTTCGGTCAATTAAGGTCCAAAAATATTAAATGGAAAATTCCAGAAATAAACAATTCATAAGTTTTAAGTTGCACCTGCCATTCTGAGTAGTGTGATGAAGTCTCGCACCTGCGATGGGATTCCTCCCTTTGTCCAGCATCTCCATGTCATAGATGTCCCCACTCATGAGTCACCTCAGAGCCTTCTCAGTTATCAGATCAGCTGTCTATGGATTTCAGTGCTTGGGTTCAAGTCACTCTTATTTCACTTCATCATGGCCCCAGTGCGCAAGAATACTGATGCTGGCCGGGCGCGGTGGCTCACACCTGTGATCCCAGAACTCTGGGAGGCCGAGGTGGGTGGATCACCTGAGGCCAGGAGTTCAAGACAAGCCTGGCCAACATGGTGAAATCCCGTCTCTACTAAAAATAAAAAAATTAGCCAGGGATGGTGGTGCATGCCTGTAATCCCAGCTAGTTGGGAGGCTGAGGTAAGAGGATCACTTGAGCCCAGAAGACGGAGGTTGCTGTGAGCTGAGATTGCGCCGCTGCACTCCAGCCTGGGACGAGAGAGTGAGTCCCGGTCTCGAAAAAAAAAAAAAGAATAGCGATGGTGGAAATTTGGATATGCCAAACAGAAGTTGTAAAGTGCTTGTTTAAGTGAAAAGGTGAAAGTTCTCGACTTAACAAGGAAAAAAAAAAGCCGGTGCTGAGGTTGCTAAGATCAAGAGTGAGAACGAATCTTATATCCATGAAATTATGAAGAAGCAAAAAGAAAGTCATGCTAGTTTTGCTGTTGCACCTCAAACTGCAGAAGTTATGGCCACGTTGCTTGATAAATGTTTACTTAAGATTTTAAAAAGGCATTAAAATTGTGGGTAGAAGATATGAACTCAAACATTTCTTTTTTTTTTTTTTTGAGATGGAGTGTTACTGTTTCCCAGGCTGAAGTGCAGTGGCACAATCTTGGCTCACTGCAGCCTCTGCCTCTGGGTTCAAGCAATTCTTCCACCTCAGCCTCCTGAATAGCTGGGATTACAGGCACCCACCACCATGGCCGGCTGACTTTTTTGTTTTTTATAGTAGAGATGGGGTTTCCCCATGTTGGCCAGACTAGTCTCGAGCTCCTGACCTCAGGTGATCCACCCACCTTGGCCTCACAAAATGCTGGGATTACTGGTGTGAGCCACTGCACCTGGCTGCAACCTCATGAAAAAAAAAAAAATATATATATATATATTTTTTTACTATTTATAATATTTTTTAAAAATTATGGTTTTTGGGGCCGGGCGCGGTGGCTCACGCCTGTAATCCCAGCACTTTGGGAGGCCAAGGCGGGCGGATCACAAGGTCAGGAGATCGAGACCACGGTGAAACCCCGTCTCTACTAAAAATACAAAAAATTAGCCGGGCGCGGTTATGGGCGCCTGTAGTCCCAGCTACTCGGGAGGCTGAGGCAGGAGAATGGCGTGAACCCGGAAGGCGGAGCTTGCAGTGAGCCGAGATCGCGCCACTGCACTCCAGCCTGGGCGACAGAGCGAGACTCCGTCTCAAAAAAAAAAAAAAAAAAAAAATTATGGTTTTTGGTCAGCCGTGGTGGCTCACGCCTGTAATCCCAGCACTTTGGGAGGCCGAGGCAGGCGGATCATCTGAGGTCAGGAGTTCAAGACAAGCCTGACCAACATGGAGAAAGCCCATCTCTACTACAAATACAAAATTAGCTGGGCGTGGTAGGAGGTGCCTGTAATCCCAGCTACTAGGGAGGCTGAGGCAGGAAAAATTGCTTGAACCCAGGAGGTGGAGGTTGTGGTGAGCCAAGATTGCGCCATTACACTCCAGCCTGAGAAACAAGAGCAAAACTCTGTCTCAAAAAAAAAAAAAAAAAAAGAAAAAATCATGGTTTTTGGCTGGGTGTGGTGGCTCACGCCTGTAATCCCAGCACTTTGGGAGGCCGATGCAGGTGGATCACGAGGTCAGGAGTTCAAGACCACCCTGGCCAACATGCTGAAATCCCATTGCTACTAAAAATACAAAAATTAGCTGGGTGTAGTGACATGTGCCTGTAATCCCAGGTACTCGGGAGGCTGAGGCACGAGAATCGTTTGAACCCAGGAGGTGGAGGTTGCAGTGAGCCAAGATCGTGCCACTGCACGATCTCGCCCAGGCTGGCGAGAAACGTGTATATATATATATGTTTTTATTTTTCCACTTTTGTCTCCGTAGTATCAAATATGTTTCTACTGATGGCAATCAGGTTTGGTACCATCTGTGGTTCAGGCCTCCACTGGTGGTTTTGCAGTGTACCCCCTGCAAATAATGGGGGACCACGATCCTCTCCTGCTCATGTTTGGATTAAGTTAATGCTTTAAAATTATGAAATCTGGTCAGGCACAGTGGCTCACACCTGTAATCTCAGCACTTTGGGAGGCTGAGGTGGGCAGATCACAAGGTCAGGAGTCCCAGACCAGCCTGACCAACATGGTGAAACCCCGTCTCCACTAAAAATACAAAAATTAGCCAGGCATGGTGGTGTGCACCTGTAATCCTAGCTTCGTGGGAGGCTGAGGCAGGAGAATTGCTTGAACCCAGAAGGTGGAGGTTGCAATGAACCAAGATCGCACCACTGTACTCCAGCCTGGGCAACACAGCGAGACTCTGTCTCTGAAAAATAAAAATAAATAAATAAATAAATAAAATTATGAAATCTGCAGTGGGGACCGGGTGCGGTGTCTCAAGCCTGTAATCCCAGCACTTTGGGAGGCCGAGATGGGCGGATCACGAGGTCAGGAGATCGAGACCATCCTGGCTAACACGGTGAAACCCCGTCTCTACTAAAAAATACAAAAAACTAGCTGGGCGAGGTGGCAGGCACCTGTAGTCCTAGCTACTCGGGAGGCTGAGGCAGGAGAATGGCGTGAACCCGGGAGGCGGAGCTTGCAGTGAGCTGAGATCCCGCCACTGCACTCCAGCCCGGGCGACAGAGCGAGACTCCGTCTCAAAAAAAAAAAAAAAAAAAAAAGAAATCTGCAGTGGGGCCAGGTGTGGTGGCTCACCCAAGGAAGGGTGGACCAGGGCGTAAATTGTTAGAAAACTCACTTGAGGCCGGGCGCGGTGGCTCAAGCCTGTAATCCCAGCACTTTGGGAGGCCGAGACGGGCGGATCACAAGGTCAGGAGATCGAGACCATGCTGGCTAACATGGTGAAACCCCGTCTCTACTAAAAATACAAAAAAACTAGCCGGGCGAGGTGGCGGGCGCCTGTAGTCCCAGCTACTCGGGAGGCTGAGGCAGGAGAATGGCGTAAACCCGGGAGGCGGAGCTTGCAGTGAGCTGAGATCCGGCCACTGCACTCCAGCCTGGGCGACAGAGCGAGACTCCGTCTCAAAAAAAAAAAAAAAAAAAAAAAGAAAACTCACTTGAAATGGGAGGTGTGAAAGTAAATATTTGCAAACATAGATGATATTCCACAGTAGCCTGAATGGAGAGTGACATTTGGTCACAAAGAATCCTGGATTGCCTGGGGTGGAGACTATAAACATGACTAATAGATAAATGTGTCTATTATTTCACCATGTTTTGGCAGAAGCAGCCTCAAAAGAAAATCTATTATAAGGCTATCAAGCTTCATTAATACAACTGACTGTTTTCAGAATAGGCCCATTTTCCCAGCTACTTAGCAAGATGAGGGAGGAGGGTCCTTTGAGCACAGGAGTTCGAAGCCACCCTGGGCAACATAATGAGACTCCCATCTTTAAAAAAGAAAAAAAAAAAAAAAAAAAAAACCCCGGCTCATTAAAAAAAAAATTGCCAAACTGCATACTCATCATCTTCTGCTAACAAGGCACCAGGAAATCTCTGGAATAAAAACTGATATAAATAACTCTCAGTTAATTTAAAATCCCACATGGGTTCTCTGCTTGCATCCTGACTTTTCCTCATTTTGCTACTGGCTTCTGTCACTGGATTTTCAGGGAGTGGTAAGGAAACAAGGGAAGACCAAAAGTTCTATTTTAGCTTCTTGGTAGAGGGTTTTGAGAAAGAACTTGTCAAGTAATTTTGAAAAGTGGTTTTAGGATGATCTGTGGGTTTTAATGAGCCCAGCAATGGATGTTGAGACAAGGGTATAATAATAACAAAGAGAATTAAGTGCCGGCCCGTGGTTCACGCCTGTAATCCCAGCACTTTGTGAGGCTGAGGCGGGCAGATCAACGAGGTCAGGAGTTCAAGACCAGCCTGACCAACATGGTGAAACCCCATCTCTACTAAAAATACAAAAATTAGCTGGGCCTGGTGGCAGGTGCCTGTAATCCCAGCTACGCAGGAGGTGAGGCAGGAGAATTGCTTGAACCAGAACGCAGAGGTTGCAGTGAGCCGAAATTGCACCACTGCACTCCAGCCTGGGCGACAGAGTAAGACTCCGTCTCAAAAAAAAGAAAAAAAAAAGAGAATTAAGCAATCTAGCCTAAGAAACAGTATATCTAAATAATCACACTGGGATTTTTTTTTTTTTTAATTTAATATATTTTTTATACTTAAAAAAAAAGTACAGGCTGGATTTCACTACGTTGGCCAGGCTGGTCTCAAACTCCTGACCTCAAGTGATCCACCTGCCTCTGCCTCCCAAAGTGCTGGGATTACAGGATCGAGCCATCATGCCCTACCTGTTTTATTTGTTTCTAGAGATGCAGGTCTCACTACCCTGCCCAGGCTGAACTCAAACCTCTGGGCTCGAGGGATCCTCCTACCTCAGCTTCCTGAGCTGGGATTGTAGGTGAGTGCCACCACCCCAGGCCAGGATTTGATTTTAATTCCAATTCTAAAATCCTTTCTCTGCCTGGAGGTACTTGCCTCATGGCCATTAGGAAACTGCTTCTTAGGCCAGGCACAGTGGCTCACGCCTGTAATCCCAGCACTTTGGGAGGCTGAGGCGGGTGGATCACGAGGACACGAGTTCAAGACCAGCCTGGCCAAGATGATGAAACCTCTTCTCTACTAAAAATACAAAAATTATCCAGGCGCAGTGGCAGATGCCTGTAATCCCAGCTACTCGGGAGGCTGAGGCAGGAGAATTGCTTGAACCTAGGTGGCAGAGGTTGCAGTGAGCCGAGACACACCACTGTACTCCAGCCTGGTAACAGACTGAGACTCCGTCTCGGGAAAAAAAAAAAAAAGGAAACTGCTTCTCTGAGCAGGCCTTGAATGTTTTCTGGCCTTCAACAGGCCCCTAGTGCCGGGAGTGGTGGCTCACGCCTGTAATCCCAAAACTTTGGGAGGCTGAGGCAGGCGGATCCCTTGAGGTCAGGAGTTGGAGACCAGCCTGGCCAACATGGTGAAACCCTGTCTCTATTAAAAATACAAAAATTGCAGGCGCCTGTAATCCTAGCTACTCGAAGGCTGAGGTGAGAGAATTGCTTGAACCCGGGAGGCAGAGGTTGCAGTGAGCTGAGATGGGACCACTGCACACCAGACTGGGCAACAGAGTGAAACACTGTCTCAAAAATAAGTAAATAAATAAAATAAACCTCTTTCCTTTATAAATTACCCGGTCTTGAGTATGTCTTCATGAGTAGCATGAGAATGGACTAATACACCATATATCCAGCAATTTTACTTCCAGGTATATAATCCAAAAGAAATGAAAGTGGGAACTCAGATTTGTGTATAGCCAAGCATCCACTGATAGATTAACAGATAAACAAAATATTATGGAATATTATTCCATATGACGGAATATTATTCTGCCTGAAAAAAGAAAATTCTGCCAAATGCTTCCACATAGATGAACCTTGAGGACTTTATGCTAAGTGAAATAAGCCAGTCGCAAAAAGACAAATACTGTATGGTTCCATTTATATGAGGTACCAAAAATACACAGTTTTGGACACAGCCAAACCATATAGTATGGTAATTCAATTTTTGAAGAACCACCATATCATCTGAAAACAATCCTTTTATCTTTTCTTTACCCAGCTGTTTCCCATCCTTTAAAGTCCTGATCTAGTCCAGGAAGTCCTCGATCTCCTCTACTCTTTCTACTTGTATGTTTTGTACCTTGCAATTTGGCAGCTGACTAAATGCTCCCCTGTATTACATACATACATACATACATATATATATATATATATATATATATATATTTTTTTTTTTTTTTTTTTTTTTTTTTTTTGGAGACAGAGTCTTGCTCTGTCGCCCAGGCCAGAGTGCAATGGCACGATCTCAGCTCACTGCAACCTCTGCCTCCCAGGTTCAAGAGATTCTCCTGCCTCAGCCTCCCAAGTAGCTGGGATTATAGGCGCCCACCACACCCAGCTAATTTTTTTGTATTTTTAGTAGACATGGGGTTTCACTATGTTGGCCAGGCTGGTCTTGAACTCCTGACTTCAGGTGATCTGCCCACCTCAGCCTCCCAAAGTGCTGGAATTACAGGCGTGAGCCACTGTGCCCGGCCTGCTCCCCTGTATTATCTAGTCTTGCTTCTGCTATGTGTCTTGGATTCAATTGTAAACTGCCTGTAAGCACGTGAGTCTTGCCCAGGACTCCTATTCCCCCGCTGCATGTAGCTCAGAGAAGTCTACACTGCAGGACATCAGATACCAGGAAAAACCACTGATTGTCTGAAGTATCATTAGCAGGAGGTGCAAGACCATAAGTAGTCATCTCTTCCATTTTAAGGCGTTTGACAGACAGCAAAGCTAGTCAGGAATAGAACTCAGGAGAAGCTCCCGTATGAAGTAGGAGGTGCAGAGGGTAGGAGTTGAGATAAAGGGAGTTGGGCTGGCACCGACTACTGATTAAATAACACTGAGTTTTCATCTTGGCTGTAGTGCCTACTAGTGTGGCTTTGTGGCCCTGGACAAACTATTTAACTTCCTGAAGTCATAGTGTCACTGTAGGTAGCTAGTCAGGCATGAGCAGGGCAGAGAGTGCGGCCCACCCACCCACCCACACACCAGGAATGTCAGGCAACCATCAGGTGATGGTCAGGCGGTTGTTAACCCTCTCTCTAAAATAATAATTGGTCCCAGCCAGCACCAGGGAAAGGCAGTCTCCCAGTAAACAGAAATACCTAAAGCTGGTGATCGGCAGCTTCCCGATAAGATCTCAGGAGTCCAACGAGTGGGCCCGAGCATGCGCATTAAGAAGCAAAATAGTAGGCCTGGCTCGGTGGCTCAGGCCTATAATCCCAGCACTTGGGAGGCTGAGGTGGGGAGGATCGCCTAAGGTCAGGAATTTGAGACCAGCCTGGCCAACATGGTGAAACCCCATCTCTACTAAAAATACAAAAATACAAAAATTAGCAGGGCATGGTGGCACGTGCCTCTAATCCCAGCTACTCAGGAGGCTAAGGCAGAGAATGGCTTGAACCCGGGAGGCGGAGGTTGGGGTGAGCCAAGATTGTGCCACTGCACTCCAGCCTGGGCAACAGAGCGAGACTCTGTCTCAAAAAAAAAAAAAAAAAAAAAAAAAAAAAAGCAGCAAAATGGTGGTAGAGTTTAACTGGTATATGACCTTCTAGGAACATTTAACTGGTAAGAGTAGAACGCCTCAAGTGAGCATGCGTACAACTCTAGTAAACACACACTGCGCATGCTCCCTTCCCAAGCGCTAGCTGGCCACTGCGCATGTGGACAGCCCACCCCAAGGGAAGAACACAGGAGCGGGGATGCAAGACCCCGGAAGTACGCCAATGTATAGAACCCCAAGTCAAAAAGTCAAACCGCACGCTTGATCTCTGAAGTTGCCCACTTGGCCCTCTTCCAAGTGTACTTTCCTTCCTTTCATTCCTGCTCTAAAGTTTTTTAATAAACTTTCTCTCCCGCTCTAAAACTTGCTTGGGTCTCTCCTCTGCCTCATGCCTCTCAGTCGAATTCTTTTGTCTGAGGAGGCAAGAATTGAGGTTGCTGGCCGGGCGCGGTGGCTCAAGCCTGTAATCCCAGCACTTTGGGAGGCCGAGGCGGGTGGATCACGAGGTCAGGAAATCGAGACTATCCTGGCTAACATGGTGAAACCCCGTCTCTACTAAAAATACAAAAAACTAGCCGGGCGTGGTGGCGGGCGCCTGTAGTCTCAGCTACTTGGGAGGCTGAGGCGGGAGAATGGCGTGAACCCGGGAGGCGGAGCTTGCAGTGAGCCGAGATCACGCCACTGCACTCCAGCCTGGGAGACACAGCGAGACTCCGTCTCAAAAAAAAAAAAAAAAAAAAAAAAGAATTGAGGTTGCTGCAGACCCGTAGGGATTCACCACCCATAACAGTAGTTGCCCATCGGCAAAATGAGCGTGACAAAACGTCCACTTCCCAAGCTCTTGATGAAGATAACTTGGATAGTGTTCACAGAAGATGTTGGTCGTCTGCCCTTCTCCTTCAAAGCCTCCTTTGTCTCTCAGTGTTCTGGATTGAATTGGTAATCATAGGTTTTGGTTTTCTTCTGTTTCTCACTTTCTGGGAGTGTGAGATTGGAGTTGTGTTTTAAGATGTAGGTTTTATTATTATTCAGGTATGGTGAGGCCAACAGATCAGGAGGTGACTACCATTGAAAAGATAGCTTTTATACGCAGAGTTCCTTAGAAACAGGAGCCTCAGGAGCCTATCAGGTAACACGAGGTCGGTCAGGAGGCAGAAAGGGCCAGGGGAAAGCAAGGGTGAGAACCTCTACTGTGGTTTTCACAGGAGGGACTGGGCATGGCAGGGTCAACAGGGAAGGCAGGTTTAGGATTGGCCAGTTGGAATAATTTCTGCAGGCTCTGAGGTTTAGAGGGTGTCTTGAGTCATCTGGTATCTGGTCCTGGGATGATTGGGGCAGAATAATTTTGCCCCCTGGAGTGTAAGAGCCAGGTAAAGAAGGTGGCTTGGAGTATGGCATCTGGATCCGTTAGTTTGTATATGAAAGTCCCACGACCAGGGGACGAGTTTGCTGTCTCTAAAAATTGGCTAACCCTGGGAAGGGCAGTCTCTTCCAAGTCAGTGAGCCCCCAGATACTAGAGCATCAAGAATATAGAAAATAGGCCGGGCACAGTGACTCACGCCTGTAATCCCAGCACTTTGGGAGGCTGAGGTGGGCGGATCACAAGATCAGGAGGTTGAAACCATCTTGGTTAACACAGTGAAATCCTGTATCTACTAAAAATACAAAAAATTCTGGGCATGGTGGCAGGCGCCTGTAGTCCCAGCTACTCAGGAGACGGACGCAGGAGAATGGCGTGAACCTAGAAGGCAGAGCTTGCAGTGAACTGAGATCGGGCCACTGCATTCCAGCCTGGGTTACAAAGCGAGACTCTGTCTCAAAAAAAAAAGAAAGTGGCCGGGCGCGGTGGCTCAAGCCTGTAATCCCAGCACTTTGGGAGGCCGAGACGGGTGGATCACGAGGTCAGGAGATCGAGACCATCCTGGCTAACACGGTGAAACCCCGTCTCTACTAAGAAATACAAAAAAAACTAGCCGGGCGAGGTGGCGGGCGCCTGTAGTCCCAGCTACTCGGGAGGCTGAGGCCGGAGAATGGCGTGAACCCGGGAGGCGGAGCTTGCAGTGAGCTGAGATCCGGCCACTGCACTCCAGCCTGGGCTACAGAGCGAGACTCCGTCTCAAAAAAAAAAAAAAAAAAAAAAAAAAAAGAAAGAAAGTAGAAAAAAGAAAGAAAATAATAAAATTGGCCAGGTGTGATGGCTCACGCCTATAATCCCAGCACTTTGGGAGGCCGAAGTGGGTGGATTACCTGAGGTTGGGAGTTCGAGAGCAGCCTGACCAACATGGAGAAACCCCGTCTCTACTAAAAATACAAAATTAGCTGGGCATGGTGGCACGCGCCTGTAATCCCAGCTACTCGGGAGGCTCAGGCAGAAGAATTGCTTGAACCCAGGAGGCAGAGGTTGCAGTGAGCCGAGACTGCGCCATCACACTCCAGCCTGGGCAACAAGAGAGAAACTCCATCTCAAAAATAAAAATAAAAATAAAAATAAAATAATAATGATAAAATATAATCAATGCAGCTAGTGAGTGGGGGAAACAGACCGGCTCTCCTGTGGTTCCTATGATCCAGAGTTCCTTGACCTAACCCTGCCTGTATACGGGGCTACTTAATCTCCCGCCTGAGAATAATAACCATTAGGAAAATGGCCTCTCTTTCCCCAGGTTCCACAGAGATTCTGACTTTCCTAGACCCCGTCAGCAATCTGCTCTCTGCTGTCTTCACATAGAAAGGTTTTAAACTCATAATGGTAAGTATCTCAGAGAGGTTAAAAAATGACCTCGATGGGAAGAGGGTAAAATCGTCCCTGAAAAATTTCAACGCAGATGGCTGTCTTTCAAAGAGGAGACCTTAAAAAAGAGAGATAAATGCGTAAACTAATAAACAGCATAACAAAACATATTTCCAAAGGAGGGTTGCCGCTCAGCTGTAAAACCTCATTGAAGTCTAATCGTGGTAAGAGACTTTGAAATAATAAACCTAGCTGCAAATTAGGAATGCCTGCTAATGTAGTAATTTCTACCTAAGAGGCTTTGTGTCCAAACATGTCATTTGAGACTCCAGGCAGACAAAGGAGGATGCCCTTGGAAACAGGGCTGCCATTCAGCCCGGCAGCCCGAGGGCATTGGATTTCCTCACTGGGCTCAATAACATTTTCAGCCACATTAGGCACCAGCTTCAGACCTGGTGGGAAGCAAATTTAAGTGTCTCTTTTAGTGAAAAACAAAGAGAATGCTGTATTTCACAAAAGAAAGAAATTCGATCACTCTTTGGATTGGCAGACCTGGAATCTTAATGATTAAATTTGACAGTAGCTTGTGCTTCTAGAAGTTGATTTATTTTGCTATTTTAAACTATGGGATCCTTCATGAATTTGCGTGTCATCCTTACAAACGGGCCATGCGAATCTTCTCCATATTGTTCCAATTTTGGTATATGTGCTGCCAAAGCAAGCACAGAAGTTGATTTTTAAAGACATTTTTGGGCTCAGAAAACTTAACCCAAAGGGATGGAATGCCCCAGATCTTCTACTGAGCACAGATTCTTCAACAGCCTAGGAAAAATGTTTATCCTATTCACATTTATCTTTGTAATCCTAGGGATAAATGAATGAATGATCCTATAAACAGAGAGGCAGTCCCGTGGCGCTGATGGAGTAATAGATGACTCAACTCACCAATTCATTGATACATTTAATCATTTTTTTTTTTTTTTTTTTTTTTTGAGACGGAGTCTTGCTCTGTCGCCCAGGCTGGAGTGCAGTGGCCGGATCTCAGCTCACTGCAAGCTCCGCCTACCGGGTTCACGCCATTCTCCTGCCTCAGCCTCCGGAGTAGCTGGGACTACAGGCGCCCACCACCTTGCCCAGCTAGTTTTTTGTATTTTTTATTAGAGACGGGGTTTCACCGTGTTAGCCAGGATGGTCTCGATCTCCTGACCTCGTGATCCACCCGTCTCAGCCTCCCAAAGTGCTGGGATTACAGGCTTGAGCCACCGCGCCCGGCGATACATTTAATCATTTAGTCAATTTGAGGATATAAACTGATGGCTGCCATGTGCCAGGCATTTGACATACAGAGTTAGCAAGAGAGATCTGTGGCAAGACACAGAAATAGGGGCATCTGGGGTGGGGAGTGGAGGTTCTCATACCTGTAGATAGAGAAGAAGAAAGGCTTTTGGGAGCTGCAGAGAAGAGAAGGACGGGAGCTGTGGGTGCAGGGGAGGGTATGCAACAATGGGTAAGGACACCCGATCCAAGAGCAGGGAGATCTCTGGTCCAACAAACAAAATATACAATTTTTTTTTTTTTTTTTTTTTTTTGAGTCGGAGTTTCGCTGTTGTTTCGCCCAGGCTGGAGTGCAGTGGTGTGATCTCAGCTCACTGCAACCTCCGCCTCTCGGGTTCAAGCAATTCTCCTGCCTCAGCCTCCTGAGTAGCTGGGATTACAGGCATGTGCCACCACGCCCGGCTAATTTTATATTTTTAGTAGAGATGGGGTTTCTCCATGTCAGGCTGGTCTCAAACTCCTGACCTCAGGTGATCCTGCCTGCCCCGGCCTCCCAAAGTGCTGGGATTACAGGCATGAGCCACCGTGCCCGGCTACAAAATGTAAACTAAAATACTAAGAAACCAAGGATTGAGGGGTGAATGGAAAATATTTACTATCAAGCAAAGGACCCTAGACCAGTCTAGAGTCTAGGCTCTAGGGGATGAATTTAGGAAAGGTGAAATGGTGTCTTTTAAAGCTAAGGGATCATGAATGACCTCTGTCCCAATTTAGAAGATCAGTCTTTGAGTGTGGTTGAGGGGCTAGTGTATTAGACAACCCTTGGACTTGCCAGAGGGAACCAGCTGTGGGTGTTGGTGTCACTCGGCTCCCTCTACTGTGTACATGAAGTACCCAGATGGGATCATGGCATCCAGTTAGGTCTACACAGTTGTCAGCTGGTCAGGGGCCAGGTCAGGATTTGTCATAGCAACGACAGTAGACAGAAATTGCTTGGGTGGGGATCATCCTACCCCAATAACTCTGGCTCTTGCATATATTCTGAGATGCTTGTGTTAGGAAAAATCCTAAAATGACCCCATTCATGAGATTTCCTGTTCTCATCCCATGGTCTAGGAATACCCTGATTAGGCTCCATTACCTGGTAAAAAGTGATTTTGTAGATGTCATTAAGGTCACTAATCAGTTGATTCAGAGTTAATCAAAGGGGGAATTTTCTGGGGGGCCTAATCTAATCACAAATCCATTACAAGCAGAGAGTTTTATCAAGTTGATGGCAAAAAGGGAGGTCAGAGAGATGGAAAGCATAAGATTTTGATGCATTGTGAAGATGGAGGAGGTCACAGGTAAGGACCAAAGAGCAGCTTCTAGGAGATGAGAGTGACCCATGGCTGACAGCCCACAAGGTAGCAGGGACCTTGGTCTCATAGCTGCACAGAACTAAAATTTGCCAACAAGCTGAATGAACTTGGAAGCAGCTTCTTCCCTGGAGTCCAGCCTAGCCAACACCTTGGTTTTAGCCTTGTGATACCAGAACAGAGAACCCAGATGGGCCTGCCCAGACTTCTGAGCTACAAAACTGTGAGTTTATACATAGGTGCTGGTTTCAACACCTATTTGGTGTTTGTGGTAATTTGCTTGTTGTTGTTGTTTTTTTTTTTTTAGAGACGGGGTCTCACTATGTTACCCAGGCTGGAGTGTGGTGGCTATTTTCAGGCATGATCCCACTACTGATCAGCATGGAAGTTCTGGCCTGCTACATTTCTGGCCGTGGCTGATTCACCCCTTCTTAGGCAACCTAGTGGTCCCTTACTTCCGAGAGGTCACCATATTGATGCCAAACTTAGTGCAGACCCCTGATTGGCATAGGGCACTAAGGCCCAGAACTCCTGGACTCAAGGCGTCCTTTGGCCTCAGACCCTGAGTGGCTGGGGCTACAGGTGAGCACCACCATGCCCGGCAGTGATAATTCGTCATGCAGCAATGGAAAATTAGCACAACCTTCTGAGAGTCAGACATTGGGCTAGATGGAATAGAGACATAGCGGGTGCAGTCAAGAACATTTAATCTTGTGAGGACAACAAATGTAGGCTGGTACAGAGAAATGCAGGATTAAAGTTCAGATGGGTGGGGCATGGAAAATCATTGAAAAATCACTTCAGAGATGTTCTGAGAAGAGACATGGGGTGGCTGGGTGCAGTGGCTCACGCCTAGCACTTTGGGAGGCCGAGGCGGGTGCATCACCTGAGGCCAGGAGTCTGAGACCAGCCTGGCCAACATGGCGAAACCCCCGCCTGTATGAAGAATACAAAAATTAGCCGGGTGTGGTGGCGGGCGCCTGTAATCCCAGCTACTCAGGAGGCTGAGGCAGGAGAATTGCTTGAACCTGGGAGGCAGAGGTTGCAGTGAGCTGAGATCACACCACTGTACTGTAGCCTGGGCGACAGAATGAGACTCTGTCTTAAAAAAAAAAAAAAAGAGAGAGAGACGGGGGCAATGGGATGTGGTGATAAGGATGGCATCAGGGATGAGCTTGATGGTCCAATGATAACATAACTCCCAACATTTAGGTGGTTCTGGGGCCCCAAAGATGCTCTATAGAGAGATGGGCATGCATAGAGGAGTGAGTCCTCCCTTTCCTTTTTACATCAAAATCAATGGGAGAAAAAAAAAATCAAGAAGTGAGAATTTGGTTAAGGAGAAGATATAGGGTAAATGGCTCTTTTGGCTAAAAATTAATGAGCTGTCCCCTAAGGTGTTTATTACAGATACCTTTAATAGACTATATCCGTTTTCCTTTAAAAGATGTTGCTACTGCCCAATTATCCAAAATTCTGTTTCTTTTCAACAGTATTTTACAAAAAGCCAGCACATTAAAATAAAAGGAATGTTTCAGAACCCTGGGGAGATTAAGCTGTCAGCCAGCTGAGGCAGATCTTCTCTTGAGAACAGATTAATTTATTCTTTTTATCTCTGCACATCCTTCCCCAGGACCCCTGAAAGATGAGGATGTAAGTGAAGAAAATATTCCGACTACCAACTTCTCCGCTCTCTGAAGGGTGAGAGGTGGGGAGGGGTGGCAGTGAGGTTGGGCAATGGCAGATGGGCAGAGGGAAAAGAAGCAAAGAAGCACTGCTCACTGAACTATGGCCTGAGAGGTCCCCAGAAACATTGCTTAGAAGGGGGCCATCTGCATCCTGCCAATTAGCATCCCAAAGACCTTGATAAATGGATGGCAAAAACATCCGTTCCCCTTAATGTTTTCTTTTTTTTTTTTTTTCTGTCACCCAGGCTGGAGTGCAGTGGCATGATCACAGCTCACTGCAACCTTGTCCTCCTGGGCTCAAGCAACAATCCTACCTCAGTCTCCCAAGTAGCTGGGACTACATGCATGCACCACCACACCCAGCTAATTAAAAAAAAAAAAAAAGAAAGAGAAATTATAGAGACAGGGTCACGCTACATGGACCAGGCTGGTCTTGAACTCCTGGTATTAAGCGATCTTCCTGCCTTGACCTCCTAAAGTGTTAGGATTACAGGTGTGAGCCACTTTGCCCAGCCTAATGTTGCTATATTTACCAGTTTGCTTTGTTAGGACAATGTCTCTCCTTCAGGTTCACAGAACATGTCCCCTCTTCTTTCCCAACCTAAAATATCATAGCAAAAGATTGGAGACCTCAGATTACAAAGAAATAATCCAGTGACAGAAAATATTTACAACTGTACAAATCAATTTCTTAGCTTCCATTCACCTGCATATCTACCCTGAGTACCATGGAACCTATCTTGAGTTTGGGTGTGGGTGAGAAGTTGAGATGGGCCTGGTGATGATTCAATTACAGGGTATGATTGTGTTCTTGAAGGCGCCTTTCCCTCCTTGGCAGGTATACTGTGTGTACTTTTGTGCAGGACGTATGCTCAGCCCTTGCTTCAGCCTCTCTGTGCAGAGACACTTCCGCCTCTCGGCCTGCCATGACCTGTTCCTGAGCATCTGTCTTGTTGCAGCCACTCTGTGCTGTTGCTGCCACCTAAATACCTTGTGCTCTCTCTTCCTCTTTCTTTTTTATTTTTTTGAGACTGAGTTTTGCTCTTGTCGCCCAGCCTGGAGTGCAATGGTGTGATCTCAGCTCATTGCAACCTCTGTCTCCCAGGTTCAAATGATTCTTCTGCATCAGCCTCCCGAGTGGCTGATTTTTTTGTTTGTTTTTGAGATGGACTCGCGCTCTGTCTCCCAGGCTGGAGTACAGTGGCGCAATCTTGGCTCACTGCCACCTCCACCTCCCGGGTCCCGGTTCAAGCAAGTCTCCTGCCTCAGCCTCCCCAGTAGCTGGGATTACAGGTGTGCGCCGCCATACCTAGCTAATTTTTGTATTTTTAGTAGAGACAGGGTTTCACCATGTTGGTCAGGCTGGTCTTGAACTTCTGACCTTGTGATCTGCCCGCCTCGGCCTCCCAAAGTGCTGGGATTACAGGCATGAGCCACTACACCCAGCCAACCTGACATCTCCTTATTTACTAAGCAAATTTCTACCTATTCTTCAAGTCTCAACATAAACTCTAGCTCTATTAAGCTTTCAATGATTCTTTTTTTTTTTTTTTTTTTTGAGACGGAGTCTCTCTCTGCCGCCCAGGCTGGAGTGCAGTGGCCGGATCTCAGCTCACTGCAAGCTCCACCTCCCGGGTTCATGCCATTCTCCTGCCTCAGCCTCCCGAGTAGCTGGGACTACAGGCGCCCGCCACCTCGCCCGGCTAGTTTTCTGTATTTTTTAGTGTCAGCCAGGATGGTCTCGATCTCCTGACCTCGTGATCCGCCCGTCTCGGCCTCCCAAAGTGCTGGGATTACAGGCTTGAGCCACCGCGCCCGGCCTACTCAATGATTCTTTTCAATGACAAGATCCCTCATGCTCCCACCAACCCTTGGTTGGCTTAGTGGACTGCGATCGTCTGTCTGTGAGGCTCTCTGTTAAACCCCGCGAGTTGAGGGAGAGCTCCTCTGTTGTTTTGTTCATTTTCACGTTTGTTTTTTGGAGATGGAGTCTTGCTTTGTCCCCCAGGCTGGAGAGCAGTGGTGCGATCTTGGCTTACTGCAACTTCCGCCTCCCAGGCTCAAGTGATTCTCCTGCCTCAGTCTCCTGAGTTGCTGGGACTACAGGCACCTGCCACCACGCCTGGCTAATCTTTGTATTTTTAGTAGAGACAGTATTTCACCATGTTGGCCAGGCTGGTCTCGAGCTCCTGACCTCAAGTGATCCGCCCGCCTCGCCCTCCCAAAGTGCTGGGATTACAGATGTGAGCCACCGCACCCAGCCCGTTTTCATATTTGTGTTGCTAACCTTATTACTCTTCTGTAATTAATATTTGCTGACTGAAGGGCTATAGAGATTACGGGCTGTCCTGTAGATGGGATGTGTGAAATGTTTGTCCTCTACAATGTCTGGCTCATCCTCCAAAGGTGCTCATTAAATCTTGGGCTTCTCATGGAAAAGGAGTGAACACATTGAGAAAAATGCAGAGCCCTTCTGAGTGAAGCCACCCAAAATGCTAACATACGTGGGAGGAGGGTTTATTTATAGTGGAAACAAAACAGTAAGACTTTGAAGGCCAGGTGCAGTGGCTCCCACCCGTAATTCCAGCACTTTAGGAAGCTGAGGCAGGGGATCACTTGAGTCCAGGAGTTTGAGACCAGCCTGGGTAACATGGCATAACCTTGTCTCTACAAAAAAAAAAAAAAAAAATAGCTGGCAGTGGTGGCATCCTCCTATAGTCCCTGCTACTAGGGAGGCTGAGGTGGGAGGATTGCTTGAGCCTGAGAGGTTGAGGCTGCAGTGAGCTATGATGCACCACTGCACTCCAGGCTGGGTGACAGAGCGAGACCCTGTCTCAAAAAAACAAAAAACAAACAAAAAAAAAACCAAAAAAAGACTTTGGAAAGTACTTGTGAGACATTCAGGTTTTGAGAATTTGGGTTTGGTGAACTTATTAGAGAAGAAAAAAATAAGTAGATACCAGTTTCTTGTTGGCACTGGTCCTCATCTGCAGTCTCATTAACTTCCAATGCTGTCTACTTTTGGCAGGCCAAGGAGTTACATCCCTGGGGTGGTTTTTTTGTGTTTGCCTTTTTTTAACTTAACAGTGGAAAGGACAGGAGACTTGGAGTCAAAAACTCCCAAGTCCCAGCCTTGACTCTGCCACTCTCTGCTAATGTGACCTTAAGCTCTCGGTGCCTCAATTATGTCATCCTCAAAATGAGGGTATAACAATGGCAGTTGAGATCTCACAAGGCTGTAGTGACTCGTTAATGAGATGCCTTAGATGTAGTTGACAGATTTTTTTTTTTTTTTGAGACAGGGTCTCGCTCTGTCACCCAGGCTGGAGTGCAATGGTGCGACCTCAGCTCACTGCAACCTCTGCCTCCCGGGTTCAAGCAATTCTCCTGCCTCAGCCTCCCAAGTAGCTGGGAGGCTACCGCGCCCGGCTAATTTTTGTATTTTTAGTAGAGACGGGGTTTCACCGTGTTGGCCAGGCTGGTCTCGAACTCCTGACCTCATGATCCTCCAGCCTCAGCCTCCCAAAGTGCTGGGATTACAGGCATGAGCCACTGCGTCCGGAGCCGGCCGACAATTTTTTAAAAAAAATTTGCGAATCAGGCAGCCTCCTGAACCAGAATAGCTTCAGAGATACTCTCGGCAGATTCTTTGTTTAAAAACATTGTAACATCATTTAAAAAATGAAATGAGGGCGCGGCGCCGTGGCTCATGCCTGTAATCCCAACACTTTGGGAGGCCGAGGCAGGCGGATCACGAGGTCAGGAGATTGAAACCATCCTGGCTAACACGGTGAAACCCCGTCTCTACTGAAAAACAGAAAAAATTAGCTGGGCGTGGTGGCAGGTGCCTGTAGTGCCAGCTACTCAGGAGGCTAAAGCAGGAGAATGGCGTGAACCTTGGAGGCAGAGCTTGCAGTGAGCCGAGATTGTACCGCTGCACTCCAGCCTGTGAGACAGAGCGAGATTCTGTCTCAAAAAAAAAAAAGAAATGAGTTTCATACAGCTATAAAATAGGTATGTGTCAAAGATTTTATTTAACTCATTAATGAGGGAGCCAGTAAAGCTTTAAAAACCAATTGGAAGGAGATGCCAAATAGCAGACACATAAATATATGGTCAATTAGGAATGCTGAGTGCCTTTATTAATAGAGGCAGAACTGGCTTCATCGGTGGTGGTGGTAGCAGATTGGGATCAGTTGCACTTCAACTGGACAAAATTCATTTGCATGTCTATGCAGGAGTCATTGATATCAGTTTTCTAAACTCATAGGGTTGAAAAACAGCTCCTACAGCTGAGAAAGCAATGTGCAAATTGTAGTTTTCTTAATTCCTAGGCAATGTGTGGTACACACAGTGCATGTGGAAGGAGGCTGCCCGGCCTATTAAACTTTAAAAATCGTCTTTTTGTTTTTGAGACAGGGTCTCACTCTGTTACCCAGGCTGGAGTGCAGTGGCACCGTCAGGGCTCACTACAGCGTCGACCTCCTGTGCTCAAGCAATCCTCTTGCCTCGGCCTCCTAAGTAGTTGGTACAACAGGCACGTGCCACCACACCTGGCTAATTTTTAAATTTTTAGCTGAGATGGGTTCTCACTATGCTGCTCAGGCTGCTCTTGAACTCCTGGCCTCAAGTGATCTTCCTGCCTCGGCCTCCCAAAGTGTTGGGATTACAGGCATGAGCTATCACACCTAGCCCCATCTTATCTTTTGTGTTTTGTTTTTAATCTCCAAGACTCTTTATTGTCTTTTTTTGTTTTTTCTGTTTTCTCCTTATTTTTAATTTATTTTTTATGTTGAGATGGAGTCTCGCTCTGCTGCCCAGGCTGGAGTGCAGTGGTGTGATCTCAGCTCACTGCAACCTTGGCCTCCCAGGTTCAAGCAATTCTCCTGCCTTAGCCTCCCAAGTAGCTGGGATTACAGGTGCGCACCACCACACCCAGCTAATTTTTGTATTTTTGGTAGAGAGGGGGTTTCACCATGTTGGCCAGGCTGGTCTCAAACTGGTGACCTCAAGTGATCCACCTGCCTCGGCCTCCCAAAGTGCTGGGATTACAGGTGTGAATCACTGCACCTGGCCTATTGTTGTTTTTGAAGGACCTATGCTAAATTCTAGTTTTCAAAAAAGTAAAATCCTGACTCATGCAAATATAAAACGAACATGTATCAAAGATTTTAATTCATTCGTGAATGTGGAAACCAGTAAGCTGCTAAAATTGGTTCATGAGAATTTAATTTACAGAGATTTTTTTTTCTGTAAAGACATGATTCCTTTGCATTGCTATGAACAGGAATCTGTGCATTCTGATGGACAAGGAAAATTTATGTTGTCAGTTTTCTACAACTTCATCCCTACAGAATTGTTAAATAGCTTAGCCAGTCACAAACAACCCAAGACACCGGCCTCTGGAGTCAGATGATTCCTGAAAGGGCCTCTAGAAACACCCAGCACTCTACTACAAGGACACCAGGATTCTCTTGCCCATGTCCAAGTCTTTGGGAGGTTTTCCTGACCCCCAGTAGGTGGGCACCACTCCCCCATGGACAATCCTGCCATGGGGATTGTCTTTGCCTGCCTTTGTTGGCTTCCTCTCCTTTTCTTCTTTCTTGAGACAGTTTTGCTCTTCCCGCCCAGGCTGGAGTAGAATGACGTGATGCTGGCTCATTGCAACCTCTGCCTCCTGGGTTCAAGCAACTCTCCTGCCTCAGCCTTCCAAGTAGCCAGGACTACAGGCGTATGCCACTACGCCCAGCTAATTTTGTATTTTTTTTTTTTTTTTTTTGAGACAGAGTTTCGCTCTTGTTGCCCAGGCTGGAGTGCAATGGCGCCATCTCGGCTCACTGCAACCTCCGCCTCCCAGGTTCAAGCGATTCTCCTGCCTCAGCCTCCCGAGCAGCTGGGATTACAGGCACCCACCATCATGCCCGGCTAATTTTTTATATTTTTAGTAGAGACGGGGTTTCTTGATGTTGGTCAGGCTGGTCTAATTTTGTATTTTTAATAGAGATGGGGTTTCACCATGTTAGCCAGGCTGGTCTCAAACTCCTGACCTCAGGTGATCCACCAGCCTCGGCCTCCCTAAGTGCTGGGATTACAAGCGTGAGCCACCGCGCCCGGACTTCCTTTTCTTCTTGACAGGCTCATGGAACCTTTATCCCACTCCTCCCATCCCATCATCTTCTCCATTGGACGAGATCCTAAGCCATTACCACCAGCCTTAGAGAAAAAGGTGTCCCATTGATGGGATTCAGGACATGCTACCCTCAAATATTTTAAGCTGCAATAATGTGTGGGCTAGGTGCCGTGGTGTGTGCCTGTAATCCCTGTGCTTTGGGAGGCCAAGGTGGGCGAATTGCTTGAGGCTAGGAGTTTAAGACTAGCCTGGGCAACATAGTGAGATGCCCGTATTTACAAAAATTTTAAAAATTAGCTGGGCACAGTGGTGTGTCTATAGTCCCAGCTGCCCAGGAAGCTGTGGTGGGAGGATGGGTTGAGCCCAGGAGCTCGAGACTGCAGTGAGTCATGATGGTACCACTGCACTCCAGCCTGGGCAACAGATAGAGTAAGACCTTATCTCTAAAAAAAAAAGTTAATTTAAAAAAAGAGTTTATGCAGGAAGATCTGACTTTCTCTGCTCTTTTTCCTTGAAGCAGGTTATAACACGTAGGAAGGATTTTCTGACCTTTCCCTGAAGCCGGTCATGAAATCCTAATGTAACAGGTACCCTCCTTCTACCCAGAGAACGACAGCATCTTCATCTCTGAAGACCCAGGGAGGGAGAGAATCTGAACAAACAAGCTTGCCTAGCCTCCCCATTTATGGCTGTTAGATCATACTTTTTTGCTACCTCATATTTCTCCATGACTGTACCGTTCATCAAATCTAGCATTAAAATACTCAGGTTTCACTGTTTCATTGGGTTTTCATTTTCTTTTTTCCTTTTTTTTTTTTGAGACGGAGTCTTGCTCTATCGCCAGGCTGGAGTGCAGTGGCACGATCTCGGCTCACTGCAACCTCCGCCTCTTGGGTTCAAGAGATTCTCCTGCCTCAGCCTCCTGAGTAGTTGGGACTACAGGCTCCTGCTACCACACCCGGCTAATTTTTGTATTTTTAGTAGAGATGGGGTTTCACCATGTTGGCCAGGATGGTCTCGATCTCTTGACCTCGTGATCTGCCCGCCTTGGCCTCCCTAAGTGTTGGGATTACAGGCGTGAGCCACCGCGCCCGGCCTGGGTTTTCATTTCCTTTTGAAGGCTTCATGCCGTGGTTAATTTACATTAATTACATTTGTATGCTTTTCTCTTTTGTTATGGGGGCTGCTGCCATGAATGTAAGATGGTAGAGGAAAATACATCTTTCCTCCCCTCCACTTGCTTCTTCAAACCTCTACTTCAAGACCATTCTCCTTAATTAACATCCCTCTCTTCTGTTTCTCCAACTGCTCCTGTCCTTTATCGCCTTTGGCTTCTGTTCCATGCTTAGAAACATCTTTAAATCCCCTTTAACTTAAAAACAAACAAAAATATGAAACCACACAACTCTATTTGTGCAGGAAGGCAAAGGACAGCTAAAACCCTTGACTTTTTGGTGGCAAATAGCAGAGATCAAGAAACGTTTTCCTTTAAGTGCCAGGTAGTAAATTTTTTAGGCTTTGTGGGCCACATATGGTCTCTGTTGCATGTGTTCATTTTGTTTTTCTTTACAAGCCGTAAAAAATGGAAAAGCCATTCCTAACTTGTGGATAGTACAAAAACAGGCTGCAGGCCAGAAACAGGCTGCAAAACAGTGTGCTGGATCCTGGTTTGCAGAAGCAAGCATTTATTTATGTGAGACGGAGTCTTGCTCTGTCACCCAGGCTGGAGTGCAGTGATGTGATCCCACTCACTGCAACCTCCACCTCCTGGGTTCAAGCAATTCTCCTGCCTCAGCCTCCCAAGTAGCTGGCATTACAGGCGCCCGCCACCATGCCCGGCTAATTTTGTATTTTTAGTAGAGATGGGGTTTCACCATGTTGGCCAGGCTGGTCTTGAACCCCTGACCTCGTGATCTGCCCACCTCGGCCTCCCAAAGCTGATTTTATTTTTAAACTTCTTAGCAACTCCATGAACAGGTGTGACTATTCCCATTTCACAGCTGAGGACACAGAGGCTTAGAGAGGTTAAATAACCTACCTAGGATCACGAGAAGCAAGGACGAGGGTCAGATGTATGCCGTGATTCTTCTCCTATGCCTGCTACCTGCTGGCATACCTAATTTGGTTTACAGCTTTCATTCCTAGCGAAGTTAAATAATTGTGCAAATCAACTTCTGCAGCCAGTCCTAGCCAAAGAGCCTAGGGAAGTGAAAGAGAAAACAGAGCAAGGGGAAGGGAGAGGAAAATGATTCCAGGAAGCTCTGCTGGGGACTGGTGGTAAGGGGTAAGCGCTGTTCGACTCCTTCAGGGTGGATAGGCTATTTCTGGTTCCTGGGCACATATAGGAAGGAGGGAGGGGGGAAGGACCAGCAGGGACAGCAAGGCCGGGACAGAGGGGTTCAGTGGTCACAACTGGAATGTCTCACTTTTTTTTTTTTTTGAGATGGAGTTTCACTCTGTCACCTAGGCTGGAGTGTGGCAGCACAATCTTGGCTCATTGCAACCTCTGTCTCCTGGGTTCAAGTGATTCTCCAGCCTCAGCCTCCCGAGTAGCTGGGATTACAAGTGTGCACCACCATGCCCGCCTAATTTTTGTATTTTTAGTAGAGATAGGGTTTCACCATGTTGCCCAGCCTGGTCTTGAACTGGTGACCTCAAGTGATCCACCCAACTTGGCCTCCCAAAGTGCTGAGATTACAGGCATGAGCCACCGTGCCTGGCCAAAGAACCTTTAAAGAAAGCAAACATCCACTCAGATGGTGCAGGCTGCTATAACCAAGTACCACAGATGGCATGGCTTATAAAACAACAGAACTTTGTTTCTCACAGGTCTGGAGGCTGGAAGTCTGAGATTAGGGTACCAGTGTGGTCAGGTTCTGGTGAGGTCTCTCTTCCAGGTTGCAGATGCTGACTTCACTGGGGTCTTCCTTTTATTAGTGAACTAATCCCATTCCCAAAGCTCCAGTCATGATATAATCACTTCCCAAAGGCTCTACCTTCTAATACCATTACCTTAGGGGTAGGGATTTCAACCTATGAATTTGCGGGGGAGGGACACAAACAGTTAGTCCCTAACAGGTGGATCGCATTACATTAGAACTGCCTGAAGAGGGTGTTGAAAATACCTTCCTTCAGTCAGGTGTGGTGGCTCATGCCTGTACTCTCAGCACTTTGGGAGGCCGAGGCAGGCGGATCATTTGAGGTCAGGAGTTCAAGACCAGCCTGGCCAACGTGGTGAAACCCCGTCTCTACTAAGAATACAAAAATTAGCCGGGCATAGTGGCACGTGCTTGTAGTCCCAGCTACTTGGGAGGCTGAGACAGGAGAATCGCTTGAATCTGGGAAGCAGAGGTTGCAGTGAGCTGAGATTGTACCATTGCACTCCAGCCTGGGAGTCACAGCCAGATTCAGTCTCAATTAAGGAAAAAAAAAACAAAAATAAAAAACACCCTTCCTCAGCTCTCCTGAAGCCCCCAAGATTCCCATTTAACAGGTCTGAGTAGTGCCCAGAAAATCTTCATTCTTCATTTTCGGTGAACTTTCTAAGCCTGATGCTAGTGTTTTCTTTTCTTTTTTCTTTTCTTTTTTTTTTTTTTTGAGACGGAGTTTCCTTCTTGTTGCCCAGGCTGGAGTGCAAATCTTGGCTCACTGCAACCTCCGCCTCCTGGGTTCAAGCGATTCTCCCGCCTCAGTCTCTCTAGTAGCTGGGATTACAGGTGGATGCCATGATACCCAGCTAATTTTTGTATTTTTAGTAGAGATGGGGTTTTACCATGTTGGTCAAGGCTGGTCTCGAACTCCTGACCTCAGGTGATCTGCCCACCTTGGCCTCCCAAAGTGCTGGGATTACAGGCGTAAGCCACCGTGCCCAGCCTTCTGCTTTTGTTTTTGTTTTTGTTTTTGTTTTTTTTTTGAGGCAGGTACTCACTTTGTTACCCAGGCTGGAGTGCTGTGGCGCTATCTCCACTCACTGCAGCCTCTGCCTCCCAGGCTCAAGTGATCCTCCCACCTCAGCCTCCTGAGTAGCTGGGACTACAGGTGTGTGCTATCTTGCCCAGCTAATTTTTCCATTTTTTATGAAGACGGGTTCTTGCCATGTTGCCCAGGCTAATGATGCTGGTGTTTTCTAAATTACAGTTTGAAAAACATTGTACTAAAGAAATTATGTATGAATGTTAGAGATATTTTCTTTGAAGAAATTACATAATATATATGTAGTGTAAGTAAATTCCAAAATGCAAAAAAAAGAAAAAAATTACTTGAAATCCTACTTGTTTAGGATACCTTTAGTAACATTTTTATGTATATTCTTCCACATTTTTCCCATGTGCAGGGGTGTGTGTGCATCCTGTATACAGTCGGCACCGTATTCTATATAATACAGTTGACCCTCGAAAAACTTGGAGGTTGTTCAACTGCACTGAACCCCCTGTGCAGTTGAAAGTCTGAGCCTAACTTTTTTCTTTTTTTTTTTCTTTTCTTTTCTTTTTTTTTTTTTTTTGAGATGGGGTCTCCCTCTGTCACCCAGGCTGGAGTGCAAGTGCAGTGGCACAATCTCAACTCACCGCAACCTCCGCCTCCCAGGTTCAAGAGATTCTCCTGAACCTCGGCCTCCTGATAGCTGGGACTACAGGTGTGCACCACCACGCCCGGTTAACTTCTGTATTTTTAGTAGAGGTGGGGTTTTGCCATGTTGGCCAGGCTGGTCTTGAACTCCTGGTCTCAAGTGATGCTCCCGCCTTGGCCTCCCAAAGCACGGGATTATAGGCATGAGCCACTATACCCAGCCTAACCAACTGTGTTCTGTGGCTTGTATTTTGCACTTTCTGTATCTTAACACATCTTTCCATGTCAATAGATATAAATATACATCATACTTAAGGTAGATTTTCAGGTATATGGGGAGATGCTTATTTGAGGGGACTATACCATCTAGGACCTTTGACTTCCTTTTCAACTCACACATTCTAGCAAACACCCACTCTGCTAGTGGTTAAGGCTAGAACTTGGGGTGCATTTCTGAATCCCAGTGTCCTCACTGGGCTTGGAGGTGAGGAGCTCTTGGCTGGTCTGGGCCTTCTGCATCAACACTCATGGGCTTCTGAAAATAGTCACAGGTATTTTCAGCCTCTGATGCTGATCCTGAGGGTCTCCCAGCTCCGAGGCCACCGTGAAGCTGCAGGGCTTGCGGTTTTGGGTTACACAGAATGTCCATCTCAAGTCCCAACCCCCCACCTCCCATGCACAGGAGGCCAGCCGGGATTGTGTTTAGGATTCAAGGACTGAAACCTTAAGCCAAGTGAAACCACAGCGGCCGCCTTTGAACTGCAGAGATAGCTCCCCCAGCTCTCCCCTCCCAAGAAGGCCCTAGGTCCACAGCAACAATGCAAAGTTCAAATCTATGGCTACTTGCTAGCGCATTTGGGAACGATTAAGTGACCTCTGACCTCCGTTGGCCCTCGGACATGTGACCCTCAGGGGCTACCCTCCCTGCCACAGAGACTAGGCCTGAGTTGTTGGAACCAAAGGAAAACTGTGTGTAGCAGCCTGTTTTGGAGATTAAATGAACTTAAAAATACAATCTGTAGTCAACTTTATTTTTTTTTTTTAGTAATTGGGATAATTGGCTTCAGTCTGTGAGATAAACAAACTACAAAGCAAATCCTTTAACCTCCTGTGCAGGGCTGTAAAGGGGCCGCATTTGTATTTTCCTGGTGCTTTTGGTGACCTAAGGGCTGGCCTCTCTGCCTCTGGACTGGGGCTGGCACAAAGCCGGGCTAATCACAGAGCACTTTCGGAAATGAGGGTCTTGAATGGAATTTCCTCAACACGCCCTCGGCAGTCTGCAGCCTCCTCACTGAGCTTTCCCTTCTGGAAGGCTCTGGGTTGGGCAGGGCTGGAGAACAAAGGAGCCGTTTCTCTGAGTCTTCCCCAGAGCCCAGAAAGCCTCCTGACCCAACAAAAATTCAATAAAAGCAACTCTTATGTTCCCTTCCGTGTACCATGACTGTCAATAAATCAAGTGCTAGGGCCGAAAATAAGTCAAATGCTGCATATTCACAGATAGTTAACAATGTGTACATCTCTGTGGGGGGAACAAAAATTGTTTACTGTAGATAAGAGTCTTGCCCCCAAAGAGCTTAATATTTACTTGGAATATCATGACTAATCACAGCAAGAGGAAAAGTCAGATCATGATTTATGGCAGCAATCCAAGCAATCTTGGGACAAAAGTGACACGCTTGGCCGGGTGCGGTGGCTCACGCCTGTAATCCCAGCACTTTGGGAGGCCGAGACGGGCGGATCACGAGGTCAGGAGATCGAGACCATCCTGGCTAACACGGTGAAACCCCGTCTCTACTAAAAATACAAAAAAAAAAAGCCGGGCGTGGTGGCGGGCACCTAGTCCCAGCTACTTGGGAGGCTGAGGCAGGAGAATGGCTTGAACCTGGGAGGCGGAGCTTGCAGTGAGCGGAGATCGTGCCACTGCACTCCAGCCTGGGCGACTGAGCAAGACTCCGTCTCAAAAAAAAGAAGAAGAAAAAAAAAAGTGACACGCTTTAAGAGTTCAGTAAATGCATACCGTTGAGCATCTCTTCTACTAGACAAGACTGCAGAAACCCTAAGGTGGTGACCCGTCTCAAAGATGGCTGTTATTATTCTTTCCTTCCTCCGGTGCACTTACCACTTCCTTTTGGAGAGGTGGAGCCTACCTCTCCACCCCCTGGGATCTGGGCTGGCCTATGACCGCTTTGACAAATAGGATGTGATGGAAGTTATGCTCTGCCAGTTAGGTCTAGGCCTAGCTCTTAAGAGGCCTAGCAATTTCTGCTTCCCCTCTCTTAGAAAGAACCCAGCTGACATACTATAGGAAGTCCCTAAGCCGCCTGCAAAGTCCAAGTGGAGGACAACTGAGATTCCTGGACCATGGTGCCAGCTGAACTCCCAGCCAATAGTACCAAGTCACCAACTCCGAGTGATCCACGTGGCGGTAGGTCCTCCACCCTGTTGATCCACCTCAGCTGCCAAGCAGTCCCTGCCTGCTCAATTCCAGTTGCAAAACTGTGAGCAAATAAATGATAGTTGTTGCATTCCTGCATCTGCTTTGCTTTCACCACAATCCTTGTAAAGAAGGTGTTTCCAGGTGTGGTGGCTCATGCCAGTAATCCCAGTACATTGGGAAGCCGAGATGGTAGGATTGCTTGAGGCCAGGAGTTCAAGAAGGTATCATTAGCATTATCCCCATTTTATAGATGAGGGGTTAAGGTGGAAGTGGTTAAGCAAATTATCCAAATCTCATAGTAGTAAGTGGAGGAGGCCTGAGGACACAGGGTGTGTTCTGGGGTTGTTGCACACAAAGCTTGGCAGGAGCTTGGGATATTATTAGTCAGGAAGTTGTGTGATATAAAACAGGAAGATGGGCCAGGTGTGGTGGCCCACGCCTGTAATCCCAGCACTTTGGGAGGCTGAGGCAGGAAGATCACTTGAGCCCAGGAGTTTGAGACCAGCCTGGGCAACATGGTGAGACCCCATCTGTAAATAAATAAATAAAACCAGGAAGATGGATGGGTTGGGATCAAATTAAGGAGGGACCCATGTGCCAGAATAAGAAGTTAGCACTTCATTTCATAATGACAGTTTATAAGTGGCCATTGATGGCTTTTTAGCCAGAGAAGTGATGGGGTACCTGAAACAAGTGGTTGAACACGAGATAGTTTGAAGGGCCAAGAGGCTGCCAGCAGATGGCTCAGTGGAGACAGAGTTGAAGTGATGGAAAATTGCTGCCTGCGATGGTGGCAATGGAACAGAAAAAGACACGTGACAAGACTTTAGAAAACGCAATGGTAGGATTCTATGTCAGGGATTCCAAAAAATTTAACTCTGGGTGGCCCAAAGGAGAAGGGGTGATATCACCAAATAAACTGGCAATGCAAGAGGAAGAGCCAGTTTAGAAAGTCTTGCGCACGGAATGAAAGGTTTTTGTGGCATCGGCACAGATTCCAGGGAGATAAATTTAGTTAGCTATGCTGAAACTGAAGAGCTGGCAAAGAATGAAGATTTGTAAGTCACAGTTCCAGCCCTTGAGCCATTGGTAATTCTGAGTTCTCTTTCTCTCGTACAAATACATACACAATCACACACAGATACAAATGTACTCACATGCATATTTATTTATTTATTTATTTATTGAGCCGGAATCTTGCTCTGTCACCCAGGCTGGAGTGCAGTGGCATGATCTTGCTCACTGCAACCTCTGCCTCCCTAATTCACCCGATTCTCCTGCCTCAGCCTCCTGAGTAGCTAGGACTACAGGCGCCCGCCACCACACCCAGCTAATTTTTGTATTTTTAGTAGAGATGGGGTTTCACCATGTTGGGCAGGCTGGTCTTGAACTCTTGACCTCAGATGATCTGCCCGCCTTGGCCTCCCAAAGTGCTGAGATTACAGACGTGAGCCACTGCGCCCAGCCTCACACACACATTCTTACCTACATGCCAGAGAAGCAAATAGAAGTAGTATATAACAAATAATAGTAAAATGAAAAAACTGCCAAAACACTTGGTACTGACAATACATGCTACGAGTGATCTGGAAGAGAAAGATCAATTGGCCTCGTACCATTCAAAGGGGTTACAGTAGGATCAGAGGAGGGACATTCCTGGAAGACGTGGATATAGGCATTGAGCATCAAGACAAACACGGAGGGAGGGACAGTGGGAGGGGACAATTATCATAGGCATCACACATTTTTTTAAAATGTGATTTTAATGACCTCAAAGGATGCCATGCAAAACTACAATTTATTAAACGATTCCTCTACCTTTTTACATTTATGAGGTTGACAATTTTGACTATTATAAATAACATTCAAATGAAAGCTGGCTGGAGATAGTGGCTCACACCTGTAATCCAGTGCTTTGGGAGGAATGGGGAGGATGACTTGAGCCCAAGAAGTCGAGGTTCCAGTGAGCTATGTTAGCACCACTGCATGCGAGCTTCGGTGACAAAGCAAGACCCTGTCTCAGAAAATAAATACAATAAAATAAAGTCTCTGTAAATAATTTTTTGCATGCATCTGACCATTCTTGGAAGATAGATTCTTTGTTTTTTTGAGACAGAGTTTTGCTCTTTTTGCCCAGGCTGGCGTGCAATGGCGTGATCTTCGCTCACTGCAACCCCTGCCTCCCGGGTTCAAGCTATTCTCCTGCCTCAGCTTCCTGAGTAGCTGGGATTATAGGCTCCCGGCACCATGCCCAGCGAATTGTTTTGTATTTTTAGTAGAGATGGGGTTTCACCATGTTGGCCAGCTAGTCTCGAACTCCTGACCTCAGGTGACCCACCTGCCTTGGCCTCCCAAAGTGCTGGGATTACAAGCGTGAGCCACTGCGCCCAGCCAGAACAGATTCTTAGAAATGGAATTAGTGGGCTGAAAAATGTCAATTAAAAAATACATATGTATCTATTTTAGAGACAGGGTCTCTCTCTGTTGCCCAGGCTGGAGTGCAGTGATGCAATCATAGCTCACTGCAGCCTTGACCTCCTGGGCCCAGGCTATCCTCCCTCCTCGGCCATCTGAATAGCTGGGATTATAGGTACGTGCCACCATGCCCAGCTCTAAGATATTTTTGACACTCTTTGCCAACAGCCTGCTAAAAACATGGTCAGCTGTTTTTAGCAACATGGTTGGCTGGGCATGGGCAGGATGCACAGCTGTGTGTTGTGTGTGACCTGTTTTACACATTAAATATTTGAAAATAAACGAAAACATAACCCACAATGTTAACAGTGCTTACCTCTGGGCGTTAAGGTTTAGGGGTGATCTAATTGACTTCTTTTTATCTTTCTATATTGTATAAATTTCCAAAATAATTTTATCAAATTCCTTTCTTAAGTAGAAAAATTCTATGATAGAACGCCGTGCTCAAGGCATGAATCCTGTGTCGTTGCTCCAGCTCTCCTGCCCATAGTGTGTACTTGGCCAAGACACTGGATCTCAGCTGAGCTAGAGCGTCTGAGACAGCCACTAGGCGCTCTCAGCCCAGGACCTGGGGCACTTAAAAAACCCCTTGCTTGGTCAGGAGATCGAGACCATCCTGGCTAACACGGCGAAACCCCGTCTCTACTAAAAACACAAAAAATTAGCCGGGCGAGGTGGCGGTGCCTGTGGTCCCAGCTACTCGGGAGGCTGAGGCAGGAGAATGGCGGGAACCCGGGAGGCGGAGCTTGCAGTGAGCTGAGATCTGGCCACTGCACTCCAGCCTGGGCGACAGAGCGAGACTCCGTCTCAAAAAAAAAAAAAAAAAAAAACAAAAAAACCCTTGCTCTGAGTCCCTGCCCAGCATAACTGCATCTGTCTTTGCAGGGTCGGGCGAGGCCTGGTTGTGGAGATTTTTCAAAGGTGAGTCATGGACGCTAATGTGCAGTTTAGGGCAGGCTTCCCTGATCCAAAGGCCCTAAGGAAGGCCTGGAAAGCCACAATGAAGACCTCATCCCGGGGGACCTGTGGGCTCCTTCAGCGCTGGGAGAGACGAGGCAGGTGGTGGCTGCCGCACACCTTTCTGTGTCTGTTGGCAGCGTCTCAGCCGCAGGTAGCAGGTGGGGTCTGATTCATCTCCAGCAACATTTACAGACAATGAGTCACAACCGAAGAAAATCATGTATCCCGAGAGGGAAGCCAGGTCCTCTTTGACTCCAAGTACCGGGTGAGATCAGAACAGGAGGACCCCAGGCAGTGTCTGGCGGTGGCTCTCCCTTCCTGCAGCAGGGGAGCAAAGCCTGAGGTCTCTATTTTTGGGGGGTTTGTAGTTGAGGAGAGTGGAGTGAAGATGGGCGGAAGGGAGAGGTGGGATCAGGCCGGTGGCCCTGCTTCCTCTGGGCCAGTGAGCAGTGGCCACTCTCCTGGCCAGGCACCCACCCTCTTCCAAAGCCTGGAGATGAGGGCAAGTGAATCCTTCACTCCTCTCTTGAGGTTATTTCTGTGGGGGAGGGGGCTGGGCCCTCTGCTAGCAGATTCCCTCAGCAACAGGGCCTGGCCAGGCTCCATTGTGCAGAGGCCCCAGCTAGGAAAGGCAGAGGGGGAAGGAAGGGAGGAGATGGTTTTCCACGGCCTGCCCTTCTCAGAGGGGGCTGTAAACATCCCAGAGCCCTTGGTTCCGGAGGGGGAGGAGACGCCCATGGAGAACTCAGTTGTTTCCCAGGAGGAGAAGGCTAGAGAGGGGCCCCGTGGGCATCACTGAGGTCATTGTTTACATGTGGAAAATTAGGCTGCAGCCACTCTTGGCTGCATCCCGGGTGGGAGGTGTTAGAAAGAGGACCAGACCAATCTTGCCCTTTGACGATGCCCAGAGGAGGCGACCAGTCCCCGACAGCCCTGCTTGGCGGCGGATCCTGGCCTTCCGTCCTCTGTGCGCATGCGTGACATTTTCTGCTCTGCCCTTGTCAAAATGACTGCATGTTCTTCTTAGCATTTCAATTTGCAGAGCTTCTGAAGGGCTTCTGCCTCTGAAGTCCCCTGCCCTGCCTCGGTTCTCACGCCTTCACGCTGTCCCTGCTCTTCCATCCTGCGTGGCTGTGGTCCCCTCTCCCTCGCCCCATCTCTCCTTCTTAGCGTCCATCTCCTCCCCACGTTCCTTCTTCCCATTTATTCCTCCCCCACCGCTGTTCCAAAAACAAACAAATTTCCCGTCCTCTTTCCAGTCTGTTTTCCCTCAGGATAATAAAAGTTCTGTCGGGGATCAATAAAACCATCCAGGCTACAAGACATTAGCAAACTTTGTGACCTAGACAGGCAATGCAAGTTAGAAAGCTTTTGCCAATAGTGATGTTTTAATTTATTTATTCATTTATTTTGAGATGGAGTTTCGCTCTGTTGCCCATGCTGGAGTGTAGTGGTGTGATCTTTGCTCCCTGCAACCTCCGCCTCCTAGGTTCAAGCGATTCTCCTGCCTCAGCCTCCCGAGTAGCTGGGACTATAGGCATGTGCCACCATGCCCGGCTAATTTTGTATTTTTAGTAGAGATGGGTTTTCTCCATGTTGGCCAGGCTGATCTCGAACTCCTGACCTCAGGTGATCTGTCTATCTAAGCCTCCCAAAGTGCTGGGATTACAGGCGTGAGACACTGTGCCTGGCCTATTATTTATTTATTTATTTAGAGATGGAGTCTTGCTCTGTTAGGCTGGAGTGCAGTGGCGATCTCAGCTCACCGCAACCTCTGCCTCGCGGGTTCAAGCGATTCTCAGCGATTCATTCCTTAGCCTCCTGAGTAGCTGGGACTACAGGCGTGCGTCACCACACCTGGCTAATTTTTGTATTTCTTTTTTTAATAGTAGAGACAGGGGGCCGGACGTGTTGGCTCACGCCTGTAATCCCAGCACTTTGGGAGGCTGAGGCGGGGGGATCACGGGGTCAGGAGATCGAGACCATCTTGGCTAACACGGTGAAACCCCATCTCTACTAAAAATACAAAAAAATTAGCCAGGTGTGGTGGCGGGCGCTTGTAGTCCCAGCTACTCAGAAGGCTGAGGTAGGAGAATGGTGTGAACCCGGGAGGTGGAGCTTGCAGTGAGCCGAGATTGCACCACTGGACTCCAGCCTGGGCGACAGAGCGAGACTCCATCTCAAAAAAAAAAAAAAAAAAAAAGTAGAGACAGGGTTTCACCATGTTGGCTAGGCTGGTCTCGAATGTCTGACCTCAAGTGATCAGCCCGCCTTGGCCTCCCAAAGTGCTGGGATTACAGGTGTGAGCCACTGCATCTGGCCCCAGTAGTGATATTTAAATGCCTTGGTATGTAAAGATTTGAGCATCCAAATGCAGAACACAGTTATTGTAAAAATGACCACTTTTCTGACCATGCCTGATGAAAAAGATGTTAGCATATTTTCTAAACATCATTTAGTGCCTTAAAAAGAACATAAATGCCTTCTGGAGGGATATGTTGATGTTTTTAGTAATTCTTATATTGCCACTTTCTTAGAGATCATTTTTTCGACCTGGAAAATGTCTTTTTTTTTTTTTTTGAGACAGGGTCTGGCTCTGTTGTCCAGACTGGAATGCAGTGGCACAATCTCAGTTCACTGCAGCCTCCACCTCCTGGGCTCAATTGATCCGCCCATCTTAGCCTCTTGAGTAGCTAGGACTACAGGTATGCACCACCGTGCCTGGCTAATTTTTGTAGTTTTTGCAGAGACAGGATTTTGCCTTGTTGCCCAGGCTGGTCTCGAACTCCTAGGCTCAAGCCATCCAGCAAGCCTTGGCCTCTGCAGTGAGCTGCAGTGCCTGGCCTGTCATGCTCTTAAATACACACTGGGGAGACCCAGTCACCCATTTCATGAGGGGCCTTTTCATTATTAAATGCATCACCCACATACAGGAGCAATACCCAGGACTCAGCAGAACAAAGCATGCAAACCCAAACCCAAATCTAACCTCTCCCAAAGCCTCTTCTCACCACACACCCTGGCCGAAATGTAAAAATATCCCAGTTAATTTCTCATAGGAAGGAGTTGGACCTCTGGCCAGCACAGAGTTCCTCTGACAATTACAACTCATGGAAGCACTTACCTTCCTTAGGCTTCACTTTCCGCTTCTGCAAAGTAGGGTCTGCTGTGAAGATAATTTATGTATGTCGAGCACTCAGCACAATTAGCAATATTAAGATTGTCTCTGACCTTTTTGCCTTGTAAATCTGCCTCTATTACCTCATATTACCAAGACTCACAATAAGATATTATATAATCAAGACTCACAGGATTATCAACCTCAATTTGCAGACAGAGAGATGGAAACTTAGGCAGGTTCAATAACTTTCTTGGGGTCATGCAGCCGGTTAGACCACGGAGTCTGGATCTGAACTCAAAGCACTCATCAAAATAAACTACAAGCTCTTTCCAGAGCATCAGCTGCCTCTCCTGCATCATGACACTGTTGTAAACGGCTGGCCTCACCTGAGTCCCTGGAGGTCTGTTCTGTGGCGACAAGTCCATTATGTCAATGCATTTGGAAATGGCGGGAGGCAGTCCTTCCGGATGGCTTTTAATGCCTCTGAAGCAGGTGGGGAGAGAGCAATATCAATGTTGGGGGATGCACTTGCAGCTCCTGCATGTGTGAGTGTACTGCTGTGTGTGCTGCCCAGGTCCTTCGCCAGGCTGGAGCCTTTTTTTTTTTTTCTTTTTTTTGAGACGGAGTCTTGCTCTGTCACCAGGCTGAAGTACAGTGGCACAATCTTGGCTCACTGCCACATCCGCCTCCTGGGTTCAAGCGATTCTCCTGCCTCAGCCTCCTGAGTAACTGGGACTACCAGGCATGCACCACCACACCCAGCTAATTTTTGTATTTTTTGTATGGACGGGGTTTCACCATGTTGGCCAGGATGGTCTTGATTTCTTGACCTTGTGATCTGCCCACCTTGGCCTCCCAAAGTGCTGGGATTACATGCATGAGCCACCACACCCGGCCGGCTGGAGTCTTAAGGCCTTTGAGGATAACTGCTTTCCACAAACACAGAGGAGATGGGCTTTCCTGCACTGCTGTGATCTCAGGGCAATGGGAAGCTTCCCCACGAAGTGTCCTCTAGATCCGGGTAGTCTAACATGAACCGGGCCTGAAGCACCGGTGTCTGAGGATGTTTCTTCTGAGGACTTTGCTCTGTCTAGGGTCCTCCTTCCAAATGCACATGCCAACAAGAAGGAAATCACAAGACTGATGGGGACCTCTTTCTGGAAAGTATTAACCACTGCCTAGCTGGGCTTGGGGAGCCAGAGGGAGTGGGCTCCCAGGAAGAACAACTCGGGTGTGGGGGCGAGAACAAGTGGGAGAGAGAATGGGGCAACAAGGAGAGGCTCACTGAGGACCCACTGTCCTTCCCAAGATGTGTGTGTTTTTTTTTTTTTGTTGTTGTTGTTTGTTTGAAGACAGGGTGTGATCTTGGCTCGCTGCAGCCTTGACCTCCTGGGCTCAAGTGATTCTCCCACCTCAGCCTCCCATGTAGCTGGGACCACAGGTACATGCCACCATACCAGGCTAATTTTTTAAATATATTTTTTTGTAGAGATGAGGTTTTGCCATGTTGCCCAGGCTGGTCTCGAACTCGTGGACTCAAGTGATCCACCCGTCTCGGCCTCCCAAAGTGCTGGGATTACAGGAGGGAGCCACTGTGCCCAGCCAGGAAAATACTTTTAATTTGATATTTGTTTTGCGGTCTCTGTTGGGTTTTCTGGCTCCTCCCTGCTAATTTTTGGCTAGAAATGAAGAGGGATGGTGGCAAGAGGAGGGTGTGTGCGTGAGTGGCGGGGGGTGAAGGAGAGTGAGAGCTGGTTGTCAGGCTGAGTGATGGTGGGTGGATGAGAAGGAAGCTGTCTCCCAGCTTCGACACAGGGGTGTGCACACTAGCCACATGCCACATCTTATACCATGCACACCACATCACACACGCACACTGAATCACACACACCATATACACACCCCTTACCCCATGGCACACACATACATCACACGCACACACCATGCACATACACACCACACACACTCCACATTATACACACACCACCACCACGCATACTTTCGAGAGAATAACATTGCCACCTGGTGGCTATTCACATTCAAAGGCCCCGCTGAGTCTCCAGCTTAAGTAATATAAGTTGTGTTACTTGGTACTTAGTTACTCCGGTTCCCACAGTCAAAAGTCCCTCAGCTCCCTTGTGTCCTTTTCTCTGAAAATGAGCCAAACCATAAATGTACTCCTGAGGAGTGTTTGACAGTGTTCCCAGGAAAGTCTGGGTGAGAGACAGCACTCCGAAAACATCCCCCAAATGCACTCCCGGTGCCCGGTGCCTTCAAACCCAGACAACTGGGCTTCTTTAGGAAAGAAACTGTGGACTTGAGGAGGCAGAGAATAGCCGAGAAAGGGCTTGATTTCAGGAGCTGATTCCAGCCTCTGTCAATACTGTGCATGTTTTAGCTGCAATGACGGAAGAGCAGAGAACCCTGCATTATCAATATCAATTTCTGCTTCCCTGACCCATGTTTGGCATCTCCAGTAACGGCTCATTTCACTTTGCAATAATTAAAAGATATGCCATCCATTTGCATTTTGAGTTCCTGCTCTGGGCCAGGCACGATGCCTGGAGTTCTGTCTGCTCCATCCACTGCTGGTGGCCTCAGTCCCCCCAGAAGGTGCAAACACAAGTGTGCTACTTGCTTTTTCTTTTTCGTTTTTTTTTTTTTTTTTGAGACGGAGTCTCGCTCTGTCGCCCAGGCTGGAGCGCAGTGGCCGGATCTCAGCCCACTGCAAGCTCCGCCTCCCGGGTTTACGCCATTCTCCTGCCTCAGTCTCCCGAGTAGCTGGGACTACAGGCGCCCGCCACCTCGCCCGGCTAGTTTTTGTATTTTTTAGTAGAGACGGGGTTTCACTTGATCTCCTGACCTCGTGATCCGCCCGTCTTGGCCTCCCAAAGTGCTGGGATTACAGGCTTGAGCCACCGCGCCCGGCCCTTGCTTTTTCTTTTTTTGAGACAGGGTCTCTCTCTGTCACCCAGGCTGGAGTGCATTGGCACAATCTGGGCTCACTGCAGCCTCGACCTTCTGGGCCCAAGTGATCCTGCCTCCTCAGCAGCTAGGACTACAGGTGTGAGTCACCACACCTGGCTAAGTTTTAAATGTTTTGTAAAGGCTGGGCACGGAGGCTCACGCCTATAATCCCAGAACTTTGGGAGGCCGAGGTAAGTGGATCGCCTGAGGTCAGGAGTTTGAGACCAGGCTGGCCAACATGGTGAAACCCCCGTCTCTACTAAAAATACAAAAAATTAGCCGGGCGTGGTGGCACATGTCTGTAATCCCAGCTACTTGGGAGGCTGAAGCAGGAGAATTGCTTGAACCTGGGAGGTGGAGGTTGCAGTGAGCCAAGATTGTGCCATTGCACCCCAGCCTAGGGAACAGAGCGAGACTCTGTCTCAAACACACACACACAAATTTTGTAGAGACTGGGGTTGGAGGGAGATCTCCTTATACTGCCCAGGCTGGTCTCGAACTCCTGGGTTCAAGCAATCCTCCTGCCTTGGTCTCCCAAAGTGCTGGGATTATGGGTGTGGGCCATTGTACCTGGCCTGCGTTCTTTTTCAACCACAGGTGATCTTTATCTCCCTACATCAGAGGCAGCAACAGGGTTCAGCTGAATGAGATCCTATGCATATAGATATGGTTTGGATTTGTGTCTCCACCCAAATCTCATGTTGAGTTGGAGGAGGGGCCTGGTGGGAGGCGATTGGATCATGAGAACGGATTTCCTCCTTGCTGTGCTTGTGATAGTGAGTGAGTTCTCACGAGATCTGACGGTTTAAAAGTGTGTGGCACTTCTCCCTTTCCGCTCTCTGCTGCTCTGCCGTTGTGAAGGTATGCTTGCTTCTCCTTCGCCTTCCACCATAATTGTAAGTTTCCTGAGGCCTCTCAGCCATGCTTCGTGTACAGCCTGTGGAACTGTAAGTCTATTAAACCTCTTTTGTTCATAAATTACCCAGTGTCAGGTAGTTCTTTATAGCAGTGTGAGAATGGACTAACGCACATACTGTGCATAACTCACTGCCTGTCACGTCATATGTGTTCCTAATGGTAGCTGCTTATGCATATAAATAATAACGATGCCTGGGAGCAATGCACATTTTCAAGTGCCTTGGAATTTTATAAGGACTCATTATAAGGCATCAGAATTTCCAGCTATAAGAATTTTTATTTGAGGAAGTTTAAGTTCTTTCCAAATACTAACCCAGAAGTCTTTGCAAAATCCCCTGAAAGTGACTGACCTGAAAGGGAACGCTGGCCGACCATTAATCTGAGTAATAGAGTTAGGACAAGGTACAGGCAGTTCTTCAAAGTCTCCCTCAAAGTCTGGAGCAATAAAACTGTGTTGTAAACAATCTGGTATTGAACTGTATGTTCTAGGTAAAGGGAGACTTTTTATTTGCCCCAAGGTGGGGAAGGAATACAGTTGTGAAAAGTGGTTCAGGATTAGCCCATGAGCAGGGCGACGGGGAGGACTGGAGGGCTCACATCGTCCCTTCTCTTCCTCCCTGGTATTTGAATATAGGTGGAATCAAGTCAATGTGAGGATCAGAGGAGGATGTAGGATAGCAGTGTGGAAAGCAACACCGGATGGGCTTGCAGGGCCTTGGAGCAGCAGGTGGGCTCTTGTGCCTGTGTGGGTCGTGGTGGTGAAGAGTGAAGTGCAGCTCTTTGAAGCTGAGTTGCTTCCCCCTAAGCTGCCTGTGAAGCTGGAAACTAGGCTGTTTACCTCTTTCTCCTAGGTCAAAACTCGAAGCACTTTTTGTTGGAGACATTTCTAAGTCTCCAGAAGAAAGGCAGAAAGTGAAAAAATTTAGAGTAAGACTGTCATCTATGCGTGTGGCTGTTAGGAGCAGAGCTTAAGGCCACATTCCTTCTCACAGTCTAATTCCAGCTTGTTCTTTGTCTCCTTTTACCTGTCTTTAAGCTTCCTTTTTTTTTCCTTTGGAGGCAAGGTCTCCCTCAGTTGCCCCAGCTGGAGTGTAGTGGTGTGATCATGGCTTACTGCAGCCTTGAACTCATGGGCTCAAGCGATCTTCCTGCCTTAGCCTCTGGAGCAGCTGGGACCAGAGGTGCGTGTCACCACATCCAGCTAATTAATTTTTTTAAAATTTAGAAATAGGGTCTCACTATGTTGCCCAGGATGGTCTCAAACTCCTGGGCTCAAGTAATCCTCCCACCTCAGCCTCCCAGAGTGTTGGGATTACAGGCATGAGCCACTGTGCCCAGCTGAAGCTTTTTTCTTTTTTCTTTTGAGACAGAGTTTTGCTCTTGTTGCCTAGGCTGGAGTGTGATGGCACCATCTCGGCTCACTGCAACCTCCACCTCCCAAGTTCAAGCGATTCTCCTGCCTCAGCCTCCTGAGTAGCTGGGACTACAGGCATTGCCACCATGCCTGGCTAACTTTGTACTTTTAGTAGAGATGGGGTTTCACTGTGTTGGTCAGGCTGGTCTCGAATTCCTGACCTCAGGTGATCCATCTGCCCCGGCTTCCCAAAGTGCCGGGATTACAGGCATGAGCCACCACGCCTGGCTCCCAGCTAAAGCTTTTTTAAAAAACCTTTTTATCTTAAGATGATTTAAGGCTTACAAAGGAGTTCCCATCTACCCGCCACCCAACTTCCCCTAAAGTTAGCATCTTAACATTAGTACAATCCTCTTAACTGCAGACTTTATTCGGGTTTTACCAGTCTTTCCATAAATGTCCCCTTTTGTGTTCCCAGATCCCAGGCAGGCAGAATCCCATATGACATGTGTAGTTGCTTGTCTTGTCTCCTTAGCCTCCTCCTACCTGTGACCGTTCCTGTCTTTCCTGACCTTGACACTTGACAGTTATTCTGCAGACTGTCTTTCAGTTTGAGTTTGATGTTTTCACACGATTAGATGAAGGTTATGCATTTTTGTAAGAATATCTTAAAAGTGGGGTTGTGCTCTGTTTAGCAGGCCATATCGGGGCACGTGACGTTGACATGTCTCATTACTGGTGATGTTTCTTTAGCCATATGACTAAGGTGATGTCTGCTGGTCTCTCCTCCAGCCTGTCTTTGAAGACAGCATGGCCCCTCACAGCTCCAGGACAGCCCTAACCCCAGCCAGAAGGACGTTCCTGGGAGGCTCATCTTCCCCTGCACATCCCAGAGTCGAAAATAGGCTGCTCAGAGCTGAGCTAGGGCCCAAGTGTGCGCTCTGTAAACCTGCAGATGTTTCTAATTTGATAGAATTGGTTGTTTCAACTGAGGTTGAAGCTGATGATTACATGAAAATAAGCCAGGTGAGGTGATTCACACTTATAATCCCAGCGCTTTAGAAGGCCGAGGTGAGAGGATCACCTGAGGCCAGGAATTTGAGACCACCTGGGCAACATAGTGAGATCCGTCTCGACACAAAATTAAAAATTAGCCAGGCGAGGTGGCACACCTGTCATTCCAGCTACTCAGGAGGCTGAGGCAAGAATATTGCTTGAGCACAGGAGGTTGAGGCTGCGGTGAACCGTGATTGCACCACTGTGCTCTGGACTGGGCGACAGAGGGAGACCCTGTATCAAAAACAGTGATCCCACCTAAGCGATGAAGGAGCTGATGGATTTATGCTCTAACTCCCATCAGTCACTGGTTGAGGAGGTGGGAGTTGGTGTGAATCCCTGGGTACCTCCAGGCTGCTGGGTACATAGGCAGAATCACCTCTGGAGAAAGCCCTTAGGAAACAGTTGCAGATATTGGCATTTGGAAGAGCACACTGAAGTGGTGAGCCCTGCGGGATATGGGCAGGGTACCAGCATCATCTGCTATAGGAAAGAAAGAGAAATTATATAAGTGTTTTTTTTTTTTTTTTAAAGTCTTGCTCCGTTGCCCAGGCTGGAGTGCAGCGGTGTGATCTTGGCTCACTGCACCCTCTGCCTCCCGGGTTGAATCAATTCTGCCTCAGCCTCCCAAGTAGCTGGGATTACATGCCTGGCTAATTTTTTTGTATTTTTAGTAGAGCGTTTTTACCATGTTGGCCAGACCGGTTTTGAACTCCTGGCACAAGCGATCTGCCCGCCTCAGCCTCCCAAAGTGCTAGGATTACAGTTGTGAGCCACTGGACCTGGCCAAAAATTACAGAAGTTATATATTTGTGTTAGTTTTTTTGTGATGCTATAAAATACCTGAGGCTAGATCGTTTATAAAGAAAAGAGGTTTATTTGATTCACAGTTCTCTAGGCTGCACAGGAAGTATAGTGCTGACATTTGCTTCTGGCGAGGCCTTAGGAAGCTTATTGCAGAAGGCAAAAGGACGCCAGTCTGTCACATGGCAAGAGCGGGAGGAGGTGCCAGGCTCTTTCAAACAACCAGATCTCATGTGAACTCATAGAGTGAGAACTTGCTAATTCCTGTGAGGACAGCACCAAGCCATTCATGAGGGATCCTCCTGCATCACCCAAACACCTCCCACTAGGCCCCACCTCCCACATTGGGGATCACATTTCAATATGAGATTTTGAGCAGATACATACAAACAATATAAACATTTAAACCCCAAAAGCGGTATGTGTCCTGTTCAGCTTCCTAAAGTTATTCATCTTAGTCTCCTACCAGCTAGCACAGTGCCTGGCATGGAGTGGGTATTTGGTACACATGTTTGATTGTTGAGGAAAAAGAGTTTCTCAGGAAAGGGTAGAAAGTGCTGAGAATGTCTCATGCATGTCAGGAAGCAGCAAGAGCTGTGCATAGAAAAGACTGCAGCCGCCGGGCACGGGGCTCAGGCCTGTAATCTCAGCACTTTGGGAGGCCAAGGTGGGTGGATCACCTGAGGTCCAGAGTTTGAGACCAGCCTGGCTAACCTGGTGAAACCTTGTCTCTACTAAAAATACAAAAATTAGCTGGGTGTGGTGGTATGCGCCTGTAATCCCAGCTACTTGGGAGGCTGAGGCAGGAGAATCGCTTGAACCCGGGAGGTGGAGGTTGCAGTGAGCTGAGATCACACCATTGCACTCCAGCCTGGGCGACAGAGCAAGACTCTGTCTCCAAAAAAAAAAAATAATAATAATAATTCTCATACAGTTCTGGAGAACAGAAATCTGAAGTCAGTTTCACTGGGCTAAAGTCAAGGTATTGGCAGGGCTTGTTTTTTCTGCAGGCTCTGAGGGGAGAATGTGCTTCTTGGCAGCTTCCAGCTTTCATTAGCTGCCTGGGTTCCTCAGCCCATGGTCTCTTCCTCCATCTTCAAAGAGCATCACTCCAGTCTCTCCTCTGTCATCACATTGCCTTGTTTTGTTTTGTTTTGTTTTGTTTGAGATGGAGTCTCACTCTGTCCTCCAGGCTGGAGTGCAATGGCATGATCTCGGCTCACTGCAACCTCTGCCTCCCAGGTTCAAGTGATTCTCCTGCCTCAGCCTCCCAAGTAGCTGGGATCACAGGCGTGCGCCACCACACCCAGCTAATTTTTTGTATTTTTAGTAGAGATGGTGTTTTCACCATGTTAGCCAGGATGGTCTCCATCTCCTGACCTTGTGATCCACCTGGCTCGGCCTCCCAAAGTGCTGGGATTACAGGTGTGAGCTGCCGCACCTGGCTTTCTTTCTTTTTTTTATTTTTTTTTATTTTTTTTTGTATTTTTAGTGGAGATGGGGTTTTACCATGTTGGCCAGGCTGGTTTTGAATTTCTGGCCCCAAGTGATTTGCTCAGCTAGGCCTCCCAAAGTGCTGGGATTACAGGCATGAGCCACTGTACCCAGCCTTCCTTTTTATTTATTTATTTATTAATTAATTAATTTTTTTTTTTTTGAGACGGAGTCTCGCTCTGTTGCCCAGGCTGGAGTGCAGTGGCCGGATCTCAGCTCACTGCAAGCTCCGCCTCCCGGGTTCACGCCATTCTCCTGCCTCAGCCTCCCGAGTAGTTGGGACTACAGGCGCCCACCACCGCGCCCGGCTAGTTTTTTGTATTTTTTAGTAGAGACGGGGTTTCACCGTGTTAGCCAGGATGGTCTCGATCTCCTGACCTCGTGGTCTGCCCATCTCGGCCTCCCAAAGTGCTGGGATTACAGGCTTGAGCCACCGCGCCCAGCCTTCCTTTTTATTTTTAGTTTAACAGAGTTTAATTGAGCAAAGAACAGTTCACAAATCGGGTAGCCTCTTGAGCTGGGGGAGGTTCAGAGAGGCTTTGGCGCAGCTGCATGGTAGATGATTTATAGACAGAAAATGGAAAAGGACTTACAGGAAACGGAAGTGAGGTAAGATCCGGACTGGTTATAGCTTGTTGTTTACATTTTTGAATAGTTTGAACAGTTAGCCCCCTTTGATTGACCAAAACTAGGTGGTTGGCACAAGAGTAGGCTACAGTCTGTTGACACCTCCATTTAGGTTATAGTTCATTATGTACAGAGAAACCTGCAGGCTGAACTTAAATATGTGAGGAGGCAGATTTAGGCTAATCTTGATTTAACAATTCCCCACTTTTGATCATCTTCTTGGTTTTGAGAGATTGACCAAAACCTTCATCATTGGTATCTTTTCACCATCTTAAATGTTCTTATTTGGTCTCGTAACCCACTGGGAAAGAGCAGAATAGTGGGTTTTGTGAGGTGAGAACAAGGACAAGATAACAGTTCTTGGGCTGGGCTTGGTGGCTCATGCCTGTAATCCCAGCACTGTGGGAGGGTGAGGTGGGTGGATCACAAGGTCAGGAGATCGAGACCATCCTGGCCAATGTGGTGAAACCCTGTCTCTACTAAAAATACAAAAATTAGCTGGGTGTGGTGGCACATGCCTGTAATCCCAGCTACTCGGGAGGCTGACGCAGGAGAATAGCTTGAACCAGGGAGTCGGAGGTTGCAGTGAGCCAAGATGGCGCCACTGCACTCCAGCCTGGTGATAGAGCAAGAGACTATCTCAAAAAAAAAAAAAAAAAAAAAAAAAAAAAAATTATCAGCAGAGGCAGCTGCTTCAGAATACCTCCAAGTTTCCAACATCCAAAATCAGCACCATTCAAAGGAGTGGAGTCTCGCCCTTCTGAGAGAGGAGGTAGAATCCACGTGTCCCAGAACCTCTGAGATGGTCCTGATTGCACATCTTCTGTCCTGTTATCAGCTCTTGTGGTAGATTCTAGAACCAGATCTGACCCAAGGACACTGAGCAGCAGGATTCTTCCTCCTCACAGCATGAATTGTTGAATGTATTGCTGCCCCCTCTCCTAATATTGTGGCTTTGAAGTCCCCAGTGGAAGACTCTTCACAGAAACCGTGGAAGGGGAAAGGCGGCCTCTTGGGTCACCACTGAGATTGTCCCATCGCCCATCACAACCTCCGCATCCCACTGGTCAGTTCCCGTGAAGGGAACTTCCACTAACCTTTCCCTTTGAAGGGGTTTGCTACATCTCTACGAAGTGTCAGCCCCAGGTTTAGGATAAGCACACGTTCCCTCTTCAAAGTGTTTACCTTTTACAGAATTCTTTCAATCTCCTTGATTGTATCAGGGCAAAATATATTGAGGGATGTATTAGGAATCTGTTAGGTTGCAAAATCCAAAAAACTCGACTACTGCTAACTTAAACAGGGCAAGGTTTCTCAACCCCAGCGCTATTGTTGTTTTTGGGTTGATGCTCTGTGTCGTGGGGGCACTGTCCTGTGTATTGGAGGATGCTTTGCAGAATCCTTGGCTTCTACCCATTACCTTAGTGATTCTCAAACAGGGGCGATTTTGTTCACCCAGGGGGCATCTGGCAATGTCTGGAGACATTTTTGGTTGTCACAACTGGAGGCGAGGGGTAGAAGTTGGCATTACTGGTGGCTAGTGGGCAGAGGGCAGGGATGCTGCTCAAATATCCCACAATTCCCAGGAGAGCTCCCAGCAACAATTACTGGGCTTCTGAAGGCCAGTCATGCCAAGGTAGAAAAATCCGGGTCTGAGGGAATGGAAGTGGGCATTGAAGTTGATCCAATAGGATGAAAGGAGAAAACCCCCAGAAGATTGACACTTCCCCCAAACATAGAATTCATATCCTATTTCCTCTGCAAAATCTGGCCCCATGCTGAGAAAGCCAAAAATAGTTGGTTTTAACTGATGAGTGCTGGGATAAGATTCCTCGCTGGCCTACTCCCTGAAACAATTTTGTTTTGTTTTGTTTTTTGAGATGAAGTCTCACTCTGTCACCCAGGTTGGAATGCAGTGGTGTGATCTCAGCTCACTGTAACCTCCACTTCCTGGGTTCAAGTGATTCTTTGTCCCTGAGCCTCCCGAGTAGCAAGGATTACAGGTGCATGCCACCATGCCCAGCTAATTTTTTGTATTTTGGGTAGAGATGGGGTTTCACCATGTCAGAACTCCTGACCTCCAGTGATCTGCCTACCTCAGCCTCCCAAAGTGTTGGGATTACAGGTGTAAGCCACCGCACCCGGCTGGGACTGCAAAAATTCTAAAAGCCACCAAATGCAGCTGCATTGGGCAATATGAGCCCTGACAATATTCTGCAAAATGAAATCCTGAAAGAACCAGATGCAAACACAGCCCACCTGGGCAGCAGGCAGGGCAGCCTCTGCGTTCTTTCTTTTCTTCCCCTTTATCTGACATCTGTTAAAATGCTTCGGCCTCAAAGTGCAATCAAATATCACCCACTTGTACGTACAAATGAAAATAACGGATAACAAAGGGAGAAAGGAAAGTGTATAAGCATAAATGCCTCAGCTGCAAATCGATCCAGTGCTGGGCATGAAAGATTGTATTTTTTGTTCTCTTATAAGTATAGCTAAGTGATGATAAATAAATAGATGTGAGTCGTCACCAATTAGCATAGCTACTGGTTTCCTCCTCACCCTTCCTCCCCATTGACAATGCACTAGGTATAGGTTGAGGGAGAAGGTCAGCTATGGAGTGAAAGAAAGGAGAGGTTAAAGTCATGGTGTGCACAGCTGCTGGGTGCACCTGAAATAACATTGTTTTCAAACCTTTTTCTTTTCTACCTACCACTAGCTTAAAATACAAGAGCTCATATGCATCTTTAAAATCCAAGTACAGGAAAATGGAAAACCAGACCACACTTCCAGTTCTACTTTTTCTCTCTGCTCTTCTGGTGTTATCAAGAGATACCACCACCTCCCTGGGCTGTCCTCTGGCCACGTGCTCTCAGGCTCAAGTCCCTTAAAGAGCTGGACAGCAAAGTCGAGGATGAAGGAGAAGGGACAGGCAGAGGAAGGTCTGCCATAGGCAGCACATTCCCAAGACATGTTGTGGGTATGAAAACATTCTGGATTTTCTCAAGTCCTTTGGCAACATTAAATTTTGTGTGTGTGTGTACTAAGGCTGAAACAGAAGGACTGGTAGAAAGAGGATTGTTGGTGAGTGCATGTAGACAGCCTGTGGTTGCATTGATAAGCCTTGTTAAAGTATTCATGTGAAAATTTACAAGTCAAAATGGAGAGAATTTAGGGCAATTCTAGGTCCCCAAGACCAGTGACTCTGATATTATTCAAAGATGATGGACTGGGCTAGGTGCAGTAACTCACACCTGTAATCCTAGCACTTTGGGAGGCTGAGGCAGGAGGATTGCTTGAAGCCAGGGTTTTGAGACCAGCCTGGGCAACATGGCAAAATCCTGTCCCTACAGAAATTTTTAAAATTAGCTAGAGCATGGTCTCATGCACCTGTAGTCCCAGCTACTCTGGAGGCTGCAGTGGGAGGATCGCTTGAGCCTGGGTGTTTGAGGCCACAGTGAGCCATGATTGCGCCACTGCACTCCAGCCTGGGCAACAGTGCGAGACCCCATCTCAAACCAAAACCAAGAAGTGTTAGCAGACTCACCTTTCCACAAGCTTTTGAGCCTCCCAGAGTGGGAACTGGCTCAGTCTATATAGCTCCCAGCACAGCATCAGGCAAGGGCGCTGTCATGAGTAGTGTTATTGGAGCCAGTCTGCCTGGGTCCAAATCCAGGCCCCACCATTTACCTCCCCTGTGACCTTGAACAAGCCAGCTAGCCCTCAGGGCTTTTATTTTCTCCTCTGTAAAATGGGCATAATAGCAGCATTTCCACTGCAAAGACCTGAACGAGTAAAGTGGTTAGCACTGTGCCAGGCTCATAGCGCTCTATAAGTATTAGCTGTTATAATTATTAGGGGTTCAAGTTCTGTTTTGCTCAGCTTTCTAGCTCATTGAACGCTAAAGACCCAGTGCATTGATTGCTCAAAAATTTGTCATAATTGCTTGGAACTTTTCATTTACATACTGCAAAGATTATTTCTGCCATAACATTGCAAATGTTTTTGAATAGCCTACTTCCCGTTTCTGAATATGGGCAGGGATCCCTTTGGGGTGCTCGCTGTGTGGGCTGTGTGTGGGGAGGGCGTGGAGGGTGGCATGACTGAGATGTACAGGGTGGAAACCCTCGGGACAGAGGGGCACTGGAAAGTTCGTAAGGCGCAGTGGCTGAAAAACCTCACACCCACCTTAGAATTCCCAATACACTTTCCTCAGTGAAGTCAGTCTCCAGGTCTGTCTTTTCCTTACAGTGTTTCTCAGTGCCTCATTCTGTACATGAGAAATCCCAGTACAAATCCAGAGTGGGAACGATGCAAAATAGAACTGTACACTTACAAATGGTTAATATGGCAAATGTTATGTTTCACAAGAATTAAAACGAATAGTAAAAAAGCCACAATTATAAAAAACAATCTAGAGTAGGGAGGGACCTAGGGACGTCTATTCATGATTTGACATCCAATTTGGAGAGGCCAGAGTCAGGGGAGCTCCCTGCCAGGATTCTGGTCCTTTTTCTTTTTCCCTGTTGGGTGGGTAGTTGTCAAAACTCCATTAGAATCTAAACGCTTTTGCTTCCATGCCCTGCCCCTGCCCCAGGGGCCCCAGGGGCGTATCTGGTTGACTGTTCTCAAGGCAGGGGCCTCCCTCCCAGGAGATTTGGTGGAGCTTTTTTGCTATTGCTCTGCCCTTTGGCAGCATCACAGGCGTGGGTGTGGGAGAGGGAACCCGCCACTTGTCCTGGCCTGTTCGTGCATGCCCGAGTCTGGCTGTCATCCCAGCCGCCCTGGCTGCTGTCCCTCGGTCTTCCTGAGGGCCCCCAGGCCTTCCAGGTATCGTATTGAGCCACGAGCTGGACGGGGAGGGCCTGGGTGTGCTATGCGTGGGAGCTCGCGGGTGGGTGAGAGCGCACCACTACCTCTGTGTGTTGCGCAGCTGCAGGGCCCCGGGCAGGTGCAGATGGCGCTCAGACCGGGACGAGTGCAAGCCTGTGCTGCCCTCTGCTGGGGACCCAGCTCCTGACCTGCCCCGAGCGCAGAAGGCTAAGGAAGACCCAAGGCCAGGCTGGGGCCCACAAAGCCGGGGTCCTCTAAGGGGTGCATCCATTTCCCAAGGCCCCCGTGCAGACTTTTAGCCGTCCCCGCGCGGGGGCCTCAGGGTTTCTCGCCGGGCCCTTCACGCCCTCTGGGCTCAGGCTGGCACGCACTGAGCCATTCTAGGTGGCCAGGACTCTGCTGTCTTGCCTAGGGGCCAGGTGAGCTCGAACTGTCCCCCTGGGGCGGCTGTGACTCCTGCAGGCTGTGCCTTCCTGGGCTCCTTTTCCAACATTGCCATCTGCCCCATTTCCTTTCCAAAGCAGAGGTGTAGGCGCCTGCCCACTATCAGTCCCCCTTTGTTGCCGGAGGCTCTGAAGGGTCCTCCTGCTTCCAGACCATCCATTCCCGTCTGACTCTGCAGCCAGACAGATCTTTCCAGAACACTAATCTGATTCTGTCATGCCCTGGCCTGACCTCCTTCAAAGTCTGCCAATTGCCAAGAGGGTCATTACAAAACTCAGCATGAAATACTAAGGCCTTCAGATCTGGTTCCTGCTTCTCTTCTACCTTTTAACCCCCAGCATTATGGTCTCTTATGTCCGTCATCTTCCTGTGGAGACGAGAGGCCTTGTGCTCTGGAGCCACACAGCCGGAGTCCTCTCCCAGCTCTGCTATTTGCTGGCTGTCTGACCTTGGCCGAGTTTCCTCTCTCTCTCCTTTTTTTTTTTTTTTTTTTTTTTTTTTTAAGATGGAGTCTTTCTCTGTCGCCCAGGCTGGAGTACTGTGGTGCGATCTTGGTTGACTGCAACCTCTGCCTCCCAGGTTCAAGCAATTCTCCTGCTTCAGCCTCCCAAGTAGCTGGGATTACAGGTGCCCGCCACCACGCCCAGCAAATGTTTTTGTATTTTTAGTAGAGATGGGTTTTCACCATGTTGGCCAGGCTGGTCTTGAACTCTTTTTTTTTTTTTTTTTTTTTTTGAGACGGAGTCTTGCTGGGTTGCCCAGGCTGGAGTGCAGTGGCCGGATCTCAGCTCACTGCAAGCTCCACCTCCTGGGTTTACGCGATTCTCCTGCCTCAGCCTCCCAAGTAGCTGGGACTACAGGTGCCCGCTGCCTCGCCTGGCTAGTTTTTTGTATTTTTTAGTAGAGACGGGGTTTCACCGTGTTAGCCAAGATGGTCTCGATCTCCTGACCTTGTGATCCACCCGTCTCGGCCTCCCAAAGTGCTGGGATTACAGGCTTGAGCCACCGCGCCCGGCCTTGAACTCGTGACCTCAGATGATCTGCCTGCCTTGGCCTCCCAAAGTGCTGGGATTACAGATGGTGACCCACCTCGCCCAACCCTGGAGTTTCTTCTCTTGCCTCAATTTTTCATCTATAAACTGGGGATGATAACAGTAATATGCTTCATAGGGTTGTTGTTAATATTATTTGCATATAGAATATATAAATGTATGCAAAGCACTTAGAATAGTATGTGGTGCATAGTAGGTACTTTATAAGTGTTAGTCAACATTATTCATTGAAAATGTGGGGTATCTCACTATGTTGCCCAGGCTGGAGTACAGTGGCTGTTCACAGGAGTGGTCCTGGCTCACTGCAGCCTCGAACTCCTGGCCTCAAGGGATCCTCCTGCCTCAGCCTCCCTAGTAGCTGGGACTATAGGCACGTGGCACTGTACTGGCTGCAATGTCTTCCCTTTGACTTCAACTTCTCCTGTTCATCTGATGGCTTGAATAGCCATTCAAGCAACCTATCCAGCAACCTCAGATCAGTTCCTTGATCTTAACCCCAGTGACCTTCACTTCCAATTTACTCAATCCACCCGCACTCATGACCACCCCAGAACTGGCCAGCACTCACACTAACAGAACTGTCTTTGAACTCTTACATTTCAGTATTCCACCTTCTGACAGCACCCACCTATCCTTCCAGCTATCTTAATATAAATGATTTTTTATTTGCTCATTTTCCTTCCAGGTTATCCAGATTTTTGGCCTCTCCTTTTACTATCAGATCTTTCTAGCTTTTTAAAATTTTCCTACTGAGTTTATACATTACTGATGCCTTGAACTCTTACCAAGTTCTTGAACTTTCTTGCACATCCATTCCCTCATGTATTCACTCAGTGAACATCCAGGGACTGTGTCAGGGACCAGCACACATGATCTCTGCCCGCAGAGCTTAGAGTGGAAGAAGGCAAAAAACACATTCACAGTTATACAATTTTGCATGAGAAAAATGCTGGGAATGAAAGCAACAGGCTGCCAGGTTGGAGAATAAAATGGAGAACTGCAAGAGGAGAGTCTTCAGGGATGGCTTCTGAAAAGATTCTTTGAATGTCACCAGATTGAGGCCATATGGACACATTGACGAGGACAGTTTTTTTGTTGGTTTGTTTTCAGGAGAAGAGTGTTGGGATTGAAATAATTTCAGAGTTAATAAAAGCGGACTGGGTGCGGTGGCTGAGGCCTGTAATCGCAGCACTTTGGGAGGCCAAGGTGGGTGGATCCCTTGATTCTAGGAGCTGGAGACCAGCCTGAGAAACAGTGAGACCCCATGTCTACAAAAATTTAAAAATTTGCCAGGCATAATGGCACATGCTTGGGCCCCAGCTACTTGGGAGGCTGAGGTGGGAGGATCTCTTGAGCTCACTGTGATTGCACCACTGCACTTCAGTCTGGATGACAAAATGAGACCCTGTCTAAAAAACCAGCATTAGTAAAAGTGACAAAGTAGAGATACAAGTAGAAATAGAGATGGTTCACACAGGCTCTGTTTTGGCAGTTTAGAGGGGGAAGCAGAGAAAATGGCAGATACTAGAGCAGGCAGGACTGGCTCCTTGTTAAAAAATTAAGGATTTCTAAGCAGCGACGGCAGAACACTAAACCAGGCACAGGGCCCTGTGTGTCTGCAGAGGTCTCACGCCCACGAAGCTGGCTCTGACAGCATGCCTGTGTGCCAGTGAGAAGAAGTGGTCAAAATGAGGCATATTGATCATATTAGAGGGGACATAACCGAATAAATGAAATTTAGGAAAGACAAAAAGGAGATGGAGAGGCTGGGCACGGTGGCTTATGCTTGCAATCCGAGCACTTTGGGAGACTGAGATGGGAGGATCACTTGAGCCCAGGAGGTTGAGACCAGCCTGGGTGACATAGCAAGACCCTGTCTACAAAAATAAAAATAAATTAGCTGGGCATAGGTGACGTGTGCTTGTAGTCCAGCTACTTGGGAGGCTGAGGTGGGAGAATTGCTTGAGCCCAGGAGGTTGAGGCTGCAGTGAGCTATGATTATACCACTGCACTCTAGCCTGGGCTAGAGAGTGAGAACCTTTCTCTAAAAGAAAATAAAAGGGGGATGCAACCCAGAGTCTATGTGGAGGGGTTAGACAGGAGTGACAAGTCCTCCACTGTAACAGGAAGAAAGAAAACTATAGATGCAAGAGGGTTAGTAACACGCTGTGATGGCTTCAGTTTTTCAATGACGGGTGAAACAAGGCTCCTAGGAGTGGGGGAGGGGAGGAGGAGAAGGGGAATGAGGGGCTGAAGTAGACAGAAGTGTGTGGAATGGTGGGGTTGGAGTTTCGCCAGCTGAAAGTAGAAGAGTGGATAGGGGAGTTGGTGTTTGTGAGAGCAAAGAGAATGAAACAAAGAATCCAGATTCTTTGTTAGACAAGAAAGTCAAGATTTGAGTGAAATAAGAGGGGCCAAGCGTTAGCATATTGATTCTGGTGACTTGTGATATTGAAGGGGCACTCGAGAAGGTGGGCTGGAAGATAGGGCTTTGTAATCAGAGAGGACAAAATTTAAATCCGTGATTTTGGAAGAGTGTAATTTTTGTGATGACAAGGTCCAGGATCTCTCTTGGGTGGTGTGTGGTTGGGTTACAAGAAGTCTGGATGAGGAAGCCAAGGAGCCGAGAGAAGAATTGCGTGGGTCATCAACATGGAGGTGAAATTACCAGGAATGATGAGGGCATAGGATGGAGCTAAGCCTTCAGGACAAGTGCTAAGTCTTCACTCTTCTCTCAAGATGGGAAAATAATGTACCATTAAAATTATTTTTCTTCTAGGCATGGTGGCTTATACCTATAATCCCAGCACTTTGAGAGGCCGGGTGGGAGAATTGTTTGAGCCCAGGAGTTTAAGACCAGCCTGGGCAATATAGCAAGACCCATCTCTACAAACAAAACTAGCAGGGCTTAGTGGAGGATCACTTGAGCCCTGGAGGTCGAGGCTGCAGTGAGCCATGATCAAGCCACTGCACTTCAGTCTGGGTGACAGACACCCTGTCTCAAAAAAATTTTTTTTTCTAACAACAGCAGTTCTAAGTTTTGCGAACTCCTCTCTTCTTCCACTTCATCAGAGAGATCAAATCTCCGTGGGACTGAAGGGGGCACAGTTCTTGCTTTGAGCCAGGAGAGGGAGCAAGAGACTGCAACAGAAGGTTCTGAATCTAAATGAAGCCATTTGGAAAACAAAGGGGTGGATCACGAAAGAGCTTGTGGTCCCCCCTGGCCTTTCTGCATTAGTTTCCTAGGGTTGTTCTAATAAATTACCACTAGCTTGGGCCTTACAATAGTGAACATTTATCCTCTCACAGCTGGAGTGCAGTGGTGTAATCTTGGCTCCGCCTCCTGGGTTCAAGCAATTCTCCTGCTTTAGCCTCCCAAGTAGCTGGGACTACAGGTGTGTGCCACTGCACCTGGCTAATTTTTGTATTTTTAGCGGAGATGGGGTTTCACCATGTTAGCCAGGCTGGTCTCGAACTCCTGACCTCAAGTGATCTGCCCACCTCAGCCTCCCAAAGTGCTGGGATTACAGGTGTGAGCCACCACACTGGGGCCCATGATATGCTTTTTTAAAAAAAAAAACAGCCTCAGAAATTTTGAACTACTTTTTCTAAAAGAAACCAGCTTTATGGAGAAATAATTCACATGCCAGATATTCACCAGTTTGGTATATTTCCAGATCATTGTTCATCACAATCAATTTGAAAACATTTTTATCACCCCAAAAGAGTCCCCATACCCATTGGCAGTTCCCGTTTCTCCCAAGTTCCCTGGCACCCAGTCCCTGGTAGCCTACCCTATCACTGGAGATTTGCCTTTCCTGGACTCTTTTTTTTTTTTTTTTTTTTGAGACGGAGTCTAGCTCTGTTGCCCAGGCTGGAGTGCAGTGGCCGGATCTCAGCTCACTGCAAGCCCTGCCTCCCGGGTTCACGCCATTCTCCTGCCTCAGCCTCCCGAGTAGCTGGGAGTACAGGCGCCCGCCACCTCGCCCGGCTAATTTTTTTTGTATTTTATTAGAGACGGGGTTTCACCGTGTTAGCCAGGATGGTCTCGATCTCCTGAACTCGTGATCCGCCCGTCTCGGCCTCCCAAAGTGCTGGGATTACAGGCTTGAGCCACCGCGCCCGGCCGCCTTTCCTGGACTCTTTACGGAAATGGAGTCAGACAGTAGAAATGCAGTCTTTTAAATTACTGATGGGCTGAGCTGGGTGCTGTGGCTCACTCCTGTAATCCCAGCACTTTAGGAGGCCAAGGTGGGCAGATCACTTGAGGTTAGGAGTTTGAGACCAGTCCGGCCAATATGGTGAAATCCTGTCGCTACTAAAAATGCAAAAATCAGTTGGGCATGGTGGTGCACACCTGTAATCCCAGCTACTCAGGAGGCTGACGCAGGAGAATCAATTGAACCCAGGATGCAGAAGTTGCAGTGAGCCAAGATCACACTACTGTACTCCAGCCTGGGCGACAGAGTGAGATTCTGTCTCAAAAAAAAAAAAAGAAAGAAAGAAAATATTATGAACAGCGGGTTAGATGTCATTCTTTTGATTTTAGGGTTGTATTCAAGTATAAGACTCATTCTTTTCACAATGAGTGGTTAAAGCAGCAAAGCTGTAGACATCTGAAGCCTTTGACGGCTTAGGGAATAGGAGGAAGATCTCTGGGGTCCCCCCTTTTCTCTCTCCTTCCCCCGCAGCCCTCTCCTTTGCCACCACCAGCCGAGGGAACAGTCTTGGGGGAAAGGAAACATCCAAACTCAGCGCTGTGGGGAGAGAGGAATGAAGGCATGGTAAGAGACATGCGGGGCTGTTCCTGGCTTGCTCACCACCTCGTCCTCGTCCTCTTCCTCTTCCTCTTCCTCACCAAGACCACGGAGTTCCCCCAGCCTTGGAGCAGAAGTGTGGTTGTGCCTCTGCAGTAAGCTGGGTGTGGGACTGGCCGGCCAGCATCTGCACTCTATGCCGAGTACCTGTGCCTGGGTGACCCTTCCCCTGCGACTCCAGTGTGACCTTCCTTCCCAAGCCTCTTGTTTCCCTGGGGGTCTTCCACATTCAGCCGTGTCAAGCTCAGGGAATAGCAGGAGGAAAATGGGATCCCCCCAGAGTTAGGGGCTGGGGGATGGGTTGCCACAGGTACTAACAGGCAAACCTGTCTTGTTCTTCCAGCCGGGTGCCAGTGGTAGTTGACAGGGAAGGGGCTCCTGAGGAAGACAGCAAGTGGGGAGAGAGGGAGAGACAGAGAAGATGGAGACGTTGGAAGTCTCTGCGGTGGCCCAAGGGGGCAGTGGGGCCTGGGGTAGTCGGGTTTCTGCTCCCACCAGCCCATAGGCCACTTGGTCCCTTTACTATGGACCCTGCTGTGGGCAGCCATGGTGGGGTGGAGGCGTGTCCCTGGCACCCCCATGTCTCCCTGCACGAGTTTCCTGAGGAATCTGTGGGCATCCCGACGCCCTCTGGGTTTTACCTGGAGAACCACTGCTCACAAGTGGCCACTCCTTATTTCTTTGAGCAACTTGAACTCTTTGTGAAATGGGCTCCACGGAGGCCTGTGCCAGTGGAGACAGGAAACATTGCCGCTGTTTTCAAGATGGTTCCGTTCACTCTCTGTCCTAGTGACCCTGTATTCAGCTCCCACTGTGATGGCTTGGGCGGGGGGATGGGCTCGTTTTCTGGATAGTTCCACTGCCTCTGCCCCACTGCATGCGAGCCTGGTCAGCCTGGTGAGGGAGGGCATGTTCAGGCCCCCTCCAGCCCTGGGCCTGCTGTCCTTCAGTGGCCTGTGTTCTGAAGACACGGGTGTGTCTCTGTCACCCACTACCCACTGAGTCACAAACACCTGGGGCGGGAAGGAAGGTAAATGCTCCTCGAGGGAGAGTGTGTGTATGAGGGTGGGGTGCGTGGCTGGGGGGGCACATGAATGGTAGCCTCCACTTAGGCGCCTGTACCCACCTTCTAGCAGGTCAGCACGGCTGAAGCCAGCAACTTTGTTGTGTTCTCTGGGCCTCAGCAGTCACGACTTTGGGCCCCGAGATGTGCCCTTGTCGCATTTATTTAAAGAGTTGAAATCTGAAAGGTGCATTAGAAACCGTTCTATT